>NC_056739.1:461785799-462125799 GCF_019279795.1 Protopterus annectens
CTATCCACTTTTTGGCATTTAGCTTGAGGCCATGATTTTGACACCAGGTATCTGTATCAATGAGACTCATCAGGAGGGTGTCTGTATCAGCCGGAGAATCACTTATGGCCCCTAGTTTGCAGTCGTCTGTGAACTTGGTCAGCCATAGTCCTACTATGCTTGCCTGTACCTCTGAGAAGTATATACCAAACAGGAGGGGTCCTTGGATTGAGCCCTGGGGGACACCACTTGTAACCGGTTTAGAGTCGGACATAGAGCCTGCAACTCTCACCATGTGGGTTCTATCCATGAGCCAGTTGGCAACCCATCTCATGATGTAGGGGTTTATGTTCAAGCTGGTGAGCTTGTCTATAATACTAGAATGAGGAATGGTGTCAAAAGCCTTTGCGAGGTCTAGGTAGGCTGTGTGGACCTCCTTTCCCTTGTCTAATGCCTTGGTAACTGTCTCAAAGAAGTCCACCAGGTTTAGGAGGCATGATCTGCCATTAACAAAGCCAAACTGGGTAGGGTCCAAGGTTTGGAGGTTTCCAATGTCTCTTTTAATGAGTTCCATGAGGATGTGTTCCATAGCCTTGCAGACCAGGCTAGTCAGGCTTATAGGGCGATAGTTCCCAGGGTCCATTGTGGCTCCACCTTTGTGGAGCAGGATAACTGTTGCTGTGTGTCACTCTGTGGGTATGTAGCCTGTAGAGAGGCTGAGTTTTGAACAGTGTGTTTAGGTGAGGGGTTAGTTCATTTTGGAGCTCTTGTAAGACACAGCCTGGGACATCGTCTGGTCCCATTGAAGCTGTGTTTTTGGCTTTGGATAGGGCTGTTTTAACCTGTGTGTCGGTGATTGATGAGGCCCTACATTCTTCTGGTATGGTTATGGGCCCTTTAGGGGGTGAGAGGGGAGTGAAGTTTGCACTTAACCTGTCTGCCAGAATGTTGGCAATATCAGTCGGTTCAGTGTATTTTGTACCATTCTGCACTAACTCAGAGCAGATCTGAGAGTTTCCACTTAGGTTGCTGACATAGCTAAAGAACAATTTTGTGGTTATCTTTGGAGTCATTTGCAATTTTTCTTTTGAAACTAGCCTTGGATGATTTAATGAGGGATCATAGTTTCTTGCTGATACTGATCTGGGATGTCTTTCCTTCTTGAGACTTTACTCTTTTCTGTACTAGTTTCCTCCTTCTGTTGTATAGCTTGTTTATGGCAGGGGTCCACCAGACTGGTTTCCTTTTCTTGGAGGAGTGAGTCTTAGTTTTACTTGAGACAGCATGATCCATGCATTCCTGCAGATGCTCATAGAGTGCCTTTGTAAAGGTTTCAGCAGCTTCAGCATTGTCTTTTAGCGTGGGGGCTGTGAACCTTTCCACCTCAGTCTTAAGTAATGTGAAGTTTGGTTTTGAAAAAGTATTTCATGGTGGTTTCCTTGATTGGGGGTGGGGGGCGGAATGTGGATATCCAGAGTGATTAGTCTATGGTCTGATCTAACCAGTGAGGGGTTGACCTCTGGTGTGGAACACCAGCCACCCACGTTGGTGATGATCAGGTCCAATATGTTGTTCCCTCTGGTGGGGGTGTTGATCAGTTGATCTAGGGCATTTGAGTTTATAAATTCTAGGAAGTGTTGGACAAGGGAGTTAGTACTTGAGTAGTTCTCCCAGTTTATGTTTGGGTAATTGAAATCACCCAGTATTAGGGTGTTTGGTAGGACCTTCATATTTCCCAGTGTCTCCAGAAATGTGGAATGGAGGTCCTGGGCCATGGTGGGTGATATGTAACAAGCTACAATTTGGATTGCAGTTTTGCCCATTGTTAGTTGCACATGGATGATCTCTGATGCATTGTGCTGTGCCACTAACCTGGAGGTGTGGGTATCCTTGATGAATATGGATACACCCCCGCCTTTTGTGTTTCGGTCCTGGTTCTGTGGCTGAAAGGTATGGTATGAGTTATAGCCTAGTAGTGCTGAGGTGCTCTCAGGAGCCTTAAACCAGGTTTCTGTTACTGCACAGATGTCAGTGTTCTCCATACTGAAGAGTGCCTCGAGTGCATGCATTTTGAGGTTTAGACTTCTGGTGTTGAGTAGCATTACCCTCAGCTTTTGGTTACTTGTGCTATTTATGGTGGTGGGTTTGTCTTTTTTGCCTTGCCTAAAAAAGGCACTATGAGAGCAGCAAGAGCCTTGGCCAGTATTCGAAAGCCTAAGGGTGACAGGTGCAAGCCATCTCTTGCGAAGCAATGTGGCTTGTCGAGCATGTCATCCCAGGTGGACAGATACTGGATAAGCAATTGTTGAAATTGATAATTTTTTTCTTTATACTGTGGCATCATTCTTGGTGAGGGCAGGATGCTACTCAGGGTCAGGGTCATACCGGCCTGGGCTACATGACCAGAGAGCTCTTTCATGTCTCTTTTCATGTAGTCCAGGGAGGTACATCTCAGGTCATTCACACCAACATGGACAATGACAGAGTTGTATTTGTACTTGTTCTGGAGTGACCTGAGTGCTTGTGTTATGTGGTGGATCCTGGCACCCGACAAGCAGCTAACTGTAACCTTCTCCTTGTCCAGCCTAGTTAGTGGGACATCAGTGTGCCTGACTATAGACTCACCTATTACTAGTGTGTTGGGTATGTTATTTTGCATTAAGGGCTGTGATTGTGTGGCACACTGATTATGTGAAGTATGTGTTTCATGGTTGGTGATGGGGTGTGGAGGTTGCTTGGATGTCTGCTTTGAAGGTCTCTGTTGCTCTTGCAGATTTTTATTTAGAGTCTCCAAGTATGTTTTCATGTATTCATGTGTGTTATTTGCCAGTGTTGGTTTATTAGGTCTATGTGAGACTGGTAGTGTGTTGCAAGTATTACCCTTCTCCTCTTCACTGTCAGTTCCAGTCTTGGGTTGAGAGAGCTTTGCCTCCAGTTTGGCTGTATAATTGCATCTCTCGCATATATTAGTGTTTGGTGGTAGGAGGAGAGGGTTGTCTGTGTATATGAAGCAGTTGTAACATTGCCTCAAAATTCCCAGATTCACCAGTTGGACTGGAGAGTACACCGGAAACTGCCCTTTGGACATGCCTGAATAGGTAGAGTAAGCTGTTTTTCTGATTGGCTGGTGGGGACGAATAGAGAGCCTTGTCCTTCTGGACAGTATAGAGGGGGTCTAGTGCTAGTGTTAATTAGTGCTTGCTATGAGTTTTAAGCAAGTGCTTGACTGTGAAATTAATGGTTTGAGTGCTAAAGTTGAAGGTTTGTCGAGTTCCAATGGAAAAATTGAAGAGTAGACTTTGTGGAGCCGAGAATAGTTTAACTCTAGCTAAAAGGCGCTGCCCGGTGCGCAAAACCACGCAAATGCGTTTTTTATAGCAGGGAAGTAAAAGAGATAGAAACTAGCCCAAAATGACCGATAAACTACTAACTTCTGGGCTGAAACTACTCCTCCAGGGACAAGATAGGCAGCTCAAAGCTCCCCTCTCTCACAGGTGAACAGAGAAACTTCCTTCTATCCAAGTAAGGTATGGGCAACACAGAAACTTGTAACACAGCCCTGGATTCAGCAATAACCTGAAAACTGGACTATACTAGTTCTGAAAGGCGTGAAAAAGTATATATATATATATATATATATATATATATATATATATATATTTTTTTTTTTTTTTTAGAAAATAGAGCAGATACAATCAAAATTAGCCCAAAATGGCCAATAAACTACTAACTTCTGGGCTGAAACCACTCCTCCAGGGACAGATAGGCTGCTCAAAGCTCCCGTCTCTCACAGGTGAACAGAGAAACTTCCTTCTGTCCAAGTAAGGTATGGGCAACACAGAAACTTGTAACTCAGCCCTGGATTCAGCAATAACCTGAAAAATGGATTATACTACTTCTGAAAGGCTAGGAAAGATGTCAGAATGGTGTTTACCAAGCACACCTTATCTCCAAATTCAGAGCATAATCATGGTGATCCAAAACTAAAAGTCATTATCTTTCAAAAATAAGACATAAAATGCATCACATAACATCAAGACCCTGGCAGCCTCCACACATTAGTTTGTAGAAGTGGATTTCAATGGGTCTATATTATTGTCTCGAAGTTACAGAATATCGAATACTATATGGTCGACATCATATTATCGAAGTTCCGTAACTTTGAAAATAAAAATACAAAATTTGAAACATAGAATACTTACCCTGACAGGTTTAAGCAGGGGGGCAAGCCCCCCAGAACTCCACAGATGGGGGGGGGCTGTGCCTCCCACACCCCCTGCTACTTAAATATACCAACTCCAAGATTGTGCTACAGTGCAGGAAAGGGAAATCTTCCCTTTCCGCACCATACTCTGTTAATGTGCGATCTCAGAGTAGGTATATTTAAGTTGCAGGGGGTGTGGGGGGGTGCAGCCCTCCACATGGGGGGGTACAGGGGGCTTGCCCCTCAGCCTAAACACCCTTTACTTGTTGTTGTTTTGTTTTTCAGGGTCTTGTAGAATTTTGATGGTTTACTGGTTCGATCACTAAAGTTCAATCTTTAGTGATTCAAAGCATTAAACTTTCAAGATTCTAATATAGACCCGATTTCAACACAGGCTTTGGCCCTGGACTCACCTATTCTGCTACTGGCCCTGATCAGAAGTATGCACAGAAGGTCACTATAGCTTGTGTTTGGGGGTAGTGAGGAGCTGAGAACAGTGAGATTATTATTTCCTAAGCTCTCCTCACAATCAGACCAAGAAGACGTGTGCAGAAGGACTCTATAGCTTGTTTGCCACTGACATTATTTCATTATTTATCTGATTTTTCTCATTGTTAAACCTTAGAGGTATCCAAAAAAGGCCACTGTAGCTTGTGTGGGATTGTGACAGTGCAATCATTATTTCTTTAACTTTTTACCACACCTCAGAGGTATGCACATAAATCACTATAGCTTCTGTAGGGGCAGTGTACTGTCTATTAGCAACAGGCTGGAATATATGACTGTGATCATTTTTTGTCACTTTCCTCACAATCACACATCTAAAGTGTATACAGGTGACTAACTTTGGGGGGAAGCTAGTGGTAAGGAGGCATATTGTGGATACACATCCAAGCAGGGACGGATCGTGCTATAGGACTGCAGGACTACAGCCCCCCCCCCCCCAGAAAACAAAAAGAAAAAAAAAAGTAAAGACAAGAAAACAAAAAAAAAATTTAAATCGCGAGTCCCAGAACTCAGCGCATGCGCGCACGCACTGGGAACTCAGACAGAATTCCAGACTGCCTTTGTCAGCAGTCCAGATAGAGGGGAAGGCATCTCTGCCCCGCAGATGCCCAGGAGTCTATGCAGTGATGACCGCACAGAACAGAGGAGCTCTGGACTGCTTCATCTGCAGGCAGGACCAATCAGGAGAGAGGTGAGGTGAGTTTTGAGCTCTCGCGGGGCTAGATTTGGATTTCGCTGCGTGGGTGACTTGGATTTTACTGCTCCGTTGGACTGTGGGCTCCGTTCTGTTTAGTGTGTGTGTGTGTCACGGGTGACTTGGATATTACTGCTCCCAGTGCTCCGTTGGACTGGATATTCTATAGCAGGTGAACTCCATTTGGTGTGTGTGTGTGTGTGTGTGTGTGTGTGTGTGTGTGTGTGTGTGTGTGTGTGTGTGTGTGTGTGTGTGTGTGTGTATGTGCGGCACTTGTCCCCTCAAGCTGCAAGTTATTTCTAGGGAGGGTTAGGCAATAATTAAAAGAATTCCTGTAGGTGTGCTGCGGTGTTCCTCTTCTTTTGGTGATAAAGTGGTTCCCTCCTCCGCGGACCTGCACCCCTGACATCCAAAACCACAGAGATACTGCTTGGACATACACACAGCTTCACAAGGTGAGCAAAATGGGAGATGGCGAGTATATTCTAATAATTTCATTTACACCGACGTTGATGTACTTTCAATATGAAATCAAAGAGCACTGGTAAAGTTGTAACTTTTTTGTGATGCTTTGCGTAGAGAAATGTAAGCACTCACAAGTACAGTATTACCATTTCAGGACAATTACCAAATGAGGTTTACTTGAAGGTGTATTTCGCACGATAAAGCAGTTACAGAGCTGTCATTTTGGTTATAATGACATGCTTTAATTTGTTTTTGGAGTTAGAACCCCACTACTTTTGGTTGTTGCATGCAAACAAAAATATGTCCTTTAGAGTGGTAAAGGCTGGTATCGAACTCTTACCACAGCAGTTCTGGTTTAAACCATGTTACAGGAAGATTCAGCATTGGCTTAGTAGGTACTGTAGTCTTAAGAATTAGGTCCTGAGGTCTAAGAGTGGAAGTTGTTAGAGGACAGTTTTAAGATGAGCATTAGATTAAGGATTGTGATGTATTTGTAAACTTCCATGCAGCCAAAAAGACACAAAACACATTACAATTCTGGGTTGTATCCCTTGTTATATTCAATGTGTGCTGAGAGGTTTATGATTGCAAAATATTTATTTTGCAAGTAGGAGGCTGTGACCGCACTAACATATAAACGGAATAAGTTTCAGAGGAAGGGACAGATATCCTCTCTTGCAATCATGACCATAGATCCAAGTTTAAGAAATAATTGATTTATGGTCAACACAAACCAGGAAAAAAACTTTTTCCTTCCCACACTGTCTCATAGCTACTCTCAGTACTTGATGAAACCAATATAACAAAACGGTCAGCAACAGTATAGTTTGTTTTGTGTAGGAAGCTATTTAAGTAATAGAGCAATGGAATCAAATATTAAGTGTAGAATGTGTGTAATGGATATAAATTAATAATGCTGTTCTTTATTTATTCGATGAATGGTAGGTTTTGTTCAGAAAGCTCTTATAGAATATATAGCTCAATCATAGGCTTCCACCTTGTGGTTCTTGCTGTGAATTACTTAACAGAATTATAAGAAGGAAAAAAATCATCCAAGATGAAAAAGCTCTGCATTACAATTGTTTTGTTATTATACAGTGGCTTATTACTTGTATGGAATACACTCATAGTGCAAAAGGTCACACTCAACTTGTTTATTTTTTAATAACCTAAACACATTGAAGAAATACTTGAGGGTTATTTTGGTTCTAGCTATTATCAGAACAGTTACTACACTTTTGTTTATGCGTTGTTGACCAAGTGCACTTCATGTCTTGCAAATCAGACCTTTACTGTGTTTAGTAGGAAGTAATTAATGAGACTGTTTTCTGAATTGCTTGTAAGTGGGTAAATTAACCAGTAGAGGTAATTCATTCTAAATGTATAACTTCAAAATGAAAACAAAAAAAAAACTTTGAGAAGCAATTATGTGATAAAGACGGAGGCATCAAAGTAAATTTCGATGAGAAAGTGTGTAAGTTGTGGGTAATTCTCCTGAATCTAAGAAAAAGAGATGGGAAGATGTTTACAGAAGACAGAAAGTCATGAAGTGTGTATGTGAAATGCCCCAGTTTCTATATACTGGTGACTAAAGAGAACACATGGTGGTGGTTAGAGATACTCAGGCTTGAACCCTGTATCTTGGATGTAGGTGGCAAGGGCCTGAATTCCCTACCTACCACCATTTATAAATAATTTGCAGATTTTTGCCTCATATTTGTTCTGTTCCTCATAAAATCTGTGGCTTCTGTATCTTCATTTTTCCTTGCAAAGTCTGTAGTGCAGTGGTGCACTGGTAGCAGTGTTGCCTAACAGCTACAGATTCTCTGCTTTGTTTCTTGGCTGGGGTGCCTTCTGTGTGGAGTCTGCATGTCCTCTCATCTTACAAAGATGTGTCTGGAGTGTTTCTCCTTACTCTGCTGAAAATTGGCTTTTATTCCAAGTCAGACTAGTTTCCTGGTTAACAAATGTTTAAAAATAACAGGCATTTGAATTTCAGACTTAATATTCTTCAGAAAGTACATGGTAAAACAAAACCTTTTATTCTAGCAATTTTCTAAGTTTATAACATGGATATTTGAAATGTGTCCCTATTTTTGGGACTGTATTCCCCCATTAATGGCTTTGTCCAGGTATTTTGTGCTAAGGTTGAGAGCTATGGTGAGAACTGAATTCACTGAATATGTTTGGGGGCTGTATTCCCCCATTATTGGCTTTGTTCAGGAATTTTGTGCTAAGAGGTTGACAGATATGGTGAGAACTGAATTCACTAAATGGTAGCCATTTAAGTTTCAGTCTTCCTTTCTTTCACAAAACAGCTGATTTGGCATAGTGATATGTTTCTCTGACTATTTTGCACAGGGTCCCCTGGGTTCAAGACGTGGCAGTGAAATGTATGGTGGCAACACAGCATTTTATTCTAGCAACTTTCCAACATTATACAAGCAATGTTTAAAATGTGTCCCTGGTTTTTGGGCTTTTGTCCCCTCCCCAATAAATTTTGGCTTTTTCCATATTTCTTGTGCTGCAAAGTTCAGAGATATAGCTGAGTGTCAAGTAGATTTTACAAGGAGCTGAGAGCTGCATGGAAACAAACATTTAGTGCTGCTTATGCTGAGTCTGCTTGCATTGTTAATAGCACAACAGGTAGTGTACTTGCTTTTGGAGCAGAGGGCTGTGGGTTCTACTCCCACAGTAGATAGATGTATTGCTGATACTGTACTGTGTTGTAAAGGGGGTGGATGCTGCAGTCCTTTTTGGCAAAAATACCTAGTAACTATGAACCTGTTATCAGTTTGCCATCCATTCCCTATTGCAATATTACTAGCTTATCATTTGTTTTAATGCATGCAACATAAGCAATTTATTCTTCAAGGGCAACAGGCACTTTATTTGTAGATGAAACAATGACATATAAAGTAGTTTGCTAGCAGCAACCTCTTCATTAGTTACAGATTTCTGTAATGTGGAATTATTTAGATGACTTTTACTTCTTCAGAGATTGTGCATATTTACTGATAATGGTGGACTGTAGAAAGTTGAGTATACTTTTATGATGGAAATTTTCTGAACGGACAGTTTTGTCATTGGTGCATGCATTTTGTTTCATTGTTTACTGGAAAAATGTTTGGAAAAATGTTCAAAACAATACATTTAAAATGCCCTCTAGCAACTGTACTGTATTGTACAAGAAATATAATTTAATACAATCAGGAAGGTGTATCAAAGAGCATGTGTATGTTCCATGTTCAAGAGGCCTATGATTTGAAAACAGCCCAAAGTTAATCTTTATCTTCCACTGGCAAAATGTATTTTCTTTGAATGTCGGTTCCAATGCTGTTTCAATGCATGTGAGTTTCAAGGGCAGAGAAGTTTTAATGCTGAGTCTGTTTTCATTGTGAGACTGCATTGCTTTGTTTAGCAGATATCTATTAGGATTTGTGCTGCAAAATGCAAAATAAAACTTTCAAATGAAATCCAAATCATTGCAGAAGCAAAGCAGTAGGCACATTACAGTGTTTATGGTAAATGGGGCAAAATAACCAAGGAATGGGACATTGGAATGGCTGCGGGGGAAGCTCCATTCGACCATGATTTTGTGAGGGGGAAAGGGCAGCAAACTCAGACAGCCCCAGCTGAACTATACCTCTCAGCTGTCCATATTTTTGCAGAATGGATAGATATTTGCTTCTTATTTTTGGTTTGTTCCTCATAAAATTTGTGGTTTTCTGGCAAATCATTTAGGAATGAAGTCAATAAATGACAAACATTGAGTTTCAGATGTCATAATCTTCAGAAAAATGCATGCTAAAGCAAGACCTGTTATTCTATCAACTGTCTTAAGTTTATACAAGAGCAATTTTTAGCAGTGTTTGTATGTTCCCCCAATATATTTGGCCTTGTCCAGATTTCCTGCATTAAGAGGTTGAGAGGTACGTGCAAATCGCTTTATAGAATTAGGAATATCCAAACCTCTCCACTGTCCCCAATTTTGGCTCAAAATGTTGCTCTTCCCTAATAATCCCTCCTCAAAATGGCAATTTTGGAAGAAAACGTGGTGGGTTTACAATTATATATAACTGTAATGATCAGAGTTATAGATTACTTTTATTTCAGAAATGCATGTAGATGCTCTTATTTTGTTAGCTGCTTAAGTTAACAGTGTTAATATTAAAAAGGTGCCCCTTCTTTGACAGGTTCGCAGCTGTATTGTGTGGCAATTTTATATTTTTGCATCACATTTTTGGTCTGTTTTTCATAAAATTGTGGTTTTCTGGCAAATTAGTGGCAAATCATTAAAGATTGAAGTTAGAAAATAATGGCAGACATTTGAGTTTCAGATTTCATACCCTTCAGAAAATTCATACTAATGCAAGACCTACTACTGTTCTATTATCATTCTAAGTTTATAAGAGCTATATTAAAAAATCATCCTTATTTTTGGGCCTCTGTCCCACTTCTAGTTCTATGTATGGCTTTGTCCAGATTTCTTGCTCTGAAGTTGAGAGGTATGAGTGTCAGAGCCATCACCATCAGCCAGAGACATTTCAAATTGTGACATACTTGTTGCACCCCACTCCCCATTGTAGTGGCTCTGGATGTGTCCAAGGAAGGCAAGGAGCAGTTATGCAGTGTAAGTGTGCAGAGTATTCCCCCATCCAAGGTAGACCACAAGTACGACCATGGCTTTTCATCTGTCCTTGATTTTGCAGAATGTTCTGGTTTTCTGTCATATTTTTATACTGTTTATTTATGCTTTTTATTATTCAGGAAATGCATGCTGTCACAGTGCCCTGTTGCTCTGTGTTTAAGTAGCAATGCTTTAATGACCATCAGGTAAGCTTGTCGGAAATTGTAAGATGCAAGTAAGCTTTAATAAGCATACTGTTAAAGAATTACCAGCATTGAAAGCCTTTTCGTTGTTGCCATGCAGAGAATGTTTACATAACTAGATAACGTATAAGCCTTGGGTATTGAAATGCATATGACAGTATTTGTAATAAAGGACAGGATTACAGTATTTTCAGAAGCTCATTACATTTGTTGGAGACTTGCAGTCACCTTTTGTTGGAGACTTGCAGTCATCTTTGCAGGCTTTACCCGTAAACTAAACAGAATGCCAATCTATCATGTGTGGTCCATAACTTGTGCAGGAATCCTTTAAGCAATTTATCTTGAGCTTGTTTCCTGTTTGCTGTTCATTTTTTACTTTGATCATGTCTTCCCCATGAAACAAGTAGATAGTTGTTGTCAGGCAGCAGGTTTTTTTTTGATATACAACATTTTTACAAGTGGGGGTATCACAGAGATTGCTACTTTCAGCATGTCACTTGGTAATTTTATAAAGCTGAGTATAAATTATAATTAGAACTCCAGTGCAAGGAGAAGTGGTTTGAGTTGAGTGCTGCTTGTTTTTTTATACTTGATTTTGACTGGCATTCCAGTAATGTATTTAAAAAGTAATTTATTTTTTCATGCCTTACAACCTGTGTTTCCATCTAGATATTAAGTAAGTTGTCATGTAGCCAATGCATTGAAATACTTTTTTCTTCTACACTTCATTTTGTCTTGACTGGACTCTTGTAATGACTGTTTGGCACCTAGGGCAGCATATTTAATTAAAGTTCCAGTTGTTGTGGTTTTGAGCATAGCTCCACCCATTCTGGTTGACCACACCCCCTTCCCATTGGCCCCACCCATTCGGCTGTCTCCTGCAGCCCCCCTTTAATTTGAAGTCACCAGCTGCCACTGCATCCAAGATCAAAAAGTTTAAATAATTTTAGGATATTTTGGTTGTCAGATGGATACCCAGAATATAGCTGTCTTTTGGAGGTAGAGGTGAAGAGGCAAGCTGTATGACGTGTTATAGCAGCAACATGAAATATATGACTGAGGCCATTTATCCATTCGCTTTCATCCCAATCTAACATCAGAAGGATGCAAAGTAGGTGACTATCTTTTTTGACAGGGAAACAGACACTCTTCTAAGATATGATTCTTGTATTTTTGCAAGCATTTATCTTCTCAGTTTACTGGTAACTAGGTTTTTGTCAGCTTTGATCATTAATCCTTGGACGCAACTCATTTCTTCATTGAAAGAAAAAAAAAATAAGACTGAATGTCTTTACTTAGTCATGATTTTTGTCCATGCCATAATTGTAACAAAAGGCTGGAAAAAAAAATGTAACTCACAGCATGTAATACTCCATAACATCTGAAGCCCGAGCAAGTTATTTCCTCCACAGTTATCACACTGCAGTTTTGTTCATTTAAGAAGTGGTGAAATGATACAGGAAGAAAATGAAGAGAAAGAATGAATTTCTTTATTTCCTTTGCTATAATTTTTATTCAGGCCATCTTTGATTAAAAAGGTTTGGAAAAAAAGCTCTAAAATACAAATCATTTAGAACTTATGGCTTCTGGAGGATTGAGAACTCAAGCTTAATTTGAATATTTCCCCCTCATTTATTGCGGCTCGATCTTGGTCAGTTAAGTTGAACTTAAACATGCAAGAACAAAATGAAGTGTACAATAAAGTATGAAAAAACAAGAAAAAGTAATCTGAATGGTATGGCAAAGTGGGGGAGAGCAGCAGAGTAGAGGGCACATTGGGGAAAGTGGACAGCAGAGGGCACATGGAGTCTTTTTCCCAGGGATTCATTTCATTAATGGCCAGAGACAAAATATCAGTACTGCCAGGGCGTGCCCTGTTTAAAGTGCTTTGTCACAATATAGTACCGCAATATGGCATCTGGTGAGTTAAATGATGTGGTACAATTAGCACAAGTGTATCCATATTTAATTGGGCCTTTTTTTCTTTTTTTTAAATTAAAAGTTTTGTAAAGTTTTTATTAAAACCATGGCCCAAATAAATATAGCTTTTCCCTGTGTAACATCATGTACAGTGAATGCTCATAGTCTTTAATGGATGCCTCTGTACACATGCATAATCGGATGGCGCAGTGGTGCAGCAGTTGCATTGCTGCCTCACCGCAAGAGGTTCTCCGGTTCAATTCTTGGCTGGGGTGCCTTCTGTGTGGAGTCTGCATATCATCCCTGTGTTCATGTGGGTTTGTTCCAGTTTCCTCCCACGTTACAAAGACATGCATCTGGACCATTTTGCCCTGGGCCTCTGCTGAAAATTGGCTTTGTTCCAAGTCAGACTTCCCTGGTAAACAAATAATAAATAGCATGCATCCATTAAAATTTATAGGCATCTCTCACGTTTTTTCCTCAGTTCATGTCACCGACGTTAAAGGTCAGCATTAAACCTCAGTGTCATCAGCACAAACAAAACAAATTTCACAAAGTTTTTGTTGTTGTTGTTTCTTTAAAGTCTGAAAACATTCACTGACGTACTAAAGATAGAGATTGGCACTTTACTACTATATATGGTGGTGTAACGGGTAAGTCATGAAACAAAACACTAATTTTATCACACAGCTTATCAACAAGGTTTGTTACACTTCATAAAATCTTTTATAACCCTGTAACATCTGGGTATGAAAAAACATGCAAGATGATTGGTTTGGTCAGATTTCTGGTATACTATAATCTTTCTGATCGTATCTTTATTTACTGCTACATATATACCTGGTTGCTTATTAAACAGTGTTAAACATGCCCTTGCAGATATTCTCCTCAAGCTGTTTAACTAAAGTTTAGCTCCTGGCTTTGTCTCCTAATGATTAGCGCACAGCAGTGGTGATGCCTCTCGATAAGGTTGGCCTTGCAACTGATCAATGTAATTACAGTCATATCAGCCTTATAAGCCTCATTGTCAAAACTATGGGGTATATAATTTAGAACTAATCTCATAAACTGTGATATCAAGACTCTTGTGAGGCTTGACTATCAACAGTTTGGCTTTGTGAAAGTTAAAGTCTGTCTATTTAACCTGGAAAACCTCTACAAAAGGGTTACAGAGGCTGTAGATGGTGGCATTGCAGCGCGTGTGGTGTTATCTTCACCTGGTGAAGGCCTTTGACACCGTTCTCTGTGCTGGCATCATACAAAAGCTAATTGTTTAAAAAAACATGCCATGTTTGGTGAGCTGGATGACAAACTGGCTGAAAGAGAGAGATGATACAGTGTGAGATGCAGATGCCTCATAATTAAGTATGAAGGTGACCAGTGGTGCCCCACGGGGGTCAGTGCTGAGACATCTCCTTGTTGGTATTTACTTCTCAGATCTCCATGTGGAGAGCCATGCCCTCTAGCTAACAAAATCTGCAGATGGCTGCAAAGTGGAGGTTGTTGTTATGTTACACTATGACACTCAAACTGTCCTGAATGAGCTCTCCCTATTAAACCTTTGGTGTACTTAAATGGTCTCAAACTAAGTACTCAAATCATCTTTTTTCAGCTGCCTGAGCTTCTGGATATCTTGGAAATGTCAACGCACATGTTTCTATTTAATCATTATTTTGACAGCAGTTTCAGGGGATATTGTGTAGCTGTTGAAAGTGGGGGGGCTCTCACCCCCCCCCCGGTTATGTGCTTCTGGCCATGGATTCTTACAATGATCTTTTGTAGTGAAATGTAGCTGTTCACATTGCTTTGTAATCTTTAAAATAAGGTGTTATTATGTTTATATGATTAGAGTTAAAAAATGTCTGTACTTAATTTCTTTTAATAAAACAATATTTGTTTATGTTGTTTAGAACTTGTTCACTGTTTTTGGTATGTCTGGGATTATGTTTCTCAGATGTTGGCAGGGTGCACTATCCCCTTTCACTGCTGTTTGTTTTTCTTAACTACTCAGTAATTTAAATAAAAGAAATCTTATGCCCCCTGTTATACCATGTTTTGCTCTGGTAACTAAATAGTGTTGGCTGTGTGTTATCTTTCTGAATGTTAAGTTATTTTGGGATGCTTATACAGCACAATAAAACAAATCTCAGTTATTATTATTATTGTATTACATGAGTTGCTTTCACTGGCTGGTATGTGGGTGTAGCGATAATGCTCAGGAATGACTGTTGACTCTTGCAAAATGAACATAATAATACAACTAAATGACAGTTTTTCACAGTGTGAGGGAACCCTTCTGAAATATTCATCATTTTCTGAATGATTATATGATACAAGTAGCTTCCAGTCTGTGGAACAATATAGACATTCTATCACAAACGTTTTAATAAAGGGAGCTTGATCTATTTACTCTAATAGCCTGCGACCCAATTTTTTGCTTATAATATCAGTAAAAAGGATTGTGACTACATTAGTTATGTATTATTGTTCTTCATGTTATCTAGCAGTTAGCAAATCTCAGCAAATTTTCATTTATGCATTCAATTGTTTCCTTAACCAGGTAGATAGACTAGTTCTATGACCATTATGTGCATATTTAAATATCAACAAATTTATAGTTTAGTAATAAATGCACATACACATATCTATCAGTATATTTACAAATATCAGCAGATAAACTGGTCAACATTCTCTTAACCAACACACCCATACAGATAGCACATACAAAGCAGCAGACATCACAGAACCACACACAATCAAACAAGAAAACTAAATTAGATTTCATCTCCGATTCCTACACTAAATCCCATAAACAAACACACACCAGTATGAATGTAATATAGACTGCTCTGACACCCACATAAGTTACATATATTAACTCCATGTTTACTCAACAGTGGCTGGAGTGAAAACACCATTCCAGTGGTATGGTCAATTAATGTACCTGTTCTGTTTTCATGTAAAGGCCAATGATTTGACATTTTATAAAAGGCATAATTTTAGTTATCAGTAACATTAGATGCAAAGGCTAAAAATGTTCAGCAAATGGATACCTCTGCAAAAATGTTTATTCCAAAATAATCCAAATCACATGAAAAATGAACAGGGACTCCAACATGTAAGGATTAAGCCACCATAAGCACTTTCGTCCCCGAAATCGTACATTTGCATGGAACTTCATCAGATGTCAGTAAAAGACCTCATATCCTATATATACATTTATCATATGACATCACTTCCCCCCAAACATATAAATAAAATAACGACGTTAAATACGTACATCATTTCTAAAACCCAACAGTTATAATAAAAGCATGTTAAGAATATCTATCCTACAAATATGCATATTAGGAAAATATTAAGAATATGCATTCTACAAATAACGCATCAAACTCCACCATTTAAAAGCTACTTATGAAGCATTTTAACCTGCAACTGCTCGTATAGAATCAACAGACCCAACAGGGGAAAAAAAGAAAAGAAAAACAAAAACAAAAAAGCTGTATAAATCATCTACTAAGTGCTTTTAACTTTAATAAGCTAGAAATAGAAACACTATCATTGAGGCCCAGCCAGCATATTGCGTTCAGTCGGAGCTGCCACACCAGTTCAACTTTTTCTAATAAATACTGCCAAGCCCCCCTCTTTCAGAACAGGGTATAATGTCCAAAATAGCAAATTTAAATGCGTGATCTGGGTGTTGTGCAGTGTGCCTAGCAAGGGCATTACATTCAAAATTATCCGTTATTCCTTACATGCTCACTTATTCTAACTTTAAGTTTCCATTCGTTTTTTCCTATATAGAAACAGGGACATGTGTCACACAATGCACAATACACAACCCTCTCAGTATCACATGAACCCTTAAAACATAACTTTAATCTTGTATTATTTATTTTGACTTCATTACTTTCAAAAATAAAAGGACCCGCGGTGGTGGTGCTGCGGTAGCGTTGCCGCCTCACAGTAAGACACTGTCCAGTTAGATTCTCAGCTAGAGCGTCTTCTGCGTGGAGACATGCATGAATGGGCGTACCTTTGTTGAAGGTTGTGTGTCAGGGCTGGTAACTCAGCACATAAAAATCAACTACCTATCATTAGCGGACTGGAGTTCCATTGTGGCGACCGGGAAAAGCCGAAAGACAAAACAACAACAACTTTCAAAAATAAAAGGGCAAAATTTGCATCTCCCATATTTATGTGAGGCCAAATCCTGTTCTAGTAACATTACACTCCAAAATGTTTTTTATATTTCATTCCCTCTTGTAAACACAAATGGGTTTGGCCCCAGTGGAGCCCCTAATGCTACAGTCACTTGTCAGGAGGTCCCAGTTTTTTGTCAAAATATTAAGAACATTTTTGGAGTCGTGGGCAAAAGTGGTAAGAAAACACACTTTAGATGAACCCTGGCTAAAAACCATATTAAAATTCCGAACCTCTTCTGTAGGTATAGCGGTATCAGCCCCACCTGTAGCACCCTGATTTGATGTAAAGATATGGAGAGCTGATGGTGGAATGCTATATTGTGATTCTAAGATAGGTCGAAAGTGACCATTCCTTCTCTTTTCAACCACTTCATCCATAATATTGTTAATGAGATCCCTGGGATAACCCCTCTTACAAAACATACTTTTTAGGTTGGCGCATTCTTTTGAAAAAACATCCCATAAGCGTACCATTCTGGCCGCTCTCACAAACTGACCCTTCACTACCCCTCATTTTTGAGAAAAGGGGTGACAACTCGTGAAGTAGAGAAAACTATTATAATAAGTCTCCTTTTGATGTATTTCGGCCACGAAACTATTAAGCACATAATCTTTTTTCAGCAAAACATCCAAATATGCTATACTAGTCTCATCAATAGTGTGTGTAAATTATAAGAAAGTGGTAGTAGCATTTATATAATCCAAAAATGGGTTAATCAAATCCTTGGGCCCCTTCCATAAAATAAAGATGTCATCAAGGAAACAGGTGTACATGTGGCAGCATGGGAAAAAGGAAGAGTGTGTTAAAAACCTCCTTTCCCATTCTAACATGGCAATGTTAGCATATTACCCGCACATGCTGCACCCATGGCCACACCTTGCACCTGTAGATAATATTTCTTATCAAATAGTACAAAATTGTTACGCAACACCAGGTCTAATAGGTGTTCCAACATTATACACCTGTTGTGTGGTAAACCAACTGAAGAGATATTCTAGAAACCATTCTGTGCCTCTATCATGTGGGATCACACTATAAAGATCCTTCACATCAATTGTGATCTGGACATATGATTTATCAAACCTGGTTTCATTTATCTTCCTTAAAAACTCCCAAGAGTCTTTACACAGCAGCGGTTCCCTTTTGAGTAACTCTTTTAGTTTGATATCCAGAAATCTGGCCATAGGGTGTGTAATGAAGGCCCTCATGTTCACAATGGGGTGCATGGGAGGCTGGCAAATATTCTTATACATCTTTGGAATCCCGAAGATGACTGATGTGACAGGAAAGTCAGTGGACAAAAAATGTAATTCATCAAAGGTAATAAGCCTCTCAATAAACAGATCTTCCAACTGCTCCCTAATCTTCCTATAGGCTCCATTCATCTCATTTAAGGAGCTTCCTATATAAGTGGGGGTGTCAATAACTTCATACATTTTCCTGGTGTAGTCGCTTTGATGCATTAAAACTACCCCCCCACCCCCATCAGGTTTCATAACCCTTATGTTTATATTATTGGAAAGTAGTGATAATTCAAAAGCTTCTTTGTCACTTAA
Organism: Protopterus annectens; assembly: GCF_019279795.1. Taxonomy (NCBI): domain Eukaryota; kingdom Metazoa; phylum Chordata; order Ceratodontiformes; family Protopteridae; genus Protopterus; species Protopterus annectens. The sequence continues at coordinate 461,804,164 of NC_056739.1, forward strand.
ATTATTCTTAGTCGTTGAGAGCAAACCACTTTTCTGGGCACAATGTGCTCTAATATCAGTTTCACACACTTTTTCAAAAATATCCAAAAGGGGATGTAAGGGGGGATTCTAAGTACTAGAAACCTTAATTGAGGGAATGACCTTCTCAACTCCCTGAAAAAGTAAGTGCAAATTAAATTTTCTTACATATTGTTTAAGATCCATAATAGTGTTAACTACATTAACTGGTTTGGTAGGTATAAAGAAAAGCCCCTCGCCAATAAAATCATACAAGTGCACATCCAACTGCAATTCTGTAAAATTATATACTTTAAAATCCTGTGTGCTATTAACACTCACAGACAAAAGGGGCAAATGGAAGACATTAGTCATAGTTGCAATAATAGGGCATGTATTACAGTCCACAATTTCCAACCCAGAAGATGTCAGTCCAGGAAATGTCAAATCCTCCCTCCCCTCCCCCTCTAGGACCTCTTGTAGTTCCCCCATCCTGAACAGGGGTAATTGTTCCTGTAATTCGGCCCCTGTGATTGGACCGGATTGTTGACACTGACCATCCGCTTGTTTTAGATGCGTTCCGACCTCCTTAATGGTGGATACTCTTCCTCCTCTAAAAAAGAGTCATTCAGTCCATTTACATCCTGTTCATTATCCCCAAAATCAACCCCATCAATATGAAATTGGATACCACTCCTGTGAGCGAGGAGGGGGTGGGTAAGCATTGTCATCTCCATATTCATCCACATCCCTTAAAATCTTTTTAGTTTTCCTTTTCTTTATAATTTCCATTTTTTCCTCTATTGTACGAAAAATATGGGTGTAGTCAAATTGATTAACAGGAAATGATATATCCTGTGTGATTTTCCTGTCCAAGTCTTTCACTTCATGGCACAAGCTGTCAAGCTGCATCTCATTATATTTAATGACCATTTCCATGTATTCTATGCCGAAACGGTCAAACAATATCCCTATGAAAGGGGGAGTTAGCTATAAGGCCAGTCGGATACTGCCATATCCGTAGGCCTTTAGGGACAATTTTTTTGTTTACACATTCCCTAAAGTAACAATTGTCCATTTGCAAACGCTTAATCTTAAATAAAACCCTGTCCAACTTGTTTAAACCATTAGAGAAAGACTGGTTAGGTGTTAGATTGCTGTTAAATGAATCAAGACACTTTCCACTATTTAGCTAGTCAGTTAAGGAAATATCCTTACATGTATTCACATGAAGGTCTTTACTAAAAACAGCACTTACCCCATTTGTAGCACTGTCCTGATTTGTTTTGGCTATAGGATGAGTGTTACTGCTGGTTCGACAAGCGTTTGAACCTCCACTCGAGTTAGCGCCTGTATCATCAAGTGCAGACGAAAGTAAACTTGTAGGGGTAGGATGCAAAGATATTTGAGAGAGCTGTGATAGAGAGAGTTGTTCAATCCGCTCCATTTGAGCCATTAATTGGTTAATTAAAACTGTTAAATCACATACAGAATCAGAGGAACTGGAAGGAAGTAAAATGTCATTGGAACTTCTGCCTTCCATCAAGGTCGACGTATTTGACTGTTCAGTCCTAGTACCCGAGGCATCCATGATGGTGAGCATATCAGCTACCAAGAAAAATAAACCAAAAATCCAAAAACCAAGAAATCCAAAAGAACACTCAGCAAACGGATACCTCTACAAAAATTTTTATTCCAAAATAATCCAAATCACACGAAAAAAGAACAGTAATTCCAACATGTAAGGATTAAGCCACCATAAGCGCTTCCGCCACGTAAATCATACATTTACATGGAACTTCAGATGGTAGTAAAAGACCTCATATCCTATATATGCATTTATCATATGACATCACTATCCCATTCCATTCATGTGTTGTTATCACGAGATTTGTCTTATTAGTAAATTATAGTTTTGTTAGTGCAGTCTTTAAATGGCACAGGAGTCAACATGTTATGCTGCTATTTTATACTATTCATTCTCCACCCAACTGTGGAGTCAGTTAGACAGATATCATTTGGCTTATGTTTGAAGACCCATATGCAAAATGATTGAATTCAGTATCTCTTCCTGGACTTTGCATGGCATACATCTGGTGGCTAAAATTAAACTCTTTTAGCAATATATGTTTTATATAACACATCCATATGCAGGCAGTCTAGCTTGAAGCATATTAGAAGTAGGTACCACATGCATTGGCCTCAAGTGAATGGAACAATAGTAGTGGCTGTCCTGGTTAAAAGACTGTGCCCATTTAATATATAGCAGGGCAATAATGATGCCCAAGGAGGATTTGTTTTAGTGGAAGGTATCAGTCCAGTCTTTCTGCACTCATTAGTGCTGACCTCATCATGGCATGACAAAGCCAGCTTCTTTCTAAAACATGTCCATGTCTTATCTAATCTTAATCAGCATGACTGTGTTCTGAGTGTGGACAGGAATTTGATATTAGGTTCTCCCCAGACAAACTTGGATCATTTTACTGCAGAACAACAGTGATACAATTTCTACTAGATTTTATAATTGAATACAATTAATTTGATCCTTGTTATGTTTTATACCCCAACATGAAAAGAGTTTACTTTCTTTTCATATTCAGATAGGTCATGGTCAAGAAAGTACAGCTGTATAAGTAAAACATAGCATAACAGCAGATGTTTGAATGATCACTGCTTCATTAGCCTAAGTTATATGGGTTATAGCCTGTGTAGGATATAACACCCAGCCAGCTTCCAAAGCTTCAGGCACTTTCCACATGCCCAGACCATTGAAACCTCAGACAAAGCAGGGATTAAACCAGATGTCTTGACATCATGCTCTTATAAGCATTCATGCCAAATGAAAAATGGAGGCTACAGTTCTGAAGGAGGTCAGTGCTAGGTAAAAAGAATTCATGTCCTCACCCTGGTACACAAAAATCATATAAAATTAGGGCAATGAAGGAAAGGAGCTGCTACTACACCAGTGATTATATGAAAATCTATTGTGATTGTAAGTTTTACTTACACAACTATACTATGTTCATCATCTGATCACTGCTGCAGTAGCCTTAGCTATATGAGTAGAATATCATAACTTATAAATACGGGCAGGAGATAAAATGAGAGTGCAGGAACCCATGGAGAATGGTCCTAGCAAAGTCTGCACTAGACCTGGAAAAACAGTCTGGTTTACAGGGCTTTGTAAATATATGTACAGATGCCCAAGTTTTTGTCTGTTAAATTCTTTTAAAAATCCACCCCTTTCCAAAAAGCCACTGAAGAAGCCAAAGGCCTAGTAGAATGTGTCTTGATCCTGTATGAAACTGACTTACTGTTATGGGAATAACAGAATCAAATAACATGTAACAACCATTTGAGAGTTGTTTGTCTTGACAATGACATTCCTTTTTTCTTACCCTCAGTAGAAATTAACTGTTCAATGTTTCTGAAGGTTTTGGTTCTGTCAAGATAGTGCCTGAGATGTCTGTGGACATCCAGAGTATGAAAAAGCCTTTGTCCCTCATTTTTATTTTCTGGAAAGAAGACAAGGAGCGGGATTTTCTCAGAGTAAACTCAGGAACCACTTTAAACATAAATGAAGGATTCTTTCTCAAATAAACTCTTATCTTTGTGAAAAATGAGATAAGGTTATCCCAGTTTGGGAGGGTGGCCTAATGGATAAGGTGTTTGCCTTAAAACCACAAGGTACAGGGTTTGAGTCTTACAAGGGATAATTGGCTAGGTTTAAAATGGCTCACAAGGGCAATTAGCCTAGTACTAATCTATGAACCATATGAGCTTGCAACTCAGGCACTGCTCATGGAGAAGTAAGAGCAATCAGTAATGTTGTTGTTCTGTGTTAAGAACCACAAATAAGCCTGATATGCTGGTTCAGATGGGACAAGAGTTAGTCCTTCCAAAACAAAATTAAGATCTTACCTTTTTAATATACAAATAGAATATGCATTTTTGGTAACTTGCAAGGTGTATATTTCTTCATAATGAAAATCAACAAAAACAGCGTTATTGTTGCTGAAAGCTTTCACACCTTCTGTTTAAAACATGCATTCCTGGCTATTCCTTGCAGGTCAGAAGTGACCTTTGCAGTAATAGTTTTAATTGCTAATTCATACTGAACTGTTGTAGCTTTGCATCAGGTAATACTGTTAAAGTATATGAAATTAGAGAGCCTATGACTTACATTGGGGAGTGGACATTATATTTATCAACTTGTTCATGTGGAGCATTTAATGTCACCAGGGAATATGTATATCAGAACACGTGCATGATATGTTGTAAAAAGAAAAACAAATGAAAACATGTTTTAACTCATACTGTGGATAGTTCCTTGTTCATGGGCATTGACTGTATAGTGAAAATAAGCTCAAACAAGCTAGGATGAAAAACAGACCCCTGGATTCACTAATCTTCTGTGTAAGACTAGATTAGTCTTGCACGGAAGCACCAGTGTAAGAGTATGACAGCAGCGCACCATGCATAATAATGAGGGCACGCTGCCTCAACTCTAAAGCTTACACAGAGCGTGGATGCATTTAGGGGGCGTGTCGGACTGCCGAGCAGTCCAAATATCCACGCCCCTGCAATGAAGAAATGCCGCAACTTCCATTTAAATGAGCGAGTCCACTCACATATGTACAATGTAACACTACACTCCCCCATATGTTAAACAACTTACAGAATAAAAAATAAAAAAAATTTTTTCTTCCGATATAGCTGACCTTAGTTGTGTGGGTTTGCCCGGGTTTGCCCATTGCTTAGCTACAGTTACAGCAGTTTAGACACCAGAAGAGGATAATAAGAAAAATATATGCAAATTAAACAGCATAGTGATAGTGTAGTGGTTAGAGCCTTCGCACAAAGAGGAGGCATTCCCGGTTCAAGTCCCACTACTGCATGTTCCATTTTCTGTGGGAAATCTGTATACAAAAACATTTCCTGACATTTTTTTATGTATACGTTTTGTAAAAAGCATTGAAATGTTAACTGTAGTAGTGCATGAATTATATATATGAAGGTGAAATGTTTATGCATTCTGAGGCATGAGTACCTTATTTTAAGCAATATAAAGCACTGCTAAGCACATTTTGCCAGTACTGAGTATATTTAAATACATTTGCGTGTAGCTGCGCACCGCGCTAACCAGTACAACATCTCTGCGCGTAGCTGCGCACCGCACTAACAAGTGCAAATGCGCGCACACGCGCACACACGAGCGCACATGCTGTGTGCATGTTTTCAAGGAGTTTCCTATCTTTTAGCAGTGTGCACCTTGGGTTTGAGGTTTTCAAATAGGACAACTATAGGCATGCCTCTTTGCAAATTCTGAGCAACTCAGGGCAAACACGAGCCACTGTGCTCCAATTAGCTTACAGCCTGTCTGACACACCCCCTCATTATGTCACCTATATTCTAGTCTTCTACTCACCTACTCCTAATCTTATACTCTTGGGACATGCCTCACATGCTGGGGAAAATTGGGATTTACTATCCTTATCCTCATTTGCATACGATTGCCTAGTAATGTATGGTTACATCTCTCACACTGAGCTCCCCCCCCCCTTAGGAACCACTAGTCAGTAGCCATGTTGTCTTCAGCCTGCCATTCACCTGCATGGCAGAATAAGCTTTTTAGTGAAAATGCCTATTTTTGGCTTTTTTTTAATTATTTTCATGTTTTTATAAGCGCTGCAAGTTTGTGCGGTGCTGCGCTATGCTTAAACATCGGAGATCGGGCAAAAAAAAAGTAAAATTTTTATCTTTTTAAACATTTTGCAATGCCAATGGCCTTATATTTGGCCATTTGCATGCTTCCTCAACTGTATGCATCCTTTATTTGGAGCTGTCATAGCTCCGTTTAGCTATTTGCAAAAATGTACTTTGTTACCAACGGAGTACATTTCTGCAGGTAACACTAATCTTCCATGGACAGGTTAGTGTTTGCTGGATCACAAATTTACCTCATTTGCATGGCTTTCACCAGCAAATGAGGTAATTTGCATACCATGACTCTGTCTGTGCAAGACTAGCTTTAGCAGCTCTCGTGCACACCCCTGACAGTTGTTCTTGGATTGCACGGCAGACATATTGCCGGCATGAGCTCCTACACTCATCTTGCAGTCCGTGCAAGCTTTCGTGAATCTGGGGGATTGTTAACTATGAAGAAACTCTTCTGGATACTTCACTTGGGAGTCCACTTTTAACAATGTTTAAATAAGTATTTTTACATCTAATACTACTAAATTGGGATGGCAACATTCCAAGTATTATAGAATACATAGTAAATGAATGATAGATGGATGTAAGGTGAAGAACCATATTTACTAGAGTATGACTACATTACTGATATAATAAAATGAGTATTAAATGGTTATTTTTAATTAAGTACTGAAACAGTAGGCATAGTTATATGTTTACGTACATTCATGAAGGGTTTTGAGTTATCTAAAATTTTAATTTATTGTGGCATTCTCATAAACAATTACATGTCTAACAAGAAAAAATAATTGTCAGTATCACAAGCTGAATATATGTGTAATTTTAATCAAAAGCTCTGATAAAGGTTCTTAACCAAAACCAGTATGTGTTATTTTATTGTTTTATGGATTTTGAATTGCATTATGTTTACCAGGATGCAGCTGCATGGACATCTGTTTATGTGGTTTAAGCCTTAGCAAGAATGATTGCAACAGTAAAACTACAAACAAACAGCACAGGTGTAAAATATATGAGTGCTGATTTTATATTTTGGATTTACTCTGTAGGACTTTGTGACTGGATCTCATATTGAGTGTTTCATGTGTTTCTGGAGGCCACAGAAGGAAAATGACCTGAGGCTACTAGAAGAAATACACAAAAAAGAAAACAGAAATATCCTTAGGAGGGGGGGGGGGGCTGATGAGAGAATGGAAGAGCTAGAGCTCTTGTCAACCAAGTGCAGAATAGAATGGGTAGCAATGTTATTGTTTGCAATATCATCTTAAGGAAATGTGTGAGGGCATGCAAAAAGGAAGAGCAAAAGCAGTGCCAGTGGTTCAACAGGTGGCATACTCACCTTTGGTGCTGGAGGAACAGAAGACTATGAGTTCTATTCGCACACTAGGTGCTTGGATTAAACTGTTAATACTGATACTGCAGCGCAGCATAAATGAGTGTGCTGCACTTCAGAAGAGATGTTAAACCAAGGGCCCCTTTATCTGAGCTGGTGGCTGCTCATATAGAAGTAAAATATCCCATCACACTTGACAAAAAAATAGAAAGCCCCTGGTACCCCAGCCAAATTTCAAATAGTCTACATTAATACTATCTTGCACTTTCCCTGCAAAAAAGAAAGGAGGCCTAGTTGTTTTAACCCAGTTAACAAAATGAAAATGTAAATAAAAAATACATACACACATAAAACAGGGGAAGAATGGACAGGGTACATTATAACATTATAACTTTCTACTCATAGGCTTATAAGTATTTACTAGGCTAATGACCACAAGGGCCTGTTTAAGCCTAGCCATGCATCCCAAATCTCTGACAAGTTCTGTACCCCTGATACGTGTAAGCAGGGGCCTGGGAAATGAGCCATTTACACACTGCTTATGTCCATTAAAGACATAGGTGTCAAACCAGGGATAACTTTCCTGTTCCCCATCCAATTGTCCAACTTACATTTGAATTGGGTTCCATAGATCTCTAAAAAGTACTTCTACACAGAGAGGGTTGCAAGCTCATATAAAGGACTACTAGAAAGAATGTGAAAATGGAATGCATAGATGCAGCCAAGATCACAGTGCATAATTTGAAAATGAGAAAAATGAAAGGTAAGAACCGAGTATAGGTATAGATATAAACAAAATTTAAAGAGTAGACAAGACAAGCTTATTGTTTCCTTCTGCCATCAAACAAATGTAATGTAATGCAATGTAATTGATTAGATTTCAATGTTTTCAGACAGCAGTCTAAACTCATAAAGCGAACATCAGATGGTTTATAGGTCAGAAAAGAACAGCAAAATAATTTGGTTTATGCATATTTCATAAAATTTCGTTGCCTAGATTTTCTTTCTTTTGGATTCTTTGTTGATAAAAGGGGTTTATATTAGATGCTCAAAGTTACTGAACGTCGAAGTCCAGTAACATTGAACACCTAATAAAAACATCACAAAAAGTCAAAAAATAGATCTACTTGCTTTAAGCAGGGGGGCAAGCCCCCCCTGCACCCACACAAGGGGGGCTGTACCCCCCCACCCCCTGCTACTTAAATATTCCAACTCCGAGACCGCACTACATTGAAGTAAATGGAAAGCCCCCTATACGGAGATTTCCATTTACCTCTTCGATATTCTGCAGTTTTGCTATTTACATGTCGACGGTGTCAGATTCGACTTTGTGAATGCTCGCGGTTCTGATATAAATCCAATAAAAGGCTATTTCACACTCATAGTCTTGACCAGTCTCTTAACAAGAATACATGAGGTTGTCTAACATCACAAAAGCAAACAAGAACAGCTCATATGGTGTAACAAGCATTAAGAAGTATTCCCATTTACTATGGTTAATCAATTACTACGTGAAACTAAGAAAATAAGGCAGGTAAGAAAATTAAATAAATGTAAAAACACACAGAAAAAAGCTTTATGGTTGGTTTCCATAATACCAACTACATCTGCTTAATTTTATTTCTATTTTGTTATGGATAAATCTTACCAAATGTCATGTTTTCAAAGAAGAATGATAAGTAAGCCAGGAATACTAATATTCTTGACCCATATCTTTGATTCAATTAATCCTACTTAGCATCTCTACACTCAGAAACTTATTTAAGGCAGAATTCCCCGACATGGACCTGCAGGGAAACCTTTACCAGCTCTAATTTCCAGCATTCTGGCCCAGGAGAGTGACCTATTGTATTCAGACTACCTATCCCACTTCCTAGTTAACCAACTCCTACCTGTCACTCTCTTAAATAAGGCATCCTGATTTACCATACATTGAATTAATCCCATGATATCTTCTCTATGTGGGGTGTCTCTCAATTTTTATCTTTTAGTGATTGTTTTTATTTTTTTTTATTCCTGCTACCATTAATGTGACTAATACGTCCCTCTCTGATTAAGTCCAATTAGTTCCTTCCAGAATCTCCAGAAAATATGTTAATGATGGAAGTTACCCCTTACCTGGCCAAATCTGCTAGTAAAGCTATTGTATATTTTTCAATATAGTTCCAGTTTTGAACAACTCCAAAATATGTTAACCCAGTCTGCTGAATTCCCTGAGTGACAGCCCAACAGCTATGAGATACATTAGTATATATCTTAATCAAGCTTCTGGAAGTATAGAAATATTTATGCAAACATTTCCAGGTGAAAATGTATAATTTTCCAACTTTAATAATATATAACCTCTGTATATCTCCCATCATTAATCTCAAGAGGTACCAATTTTCCACACATTTAACCAGCTTTGGTTTAATTTGAGCATAATTCAACTTTTTATGCCCTCTAAGAGAAGGTATATTCTGGAAACTATCCCCATATTTTTAGACATGCTTATTACAGTCCATGAGGGTGCCATTCATACTTTCCACGTCTTTATTTATTTTGATGTAACTATTCCTTAGCCTTGTATAAGCTGTAGAACCCCTCGTCCTGATTTTCAACTTGTCTTTGAATCTTTCCCAGGTTAAGTAAGATTGTGCTTCTTCCAGGTCAGCCCATTTAACTCAAGTTAGATCTATCCTGGTCCATTTTGGCAGGTCTTCCCATCTCTCTTGTCTACAATCTCTACTTGTATGCCTGCATACCAAATCCTAACTGCTTCAAATGTCCCTACATTATTAACCAGTTGTGGACTTCTCAAATTTGAGTCCAAAAATCTTGTATTTGCCCTTTCTCCTGCATTCATAGAAATGAGTTAGGATCCTTATTCTTATCTATTAGTATTTACCTTCCTATGTTAACCAATCTATGGCACTCTTTTAGAGTTGCCCACAAAATGTAATATTTTAATAGTACCACTGTCCAGTAGCCCCTAAGGTCTGGAATCCCCAAACTCTTTTATGTTTTCCTCAGCTGTAGTCTCTCCCAATAATGTTTTGTTTATTCTTGGTTCCACCAAAGGTTCTTCACTGAATTATCAAAGTCACTGAAATAAAGTAATTATGGGTCTCAGGGTATAGCCTGGAAGAAATATAAAAACTTTGATGCACAGTAAACATTTGTAATGTCTGCACTAATAAATTCCAAATTCTGAATTGTAGCATACATTGCTCTTTAACTTCAAAGTAAGAATCTAATAATGTCCTTAAGATTCTGTGCCAAAGAGATTTCCAAGGATTTTATCCCATGATTAACCAAGACTTGTGGGACTAAAACCTTGAGCTTATGTGACAATTGGCAATTTAATAAAGCATCTCTGTCTTTCCCACATTTAATTTATATCATGAGAGTTCCCCAGCATACTCAACATGTCCAAGGCATACTCCAGGTGACTTTGAGGATCAGTTAGGTAGAACAAAAGATCACCTGTCCATAATGCCAGGTTTACCTCCATGAGGCCTCTTGCAAACCCTATTAAATCCAGTTAGCTAACAGTTCTAAGTATGATGTAAACAGACGTGGATATAATGGGCAACCTTATTATGACCCCATATAAATATTAAATGTAGGAAACAATTCAGCATTTATTTTGACCCATGCATATACTTCCATGTAAATATTTTTTTATCAATGAAATAAAATTCTCAGGGAATTTCCTTTTTAATACATGGAACAGATAACCCCCACACCCTAAAAGATGCCCTTAATGCAGTAATGCTAATTAATAAGAGGGGTTTTCTCCTATTATCTACTTTCTGCATCATTAACAAGATTTTTAAAGTATTATCACTTCTTTGCTGGCCCTTAAGTAAACCACATTAATTCTTATGCTCCAATTGCAGTATAAAGTCAGGCAATATTTTTGCTAATAAAGATATCAGTATTGTATCATCTTGGTTCAAAACTGAAATTGGCCTATATGAATTAACAGATAACGGGTCCTTACCTGGTTTAAAGATGGCAGAAGTAACTGCACTTTTCCAGGAAGAGGGGACCTCTTGTGTAATCAATACTTGATTCAGCAGCTCATCTGTCCTCTTTATTATGCCTTCCCCACCCAATTTGTACAATGTCACTGTGGTGCCACAAAGCCTGGTGATTTCATACTCAATAATCAATTTGGTATACACCGGAGTCCCTCTTTGGTTATTCGTTTCATTAAATGACATGTTTATGTAGATGATAATTTTGGTATCTCCCCTCCCCTCATAAAATTCAACAAGTTCCTCTGGTGAGAATGTAATGTTGTCTCCTTATATAGTTTCCTGTAATACCTTGCAAAACAGTCTAAGATTTTTCCAGGATCCTCTGTCTCCTGACTCACTTCCTGGTCTCTCACTCTAAACTCCCATCTTTCCACTTTAACTTGTTTTAACTTAAAGGTAAAGTTTCACATAGCTTTAGAGGAGGTTCCTAAATAAGCACCCTATAATGCTTTCACCCAAATTGTCTTTCTTGGTCTAATATTAACTCATGTTGGGCCTCTAGGATCATTGGTTCCAATCCTGGCATTCCCTGTGCTTTCTGGTCTTGTTGGCATTTGTCATTCATTAGGGGCAAACATTTCAAAGCTATTTTACTCCACTACAAAATTCTGTGATAAGACTTTTCACGTCTCTCTTTATCACTTTCTCCTGAAATTATTAGGTCTCTCTGCTTTGACTTTCCCTTCCCATGTCTGATGGCAAGGTCTCTCTCCCCAATATTCTATAAACCTCAGTTTCTCCATATTTAACTAGGAATCCCCAAAACTGCAGACATTTCATGTGTGGTCAGATAGTACAATCTGTAAAACCTATCTCTTCTCAGTCAAGTACACACATTTTTGATGAATATATATTCTACCAAGCCTGGAAAATCTATTGTAACATTTAGAAAAGTATGTGAGAGAGGAGCATGCCATCCATGCCCAAGGTACCCCTATATGTAACACGCCAAGCATTTTGCTCCTTTCTGAAAAACACCTTCTATGACTTGAGATCCCAAAAGCCCCTGGACCTTCCTGTATATCATATGTACTATACAATACTCTTTTATTAAAGATTAAGGTGTGAACAGAGGTTCAGGAAAGGCACTATATATCATTGTCAAAGACTGCATGTCTGTCTGTTAGCAATTATTAACAAATTATGGAAACCTCAGCATATCAGCCAGTCCAAACTTGAAAGACACTGCATTTATCCATAGCACGGCATATTACCAAGTTCTATGATGAACCCTGATGCCTTAAGGTTCTGTTAGAGAAATTTTCTGATTCCTAAGTTAAAGGAAGAGGATTCAGAGCTTAGTGTACAGCAAATAGCATTGATGTTAAAAGTCACTAAGGGCAGGGTGAGCAGGGGAGACAGTGATGATGTCCCACTAACTATATAAGATGCGCCATCACACTCACTGACACAGCTGTGGAACAGATTCATAGATCTGTCTTTAGAGGCCTAGAAAGAGCTATGATACCTAATCTCCAAAGGCATGTGTTTCATCACCTCACTGGTATACTACACAGGTAGCTGTATAGTGTGTACCACGCCAATTTTATTTTTAGTGAGTGTCATGATGGGAATTATGGATGCAGATAAGGTGTTCTTTGGTTAAATATGAGAAGGAAGAATCTCTGAATAAAGAGCAAATACTGTTTGAAATAATAAGCAGTGTTTTTTACTGCTATTATAAGTAAGTGACCCTTTGTAAATATCTCTAAACTGTGCTCAGATTATGGCTACAGTCCATGGATGCAAATAACAAAATTACATGAGGTAGATTATATTTCCACAGCATATCAGAAAACTATAAGTCTCAAATCTTCGTATAACTAAATATTAATAAAGTTAAATAATAATGCAAGACAAAAAATATGGTGCACTTAAAATTACATCCTGAGAACCAAAACTCAAGCCTGAAGGCTGAGTGCATTTACTACCTGTTAACCACCTCCTTGTATAACACACTATTGAGAATCTGATTTTAATTATTAAGTAGCTTGTTTATGAAACACAATCAGGAATAAACATTGATTTTTGCAATAAGTGTAATATTGTTCACTAACATTCAGGCTAAAATCCAGCGATATTAGGCAAAGCCCAGCATTTCATTTCCACTATTATTCATGTGTGGTTTACTTTCTGGATTGATGCAAATTTTGAAAATAACTAATGTTTTGCATTTAAATGTTTGAAACTAGAACTTACATATGCTATTGTGTGCCCTGAGTATATTCATTCGTTATTTGCTTACTTTGCTACAGATGCAACAGGCTGCTTGCAATGTCCAAAAGAACTACACCCTAATGACAGACAAGACAAGTGCATTCAGAAACTCACTGAAGTCCTTTCTTACGAAGATCCTCTGGGCACAGCTCTAGCTGCCATTAACTGTGCATTTGGTATCATCACTGTTTCTATTCTTTGTGTTTTTATCAGGAACCAAGAGACACCAATCGTCAGGGCTAATAATCGTGAACTCAGTTATATTCTCCTTCTTGCCCTTACGCTATGTTTCCTGTGTTCCTTGATTTTCATTGGCCAGCCGACAGGGTTGACATGTCTTCTCCGTCAGACAACTTTTGGTGTTATATTTTCCCTTGCCATTTCTTGTATTCTTGCTAAAACAGTCATTGTTATTATTGCCTTCAGGGCTACTCAGCCAGGGAGCAACTTAAGAAAATGGCTGGGAGCCAGACTGCCGATTTCTATTGTATTTTGTTCTACTGTAATTCAGCTGTTCATAAGCAGTGGATGGATGTTTCTTTCTCCACCTTTCCCTGAATCTGATATGGAATCTGGAGAAGGCACAATCACTCTTCAGTGTAATGATGGTTCAGTAACTGCATTCTGGAGCATGCTGGGATACATGGGCCTTCTTGCCACTGTTAGTTTAATCATTGCCTTTCTTGCAAGGAATTTGCCTGATAATTTCAATGATGCAAAATTCATTACTTTCAGTATGCTTGTTTTTGCTAGTGTTTGGCTTTCTTTTATCCCAGCATATCTGAGCACAAAAGGAAAGTATTCAGTGGCAGTTGAGGTATTTGCAATCATGGCTTCCAGTGCAGGAATGCTCATTTGCATATTTTTTCCAAAATGCTACATTATTCTACTGAGGCCAGATCTGAACAGTAAAGATAAGTTAATGGGGTCTGCAAAATTAAATATTAAAAGGAGTACCAGAGAGAGCGATCTGGCAGAGCAACTCCAATGACTTTTAATGTTTCTCTAGAACACTGAAATAAAAAGGATGCAGTTACTTCTTTCTATGCTGCTTACACTTTATCATATTATTACTGTATCAATGAACATTTACTTGAGCATAACATTCGTGTGTACTTATGTGCAGCCTAGATTCTTACCAATGAGTTGCAAATTTTCTTGCTGATACAACTCTCTGGAGAGTGCAACAAACACTTTTAACCAACCACAAAATCATAACGTTTTGAAAGATTTACTGTATGTCTCTCACGCGCTTCCCTATTGCTTTTAACACCTAATCAAAGTCATCTCATTTATTTACACTAATTCAACCATAAAATCTCATAACTGTTTACCAACTTTCCAGTTCTTAATCCTTAAAGTATACAAGCATTCCATATACTGTATGCAGGAAAGAAGAATCATCAACATACAATCAAAAAAATCATAAATGTAAACTAGACCAAGGATTGTGCTAGCATAATTCCTTCTATAAAAAACTCAAATAACAGCACCAAGATATGTAGAGACTTAAATGATATAGCCTTGTTTATAGAACCTAAGGCAAAACAAAAATCTTTCTCATAAAATTATATTTTACAACTTAGTATGAATCAGACACATTTTCTTATCCTTTAATAAAGCAATTATGTCTTACGGCCTCAGTAATGTGCTTGCCTTATCTCTCACTCCCTTTAGCAAAATGCACATCTAATACTTTAATAATCTGCTAAGAAAAGGATGTGTTTAGTAAGACAATCCTTTCCATAACCATCCCTATCCTACATTTATCAATGTTCCATTCTCATCTCATTTTTGCCACAGTAAAGTACATAAGATATGGGCCTCTCATACTCTCTTCAGAGGTCAGGTATCATCCATATAAGCAATCATAAAGGGAAATAACAAGGACATAAACATGAGAACAGCCGGCAGATCAAGCACGCTCCCATAAATATAATCACATTTAAATAAAATCAAAATGATCAATCTATCAAGCATAATATCACCAGTCAAAAGCCATCTAATTATCTTCTCAGAAATCACTTCCATTGAACAATGCATTCAATCATCTTATAAGAAAGCAATTCCCATTAGGTTCATAGGTATATACTAGGCTTATGACTACAGGGGCCTTTTTAAGCCTAGCAATGCATCCCAAATGCATCCAACAAGTTTGGATACCTAGAGGTTATTTTAGAGGGATGTGTAAATTAGGGCATGGGTGGTCAAACATTTACAGGTTGTCTGTATCCATTAGAGACATAGGTGACAGAGCAGAGGTGAATTTCTGATTTCTCATCCACTGGCCTTTATTACATTTGAATAAGGTCAGGGAAGAACTCTACTTCACATAGATGGGAAACCTGTTCCAGAAAATGAGGCATAGTCTGAGGCAC
This sequence comes from Protopterus annectens, assembly GCF_019279795.1. Classification (NCBI taxonomy): domain Eukaryota; kingdom Metazoa; phylum Chordata; order Ceratodontiformes; family Protopteridae; genus Protopterus; species Protopterus annectens. Next base: position 461,819,829 of record NC_056739.1, read on the forward strand.
ATACATGTCCCTCCAACATGTCCTATTGATGTCACAAGCAAGGTATAATTCCCTGGATCAGGTACTTCTGATGCTATTTGTTTTACAGATATGTAAGAGATCCATCAGAATAGGATCCTGGAATGACTTGTATGCCAGACATACATCACCCCTCAACAGTCTGTACAAGACAGAGTATTGGGATAGTGCTTTGAGGCAATCTACATAGAACATGTTATAGCCGTGTATTCTGAGGAAACCCTGAAGCTATTCCATTTGCTACACGTGCCTGGTCAGATGCATTCTGCAGTGAATGACGGTTCTCATGAAGGCTGAGTATAGTTTAACGATTACTTCCTGGGACCTAGACGTCATATCCTTGCTTATAAGTTAAGTCACATAGAATGATTTCCTTACTAGTTTAGACACATGTTCATCAAAAGCCAGGTTACCGTCTGAATACATCTCCAAATCCCTTGACTACTAGGTTTTCTGTTAGGGATGTGTTATCAATGAGGTAGTTTCCTGTGGTAGCCAACTTCCCAAAGGGTACTATAATGCATTTCTTAGCATTAAGTTTTAAACCATGCCCACGGCACAAGTTATTTGCCTGTATAAGCCCTTCCTGGAGGATATTACTGCCTTGGGGGACTCTACTTCTGTTCCTAGTTTGCAGTCATTTGCAAACTTTGGCAGCCAGCAGCCCTTGACATTGGCCTTGACTTCTGAGAACTAGCTGCCAAATAGGAGATGACCCAGTACTCAGCCCTGAAGTACTCCTCTAGTGACTGACCTCTTTTTAGAGATGGACTCCCCAGTCATAGCATCCAGATTCTATCTGAGAGCCAGCTGGCAATCCAGCATGTAACATACAGGTTTATGCCTAATTCAGTGAGTTTGTTTACAATGCCTGAATGAGCTATTTTATAAAATGCCTTGACCAGGTCAATGCAGCCTATATGCACTATTTTGCCCTTGTCCCTTGCCTTGGTCACATTGTTGAAGGTCTACCAGACTGAGTAACAGTAATCTTTTGTTGACAAAACTGGTTTGGATCCAGTGTCTGGAGATTTGCTATGTCATTAGTAATCATTTCCATTATAATTCTTTCCTTGGTTTTGCATATGGGACCACTCAGACTAATCAGTCTATAGTTTTTGGGCTCCTGAAAAGTCCCATCCTTATACAGAGGGATGACTGTTGCAGTTTTCTAAGACTACAAAGCCTAACTGGAGGTTATGATTAAGTAGTGACTTCAGTGGTCCTGATAGGTCATATTTCTTGCTATTCAGGAGGCATCCTGGGATATTATTGAGGCCATTGATGGCCTTGGAGAGTGCATTTAGGACCTGTGCCCTAATTATGGTTAGGGGGGTTTACATTCACTGCAATTCTTGAGGAGTGGCAGTAAAACTGTCCTAAATTTATTGGCCAGTAGATTTGCTATATCTTCCAGTTCCACATAGGTGGTTCCAATCACAATTAGCTCTACACATTGTCTAAAGCCTTGAAGGCTATGGACATACACAGAGAAATCCTTGTAGGTTTCCTTGGCATGACAGGCTTTTTTACCTCAAAACTGGCTGTGGTAGACCTGATTTGCTCTGAGTAGTATGTTTAGATTGACAAGAGAGTTTTTATCCTGTTGGGTATTTAATTTCCTGACTTTTGCTGTGACTTTCTTCTTTATGTTATACAGCCTACTGATGTTTGGATTCCACCAGGGTGGCTTGTTTTTTACACAGCTGTCTTTATGCATTTATTAACATGACTGTATAGAGTGTCTGTGAATTATTCTGCATAGGCAACTGTGTTCTTAGGGTTTGGGGGGTGGCTGGAAACTTTGTTAGGCTGTCATTTAATAATAGGAATGTTTGCCTTAGAATAGTTCCTAAATGCTGGAGTCAGGGGCTTTTATTTTAATTTCAAAGGAGACAGCTTTATGTTCTGACCTTAGCAGAGACGACATTACACTAGGGTGTGGGAGGTACAGTATTCCCCTATGGTAGTGAAGACCAGGTCCTGTATGTTTGATCCCTTAGTGGACATGTGGACAATATGGTTCAGGGTGTTAGTGTCTGCAAAGTCCAGAAATCTCTGGGCCCAATATGCATGGTACAGCCTGCGCTTTCACTTCCACTAAGTGCTCTGTTTTTGTCTTATCTTTATTATTCTCCCAGATGTAAAAAAACAACTTGAATGCTTTCAGAACGCATTATCTCCTAGCCATTGAAAGAAAGAAGTATTCTGTTTTCATTGCCCCCTTATCAGATTGTCTCCATGGAAATGTGAGAACCAGATACACAGTTGCATTCTACTATATATATTTTCACTGTAATGTATTTCCTTCTCCTTGAAACTTGTTATTTAATCAAGACAAGTGCCTTAATCCAGTTATTCCCTTATGCAAAACCTAAAAAAAGCATATCAGTTTTGTTATATCATGCTCTTTCATCCAGGTTTTCTTCTCTTTTTACATTGCAATGCCTACATTTCTTAAAACTGAACAATAACAAAGAAAGAAAGAAAGAAGAAGAAAAGAAAAAAAATAGGGCACCAGTTTAGTATTCGTGTTTCACACAAAAATAACTGAAAAAGCTTTACTTTATAGCATGCATTATATATTACAAAATTACTGTTAAGAACAACATTTTGTTTTGCTCACAGTTAACTCTTTTCTTCCACTCCCCTTGTCCTAAATGTTGTTCTACACATTAAGGACATGAAGTAAGGCATATGCTTTGGAGTCCCCTACAATTTTAACAAAGTCAAAAAAGTCCAATATTTTTTAATGTTCATGTTCTGTCATATCATAACTTTATAAATCTCACATTTATTCATCAGTTTCTAAGTTGCTTGTTTTCTACCTGTTGATTTCCATTCTCCAAATGTCAGTTGCTGATTCATTTACAGCATCCTCCTGTTTTTTTCTAGTAAACTATTGTGCTTTTTTTCTCTCAAGCATTTTCCTTTAGAACACTGGAAAAGTTTTCACTGACATAGTCTCTATATGGGCTTTATTATCAGAAGATAAAGAAGCAGAATCCCCTTCTGTTTGATAGCTCACTTTTTTGGGCAAACATTTGTATTTCCTCCTTTGCATGTTCTCTATCAAAGAATGATTTTGACCATCCAAGAAAAAAAAAATGTTTTGAAAATAATATCACACCTGCTTCTCGACATTCCCTGATTGCTGGAATAAATGTATTATTCTTCTGCCTGGTGTACAATGAGTAATCATTTTCCACAAACACTCTACTATCTGACACTTTTAGTACTTTGTCATTGTGCTACAGTTTTGTCAAAATCAATTCTTTCTGCTGGTAAGATTGTATCCTTACTAGTAAAGGTCTGGGCTGTTTTTTCATGACCAGGTTTGGATCATACACACAATGCACCTTTTCAGTTAACAACTCCAGCTATGGAATACCAGTCCAGTTGCTCATTTGTGCTGTCAGAAAATTAAAACAGTCTATTTCTTCCATTATATCTAGTACAGCAGAAAAACTCAGGTTTTACCTACATACTCTCTTATTTAATTCTACTATTTTTTGTAACATCTCTTCTTTAGCAGACCCTTAGCCAGTCTTTTCTTCATTTAAACCTCTGATATTTTTTTTCTACATTTTCTCAGCTCATCTGAATATCTGTTTAAAGCTTTTTCATTTTTCCAGCCTTTTATTATTGGAGTTGACATACTCCTTTGGTGTTTTTTTTCTGACTACATCTGACTTTTTTTCCACTATATTACATGAAATAATGTGGTGCTGCGGTAGCGTTGTCACCTCACAGTTAGATGTTGCCCGTTCGATTCTCAGTTAGAGCGTCTTCTGTGTGGTGACATGTGTGAATGGGCATTCCTTCATTGAAGGTTGTGCGTTAGGCCTGGCAAGCCAGCACATAAAAATCTACTGTCAATTATTAGCGGACTGGAGTTCCACTGTGGCGACCCCTAACCGGGAAAAGCCGAAAGACACAAACAAATTACATAAGATAATGTGTTGCACCGGATTCACTTCATAACACTGAAAGCTCAAAACACTGAAACTCAAAACACTGAAACCAAAACACTGAAACTTCAAAATCTTGTAAACTCAAAACACTGAAACTCAAAACACATATCATACATATACTGAGTTAAAACAACATAAATCATAGCACTTTCCACCAAGTGTAAGCCCCGCACCTCCTGCTACTTTTATATATCAACTCTAAGATTGCACTTCACTACAATAAGTGCAATCTTGGAGTTGATATATTTAAGTAGCAGGGGGTGTGGGGGCTGGGGTGTGCAGGGGGGCTTGACTCCCCTGCTTATACTTGGTGGAAAGTACTATGATTTATGTTGTTGAAAATCAGTATATGTATGATATGTGTTTTCAGTGTTTTGAGTTTTCACTGTTTTGGTCTTCTCTATTATGAAGTTTTCTCATTTTCAGTGTTTTGAGTTTTCAGTGTTATGAAGTGAATCAGTTGCACCAAAGCTGGAACTTGAACTGCTTTTTGCTGAACAGCTGCAGGATTCTTCCCAGTCAGTGTTTTCTCCTCACCTTTTGTAACTGATTTTTTTTTCAGGTTCTCTGAATTTCTTTTTTGCTGGCATCCAGGAAGTGCACTTACTAGCCAGTTACTGAAATTTACCAGAAAAGGCAAATTCACTAGCTCTCTTTTCTTACTTTCTGTTTTTACACTGGGAAAGCTGAAATTAAGCTGTTACTCAATAAGCAGTCCTCTTGGAAGTCTGAGGTGATCTTGTTACTGATATAGATTGAGACATCTCCACTTTTAGTCCCTGCCCATGCATTCAGTAAGCAATCAAAGCAACATCCAGTCATACAGTTTCAAATCCAGCCTGCTATGGAAAAGCAATAGACCACAAGCTCTAGCATATTTAATGAAATAAACTACCAAATATAACCTGTATATGCAATAAGGCCACAACATTGTCCATGCATGTGTACAACATTGCTCATTTCTCCCACAATAAATTATATTTATATGCAGTAATCACAAATGGAATACCAAATAACCAACCAATCTTGACAAGAGATCCATCAGCCCTCTTTACATCTTATTCTTATGTAAAGATTCAACTAAATTATTACCACCTCACTTACAAACAAACAAAATCATGCACTCAGGAAATCTTTTCTATATTCAATATAATTCATTCATTACTTGCACAACACACCTGACTTACTTGAATTCTCTTTTTAAAATGAAAAAGATATAAAACTCTTTTTAGACATGCTTTCAGAAGAAAGCTTTTCTGTAACCTGCAATAATTACCCCATTCCAAAGGAAGATACAACATTTTTATCACTCATATTAAAATCTGCAGTACCCACACATGTATTCCAGAAATCATTCTCTGCTGAGCAACTCAAAGCCTAATATTTAATATCCAATAAATCGTTTCCCCAACATGCCATATTCCTGTCAATGTCCCATAAGAATGGAAATGTATCCCCTTTCCAAGTTTCCCATAAGAATGGAAATGTATCCCCTTTCCAAGTTTCCCATAACAATGGAAATGTATCCCCTTTCCATTTTCTGTAACTCAGCAAATGGTATTCCATTGTTTCCAATATACCACAACATTTGGTATCATGTATTTGCTGAGGTAATTCTCCTTGTAATCACTAAGAAGGGGCTGCCATCCCCCTTGTGCTATTAATATGCCTATCTCACATAGCTCAAAGCTCTAGAAATATATATTGGTTATGATGATTCTTTTTTTTAATTAATGTTTGAGATTATGCATCCTTGAAGCTGTGATATGTTAGCACTGGAGCAAACAATGCCACAGCCTCCTCCCCACGTGATCTTCACTAACAAATGGCACATGTCTATTTATTAGACACCTACTATTATATTAATATTTGGAACACCTACTGCAAATTTGCATTAATTGTTTTTTAAAGAAATGAAGCAGCATTATTTGGTACATTTGCAATTAAGCAGTAACAATCTTCTGCAAATTTCTGTGGCTCTCCAATAAATGCATATAAACTGTACATGTATCTACTAAATTTCAATTTAAGAATATCATATTAAATTTTTGTTCATATATGGCTAAAACATAACATCAGATTATTAAATCTGTATAAACTGCATCCACCTCTGCTCCATTTCATGGTAAGAATGTTTTAGTAATTAACTTTCTGTTTGGTGTTTAATGTACATCTAAAACACAGATATATGGAGACCTATATAAAGAGTGATTCAAACAGATTAGCTATTAATAAAATCTGTACAGCATAAAAAGAAGCTTATCTTTAGTATTCTGTTTTATTTCAGTAACTAATGATGTGCAGATTATCAATACATTATTAACCCTGGCCAAATGTGAACATTTAGTAAAACATATTGGGCGGCACGTAATTAAAGAAAAACATTGTTGATCACCTGTCAAGTAACCTAATGTAACTAACATGTGAAATGAGTAACTGTGAAGCAAATTTCTGACTTATTGCTAAATCATTTGAAATGGAAGACTTTACACATCTGAAAGTTTTTGGATGAACTAAATATTCCACCTACAGGAACGGTGGAAGAGAAGAGAAGAAGCTATTGATATTGGTTAGGACACAAATAACATTCAAATCTCTCTTAAGCATCTTCACAAGTGGCAACAGTTGCAAATCTTGTAAATGAACTAATAGGATAAAGCAATGCTGGTGTTTAATAACTACTTTTGTAGGCCACCAGAATGCACAAATAAAGATCTGACTGTATCTTATAGTAATATGATAACGTCCATCAATCATTCAATTGTTTTTAATCCTTTTTAGTGAAATTTTATTAGGATAAGTAAAGCTATTTAAAAGCTATACATTATAAAAGAAAATACAACCAATAAAGAACTAGATAGATAGATAGATAGATGCAGCTATATCTATAAGTAAATATGAGTGTCTCATCAAACCTAAAAAGCGCATAAGAAAAAAGTAGAACAAAACAATCATTTTGGAGCAAAATTTAAAAAAAATCAAAAATAACAAAAAAAAAAAAAACTTTTTTTTGCAGTTTTGAACATTCCCCCACATCCCCTGCAAATTATATATACGAACTCTGAGATCTCAGAACAGCTGATAAGGGCAAGTTTTCTGACCCTGCTTGACAAAAATGTCATACAAAAGGCTGCAGAATAAAAGAGAATTCATTGAAAAGAGGATTCACTCTTATTTACAGCAAGAAAAAGCATTTGCACATATGAGCAATCACTATATTGACCTTCAAACAATGTATATATCACAGGAGTCAGAATTCAAATATAATGATACTTGTATCATTTGTAATCTTATGCTGAGGATATATTAAAAGGAGTCACAAATTAAGAAATAAAATAGCTAAATATTCAGACTTAAAGAAATGTATCTATTAATAAATTGTCCCAGTAATTATTGTCAATCTTTACTGCTTTTAGATTTTTTTTATAATTTTATCACATATCTTCCCTTTTCCATGGCAGCACACAAATGATTAAGAAAATCTCAGAAAAATGGATACTCAGATTTCAGTTTTTTAGATAGATAGATAGATAGATAGATAGATAGATAGATAGATAGATAGATAAAGAGATCGATTTTGTAGCTATGCCCAATAAATACAATAACAGAGGTGTATGTGATATATCAGTATGCTTGGGAATACAAATATTAAAATGAGCAACAATTATAATAATGAAAAATTATTAAACCACAAACTTGGCAAGCATCTCTGGAAATCTTAACAAAACATATAGACAATGCCATGCAAGAAAAAAGTGCAATCCTAACCTGTGTTTGCTGATTTTCATATCTCCAGTACATGTAACTATCATTTTTATATATTTTACTGATTTTATACATTGTGAGAAAGCTTCAGTGACTACATTTTCATGAGAAGGTTCTCCAAAGTATAGAAGAAGTTGTTTGAGCAGGAGACTTCAATGCAATTCATTTTTTTGATCATGATTCAAGTCAGAAAATAAAGAACTAATCATATATTCACAGTAATAATCAGAAATTACTGATTTATAATCTAATAATAATTATGAAACATAAATGGCATTTGTATTATTATTATTATTATTATTATTATTATTATTATTATTATTATTATTATTATTATTATTATTATTATTCAAATAGAGTGAAATAATAAAACAGGACCAATACTTTTCTGTAAAGATGAAATGCCAAGTATTTTTCTGAGTTAATTTTCTTAATGTTTAACTTCTAGCCAATCACTTATTTGTACTGAATTTGCTTACATCATCTTTCAAATTCATAACAATCACTATTGTTATACAGATACATCAGTACATGAGACCTTCATGATTCAATTTTCCTGCTTGGAATCATGAACTGTATAACCAATTTTAATATGAATAGAAAAAACAGAGAAGATCCAATATTTCATTTTTTAATAAATAAAGATAAATAAATGATTTTGGAATTATATTAATTTAATTGGATTCTGTGGAAGAATAGATAAAATATTGAAAGCCATGTGTTAAAATATAAACATTCTGTTGTTTTAAATGTGCAAATGTTAGGGGACTTTGATTTTTTTATTATATTATATTTAGGGTTGCCACCTTTTCAAATGCCCAAAGTGGGACATTTTTGGTACAAACGTCAGATTTTGCAAGCCAAAACATACCCACAGCCAGTACAAAGGACAGAACCTCACTTTTTTGCCTAAATAAAAGCTTATTCTTGTAGCATTTTAGTTGCTTATTCTGTTTCTTATAACATTTAGGTGTCTCAGATACAGAATAACTGTTTTATGCACTACTACATAAAATATAGGAAATAATTTTGTCCTAAAATCTCAGGACATCTGACATTTTTACAAATAGGGACTGTCCCTCGCAAAGTGGGACAGGTGGTAACCCTAATTATATTATAATGCTAAATGTCATTACAAAATATGTATTACGTGGAATCTAAGCAATCAACAATTCTTTTTGATAAAAATGCCAATGAATCAGTAGTCTTAACCTGATATTTTGGAGGGAAAAATAATTATCTAATAATTTAAGTAATAACACCACCTTAATTAGAAATAATGCATCTTCAAAGTACAGTGCAGTCTAGTTGATACTTTGCCAAAATAAAAGTCTAAGTAAAGATACACAGTTACCCAAGAACAGTACTATACTGAATTATGTGAACTCAAGAACATTAAAATATAAAACTTTAATTGAAATATCCACCAGATGTACAGAAAGATTTGGCCGAAAATGCTACCTATCCCAACAAAGAGCATGATATAATTGATAAAAAATGGGACATAGTCATATCAAAATTGGTGAAAACTAAGAGGACATGTCACTACATCATAATTCAGTGTTCAGTTAATGATCTTAACAGCATTCTAATAAAATGTATGTATGATTCAGTTCAGTCAATACAATATTACTATGAAATGAATAGTGTCCAAGTGTTTTCTAGCAAAATTCTACCATCTTGCAGATTACATTATTATCATTTTATAAAAGCTAGATAGTTTAGTAATTCGCCTTGTAGGTTTGAAGTAGTGAAGGGGATACAGGTAGTAAAAGCATGGGAGGAAGTAAAAAATGCCTGAATATCTTTCTTACAGATTATTTTAGATACAATTGGGGATATCTGTTTGACAGCTAGAGTTAAAAAAGGTAGTAAAACATTTTTTGAAAGAAACAAGGGCCTTACACCACCACTGTGCTGGTCTAACTTGACTTCAGAAATGTCCAAGCAGTTTTCTATAAAAATGGTGGTGTCTCAGCAAGAAAACGGATGAAGAAAGTATTTTAATGTCATTACATAAGCCTGGGACACAACACATATGATTTTACTAAATATTTACCTGTGGAGAGGGATAATTATATTTTTTTCAGTACACCATTCAAGTATTTTTTCCTTCCTGGATAATGAGTGTGAAATCATTGCATAAAATAATCATAACTTGCTCAATATGCCCAAGGTTATGTTTGTTACCTGCAAAAGAAAACTAACAATGACTGCAGATCAGCATTCCCTATATCACAATCCACTAAGTGATATCCTGACAAAAGGATATCTTTGCAGGAGATTCAAATTATCCATATACTGACTGGATAACCCCAAGTTCATCAGCACATTAAAAATCAGAATTTCTTGACAATTATTATCAATAACTTAGATGAGGTCATCGACTACACTACCAGAAGAAAGAATATCATTGACTTGTTTTTAACCAATATAACAGGTATTATAACAGAAACAGAATTTGGTCCATTAGTGAAATTGTTGAATCATATTGTAATAAAATTCAACATTCCAAATCTAATATATTTGATTGATTCTAAAATCATCCTTAGCTACAGTTAATTTAATTTTGAAGGCCTTTGATGAAACTGTATTCCTTCTAACTAGAAAGCTTTCTGGAAAGAAAATGGTTTAAACTGATGGTTTATATTAGAAAGAGGTTTAAAGAATTTCATATAAAAACTTAAATTGCTGTAATACATTTAAAACCTCTAGGCCAGCGGATGCCTCTTACCCCACATATTAGAATACAGAATTTCAGTGCTTATTAACAAAAAGACTAGTTTATTCCAGCTCCGTAAGAAATGTTGTATCCTAGAAAACAAATGTAGGCTCATATCCTCACTGAGAAAATTTTGAAGTCCCACCATAAGGAGCTAGGCTAAATATGAAGATGCACATACCACAAAGTTTGACAACAAAATGAATTAGTGAAAAAAGAATATTGTTACATCCAACTTGATCTTATAGCAGCCCACTGAATAAATTAGAAAAAAATAAAAGGTTTCCTCAACTCCACAAATCCAGACATACTTGCTATAACAGGATCATGGGTCCAAGGCATCCAACCCTAACTTTAGCCACCACTTTTCTTCCTGTTCCTACATCCACAGCCCCAGTAATGGATCTAGAATATGTGGAAGGTCACTACTTGTATCGAGTTTGACTTAAATTTGACTCTGTTAGGTAAAAACCAGTCCATCAGTAATCATGATCCCACATGACTAGCAGTACAAATAGCCAACACAAAAGCATGGTGGCAGGACTACAAAGCTAATAACACCAACAACACATAAACACCAGTCCTCACAGAATAATTGAAACACTGTACATGAGGTGTCAATACAAATCTCCACAAGAAGGAACCACTTTATATTGGAATACAAATGTTTTCAATAAAAAAAATGTTTTTTGTTTTTTTTTTTCTCAATAGTGGAAGACTAGTTTGTTCAATAAAAATGTTGAGTGCTAAGCACTTTCATCCTAATGACTTGTAGGACTTTTTTCAAAACAATAAGTACATGTAAAAGCAGCAATTGTATTTATATACCCTGATACAAACCTTATTAATTAACTTAAGGTATCATCTTAAAGGGCCATATCATCCATAGTTAAAATACACAAACCATTGAGGAAAAAGTAACTACATTTCAAAGATCCCATGAAATTGCTTAAAAACTACAAAATAAAAAGATGAAAAATTTGTAAAAATAGAAAGAAGTTAGCATTGTAAATGTTGTAAATCATTAATATATATATATGTATGTATATATATATATATAGAGAGAGAAAGAGAGAGAGAGAGAGAGAGAGAGAGTCACTTCAGAAGACTGAAAGCTCAAAGTCTTGAATTTCAAAGGACTGAGACCAAAATCTTGAAAGTTCAAAAGACTGAAAACTCAAAATACTGAATCTCAGAATATTGAAAGCACACAGAATACCAACACATACTATATTCCAGCACAACTACATACAGAAACAAATAAAAGATAAACTGTTTACCACTTCTCCAAGTATAAGCAGGGAAGCAAGCCCCCCTGCACCCACCATGTGGGAGGGCTATGCCCCCCACACCCCCTGCTACTTAAATACATCAACTCTGAGATTGCACTCCACAGAACAAAATGGCAAACATACCATTATATGTTTCATGACTGCCTGTTGTAACCTTAGTCATCTTCCGTTCTAACTTGCTATACTACAACATAACTCATGTTAGTGCAATGAAGGGCGATCTCGGAGTTGATATATTTAAGTAGCAAGGGGTGTGGGGGGGGGGTGCAGCCCCCAAAATGGGAGATTTTGGAGACTTGGAGAAAAGTAATATGGTTTGTCTTCTATTTGTTTCTGCATCTCATTTTCAGGATTTTGAGATTCAGTTTTCTGAGATTCAGTATTTTGAGTTTTCAGTCTTTTGAACCTTCAGGATTTTGATCTCAGTCTTTTGAAATTCAAGATTTTGGACTTTCAGTCTTCTGAAGTGAATCCGTATATATATATATATATATATATATATATATTTTTTTTTTTTTTTTTTTTTTAAGTTTAGCTGATCTAAGTTTTAATACAGGGGCTATGGGAAAAAGTTTGTTTAAATCTGGTGGTCTATTGGCTTCCAAAATTAATTGCCACATTAACTCTTGATATTCCTCCCATTGACCTCCTCTAGGATCTTTTTATACATTTTTTGATTGAATAAGCTCTTCTTCCAATATTAAGTGGCTCCTTTTGTGGAGATTTATTTCGGCATCTCTTGTACAGCATTTTACTCCTTCTGTGAGGCCTAGTATTTGTGTGTTGTTAGCAGTACCAATACACAGAAAAAGATCCATTCCTCCAGAACTACTCACTTCCTACCTCACCCCAGTAATGCTACCATATTCAAAAACCTTTACAACAATCTTTACAATTCACTAGGTCAATCAAGAACATAATACTAATTGGAAACTTCAACATAAACCTTCTCTGTCCTTCAAACCAAGAGATAAGTGATGTACTCTCTGCAAACAGACTGAGATGATTAAACAACCAAACAGACCAAATCCAGTATCAAGTAACTACCCCCTCCTTTACCTTTTAACCAAAAACACGCCAATCAAAATGAACAACTTTAACATACTACCACCTTCCTTTTGTGACCACTGCCCTACAGGTAAATTAATAGTGCCTCTCAACCTAATCACCTCCAGATGCAAATTCCAGAACAACATCTCCTCTCCTCTAAATGAATTACAAAATACCTCCTGGAACTCCATCCAGAAAACAGTCTAGACAGTATAGCCACATCACTCATGAACAAACTACAATTCCAAGACAAGACATGTAGCTCACTAAACACCTACAACAGCTGGAAAGGCCATAAAGTACCTCATGAAGAGGATCCTAGGCCTTAAACACATGCCCTACATGGACAGACTCAAAAAACTCCAGCTTTTCTCTGTCTCATATCGTCTGTTAATTGGTGATCTCTGCTTGACTTACAAAGCAATGTCTGACCCAGCCCTGTTAGAAATGTTACACCTAAAGAAATCCCAATCCCTCCACACCACATGCTCCAGGGACTTCAACCTCATTACCTCAATCAACAGAACATGCTGGAGGGACAGGTTCATAACCCAGAGACTGCCCATGCTCTGGAATAGACTTTGCATACATGTCAAGCAGACCACCTCACTGGCCATTTTCAAGAGAAATCTTGATGAGTGGATGGGAAATAGGAAGTTCACCCCGAGGATCACTCCTGTGGATCTACTTCAGAGAGGCATCAGGAACTAACAGTGGCATGATGCCAGGGCACATCTATGGGCTAGGCTTGTAAAGGCTCCAGGGCCATTGGCCTAGTACACACCTATGAACCTATGAACAAGCACTTCCCCAGATTAATCAGACTGTTTAAAAGTACTTCAAACAAATGGAGGTCACTACAATTTAAATACCTCTGTAAACTCAGCGATAAAACTTGGTTCTCTTGGAAACAAAAACCATCTTCAGAAAACCACAAACAATTCATACAACTTAAGAAATCTAGCTAAAAAGGCAACTTAAAGGTATAAAGCCAATAGATCACCAGGCACTGGCTAGCACAACAAAAACACAGCAACATTCAAAACACTATTGCCACACTGTCAGACCTACCACTACCATATGATTTACTAATAGTATTCTCCTCCATTCCTCCCACCCCTCAAATTCCTCAACAACCTCCTCCAATTCCACTTACCCCTTCCCTCTAGTGGTCTCCTTTCTACTTAAAAAACAGCTTCATAGATATCCTAAAAGCCATATTTCAAGTACTTTCAGATGCTCCACCAGGTTCAGATAACCTACTTCCTTGCTTCATCATCCTCTGTAAAAAAACACATTATAAAGCCACCTCTCCTTCAATACAACATATATATCAGAAACAACACTAGTAACCTCACCATATGGAAGAGAGTCACTGTTAAACCACAACCAAAAATCTTTCATCCGAAAGATGCAAAGACTCTCTTCCCTACCCAGCCATCCAAGCAATGGTTAAATTAAATTACCATCTCTTTTTTCCTTATCTTAAGTAGCAGTAAGTTCCACCATCTGCCAACTTTAGAATGGAAAGAATTACCTAAAATATTAGTCATGCTGGGTATAATATCAACCAGCAAGCTATTATTTCTAGTTTTTGAAAGCCTCTCCCCTATAGATTCCTACACTTGCACCAAAATACTCTTCATGTATACATCAATATACAGTTATCAAATTCCACCTAATAAGTCTGCAGTTTGCAGTGTAGAATGACAGAGCTTCTAGCCTACTAGTATAATCTTGTCCTCTCATTCCTTTAATTTGTCTGGTAAAACAATAATAAAATTGGCACCTGTGCAATAAAAATAAATATACCATTGCTTCTTGCCTGATATCACGTCTTTTACTTTTGCCCTTCTGTGTATTCCTCTGCTTGCTCTTCCCTCTTTCTGCCTGTCCTATACACCCATTTTCTTCCCATTTATAATATAAACATAGTAGAGACTTTACTGTGTAGCCCTTATCTGTTCTCTCAGCTGTGTCTATAGTGCTGCAGTATTGTGGGTATGAAACCGAATTACTGCGAGTGCATTTCATGCATGTTACCAGTTGCATGTAGTCACATGATCTGCCATGGTACTTCCCAGATCTTTGTACAACTTTTCTTGACAGCTAATTAACTATTTATTCTGTCACAGTTGTGCAGTGCCACCCCTATCAGGCTGCATTACACTACTTCATACTATTTTGCCTTACTTGGCCGTGAACATGATTTTTCTGAATCCTGGCCAATATCTATAAAGTATACTATGATGTTTTAGCTTTGCAGATCAAATACAAATAAAGAATTTGCTTCTAGCAAAAATGTATTAAACTTTAACAACATTGAATTTTAATTATTACCACTACTGTAGTCCCTATACTTGTTTCTGTATACAGAGTATAGCAAGTATCTTCTCTCAGTTGATAAATTAAAGATACTACATGGAGAGAGTCCTAATTTCCTATTTTGTTCTGCAATCAGTCTTCAAAACCACAGATTTATCTGAGCATATGATTAAGGCATATGCTGACTGCAGAGAAGGTTGAAGCACCTATCCAAACAGCAGGGTATGTATGTGTTATGTGTCAGTCCAGTTTATATCTACACCAATGTTTTCATCATATGTGTTTCTTTCTTTTTTTCTTTATATTTTTGCTCTCTTTCCCACTGACTGCCAAGCTCCCCCCAAACAGATTATAATCCATTTGCTCCCTGGTGCTGGGTCTCACTGCCAGTTCCACCATGGCAGCAAGGGTTGGTTGCATCCTTGCTGACATCCCCCCCCCCCCAAAGGAAGGCTGTGTGACCGACCCACTTCATCACAGGAAACCGCAACACCTTCCCCATCACAAGTGCACACACAAGCACGTGCACATAGAAGGCTACCGCCAATCACAAATGCAGATAGCCAGATATCAAGGTCGCAAACTTGCAAACTTTCTTCAAAGGGCTTCCATGACTCAAGGCTGGCTCAAACCCCCTCCCTTATGATAACAACGCCCATCCTCCCTGCCTGCTCTGTCAAGTGCATGAGATGCTAGCTGAACTCAGATCACCTGGATCATAATCAGGGATTTACTAGGCTTTAACATACGTGTATCTAATGTTATTTCACCATTCTGGCACCCTTATTCATTTATTTATTTATTTGTGTATTTATTTATTTACCTGGGTAGTGCACTCATCAATATTGATCAATTTAAGGTGCGACCTGGGATCCTTCAGCAGGTCTAGTTGTTTAAGAGGAAGAAGAAAAGAGCGGACTGCCTTCGTCTGTCAGCTGCTGCAGCTGGCATTTGGGCACCAGTGCCCACCAGGTTTGAATCATGACAGTATCTGTAAAGCAGATGTGCTGGAAGTAACCTGGAGAAGTGATTGTAATCCTCTCTGTCTAGAGTGTGAAGACCATGGACAATAAGGTTATACCATAAGCAAAACATCATCTTCGTCATCTCATTCTTTCCAAGGAAAGCAAAAACGTATCCATATGTTGCAGTCCATACCCTGAGATGAACTGCAAGAATTGTTTCTTGCCTCAGCTGGATTCATATGATAGTTATATTTCTTTGAGACTTGAGTTGGGTCAGGTTTACTTCTTCTGATTGACTTGGAAGGGACTTTTCCAGTACAACTTACTTATTATATTCTTGAAGTGGGAGTTAATCTGGACTTCACCTTTTTTATGTTATATTACTGAACTGTCACTGCCTGGGACTTCCCTGGAGATATTTCTTTAACATTTCATGCTCAGTTCTTCAGTTTTCTTAGGTAAGATGAGTACCTGCTACATTCCAAAAGATATCTGGAAATGTCTCTTTTACCTACTTTCTTTTTTTTAGCAAACATAATTAAGCCTGAAGGCCATCATTGTGGTTACATTTATTACAGAGTGTGAGGTCATTATTTGAAAATGCCTCTTTGCAAACTCCAACCATATTAACTTTGAAAAATGTAAAGACTGCTTCTACCTGTAATAAAGTAATATATAGAACTGTAAAGTGATCCACTGCTGTATTATTGACTTCTGACAATAAGATCAATGCTCTAATTCAAATATATATGTGTGACTCAACATTAGTTCAACCACATGACTAACAATTCGCCATGGTTTGCACTGTATTATTTTCTGGATACCAGCAGTTTTCTGATATCACACTGGGGTATACCTTACATTGTAAATACTCTGGTAAATACACTTACTGCTTTTAGGTCTTAGTCGATCACTAAATGTGTACACTGTTAATACTGCCACTGTCTTCATTCTGATGATACTTTTGCATTTTACATCTGATCGGACTTCTTGGCCCAGATCATGCCTGAAAAAGTCCTTGGATCAGTACACTTTCCTATTTAAAATGCAAATTAATAAATAAATTAATTAAAAAAAGAAGCTTTATAACTTTGTCACTAACTCTGTAATGTATTACTCTATATCAGACTAAAATTATATGTCACAGCTGCACATTACTACCAAAATGCTTTTTTTCTGAGATTTTCCTGCTGATGTGGTTATATTGTATCTGCTTCTTTAGTATAAAGGCTTATTCCCTGTAATTTCTGCAAAGAGTGAGGATACAGATAAAATAAATCTACTGACTCAAAACATCACTAGATATTTAACTGCGTAACAGGTAAAAACGCATAGAAAACAATCACTATAATAGAAATACTGCTCTACTCTGAAATCAGAAACAGCAAAATCAGTAGCTAATTATATTTTTGTAAACATATTGTACAAGTAGGCTTTTTATTAATATTTGCTTGATATACTGTGAAAATCTCATCGGTGAACAGTAGTACAGTTAAACCAGTGAAAAGAAATGACACAAATGACTGGAGAAGCAAGACACCAAAAACAAACCTGATCATCCAGTGTGTCTGAGTTCAGACATTCATAGTTCTAAGATCAGTAGTCATTCCAGATATTTTCTACCCATATTCTTATATTACTATTTTGTAATCAGCCTAGCTCTTACCCACATTTGAAATGCTCACATCTAACCATTTGCATCATCGCATATGCCTAAAAATTCTACATAACACAGAGTATTATGATCGGGTCGCCAACCATAACCTGTGTATTATGTGTTTGAGACACAGGTACCAAAAAATTGGAGGTGAATCTTGGCATCCATGTCAACAACACATAATTAAAGGTTTTGATCAGAGGCGCGATCATAATGCTTTGTAGTGCATGGAGTTTCATTTGCTCCATTTACTATTAGCTAGACAGAAAAAATGCACCAAGTGTTTTGCTGGCTTTCAGAACTATAAATCAGTTAGCAAGAGCTGTCAGAAATATAATGTAACACTATCTCTTTTGTTTACACTCACCTTCCATGCCTCTCAGGTGTCCAGATTTTTGCTCCATATGTTTGGTCTGTTCTTCATAAAATCTTTGGTTTTCACACAAATCTCTGAAGACTGAAGCCACTAAATTGTGATATACATTTGAGTTTTAGATTTCTTGTTCTTCAAAAATACAGGTGAACAAACATCCTGTTATTCTAGCTACTTTCTAAGTTTATAACGGGAAGTCAAGGACACAGTAGCAATATGGACACCAGGCAGAAACAAATTAGTTTTTTTCATTCTGCCAGTGTCTTTGCTGGTCAATACTGGCAGATTTGAGTGACTAGTGCAAGAATCAATGTTAACAATTTAAGCACGGAGTACCGGACATTTGTAAAGATCAGGTAATACACTATTGTAGATTTACTGATTTGTCTCTTTCTGAATATCGGAGCGTTATCACCTCACTCTGTGTACTACATATAAACTATGAATAATCATACCTCTTAACTGTACAGATTTTCACAGAATGTCCAGATTTGTGACTCATATTTTTGGTCTGTTTTCATAAAATTGTGTGTTTTGGTGAATCACTGGTAAATTATTAAAGATTGATGTCACAAAATAATGACAGGCATTGAGTATCAGACTTCCTATCCTTAAGCAAATACATGCTAATACAAAACCTGTTATTCTAGCAACTTCCTAAGTTGATAAGTGCAACATTTAAAGTCTATCCCTATTTTTCGGGCTTTTGTTCCCCCCGTTATATTTGTATTTTTCCAGATTTCATATGTTAAGAGGTTGAGAGGTATAACTATGGTCTGCTCTGCAGTCATAATAAACAATTGTTTGTAGATGAGTAAGCCTATCTCTGTGCAATGGCAGATGTAACTGTGGCTTCTGTAAGCCATAATGTTTTTATAGAGATGTTCAACAAGATATGTGCTTTGTTTCTTAGATATTACATGGTTAGATACCTCCTTGTTTCAAATGATGGAAAAGCAACTGTATCTGAGAGGGCCTCTTTTATTAGTTCTGATTCCTGAATGATCTTCATAGGTAAATAAGAAAATACTAGGCTATCAGTCTCCAAACTACTGTAAGCCTAGCTAATAATCAGAGGTCAAAATCAAACACTGTACCTTATATCAATGAGGTAAAGACCTTAATTATGCTACCACTGCCACTCCCAGCTTCTATAACTGAACACCCCACAAGTCATCCCGCACCCATAAAGAATGATTAAGAGTCCTAAACCTATACTGACATCTCCAGGGGTACGGAATTTTGTGTGTAACATTCCTACTCTGAGGTATATCTCCACTGTTGTGTGTAACATGCATACTGTGAGGATACCTCCACTGTTGTATATAAGACATCTACTATTAGAAGACCTCCACTGTTGTGTACAACACACCTACTGTGAAGTGACCTCCACTGTTGTGTGTAACATGCATACTTTGAGGAGACCTCCGCCTCTCTTACACAGAGACAGACCCCAACTTGGTCCTGCTTATTAGAATATAAACTTACCTTACAGGGATGGCACTTAAAGGCATTTTAGCATCTATATTATGGAATATATAGTCATGAGTTTTTTTATGGATTTAGTATTGTCTGTAAGAGTTTTACTTTAGTGCATTTACTGCTCCAACATCTGTAATTGTTCACAAGCTTTGGGGAGAGAACATGAGAACATAAAGTCTGATTCCTGTGCTGTAATAACTCATAAAGGAATTATGTGCCATTCATTCAATTACACAAAAACTATCCTGACAGATCATATTTGGTACAGACCAGTAGACCAAGTATCCATCCTTAGAAAGAATAAAAATTACTCTCGTGATCTGGTCACCTCTGAGGCACTCATAATAATATGGGGTGTAGGACAACATTCCCCCTGAATAGGAGGATGTAAAGGGGTTGTGCCCCCAATGTTAACATTTTTAAAAGGGCAAACATTCAGACCACAGGTCTTGACTGAAGAGACTCCAAAAATATTATCTTCTTGGAAAAATTACATTTTCTGATTATGCCAACCAAGATCTGGAAAGGACAGGGAATGTAGATGGATTTTAATGAATACAGAAGGCAGTACTTCAAAATGTGAATGCCTCTGAATTTGCATTTCTCCAATCCTATCATTGTGTTACATTGCCTTCCCCATGCAAACCAGGACTTCCATCCCAATATGGTTTTCTCACTGCTAGCCAGTGTGCTTTATTCATCATGCAAAAACTGATCTTCATTTTATTTTATTTTGTTTTATTTTATTTCATTTTTGTTAAACAGGTTAAAAATCTTTTTCAGTTATGAGCTGAGCCTATAAGGCCAATAAACAAACCATAGCAGTAGACATAAAAGTATATATGAAACTCTGGCAGTTAGCACAGAGGATTAAACCTCTAAGCTGTTAATAAGCTGTTTCTTGTAGTCAACGGTACAGACAGAGTTTGAATCCTTTAACCTCCATTTGCCTACTGTGTGACTGAGCAATTCAATTAAAGAGGCAATGCTTCTGGATTTTCCATGAAAAAGGACATTTAAAAAATGGGCAGTGAAGACTTTAAGCACAGAGATTTCTACTACAAAATGTATAACCATCAGCTGAGAGGCATTCATGGCAATATGGTATAATACAGTTTATTAAATAACACACTAAATGTGCAACTGAAAGTACACACATTTAAAATACCCCATTTTTCACACATTAACATATACAGTCAACTCATTCAAGTGGTTTGGCCAAAGTCAGAAGATATCTCAGTTTATCATATTACTATTAGTAGCGAAAAGTGAAACCTTGCGTCCGAGAAGGCAATGTATATAAAAAGTGTAGGTAGAAAATGCGTTATGAGCAAATATGTGATATCTCACTCAAGAAAAGAATAATCTACCAGTATGTATGAATCACTGTTTTACCCTACAAACTGAATCTCAGGTTTCTAGGTCTTTATATACCACACCACTTCCTCATACAAAATGGACACTAGTAACTATACTGCCTGCATGGAAGAAAATGGAGCTGCTGCATCCAAGCTTTGTATTATAATTTTGAGGCTGTCTGGGACAACCTGGGAACACTGCCTCACTCATTCTAACCAGAATTGTTGTCTTCCCAGCCCTGCATTCTGTCAGTGTGCTTTGTAATACCCATACACACAATGTCACAAGGTCACAGGTATATCATTTCTGTACCTTAATCAATATGCTCCACAGTTTCTCTCATACAGTCCTGTGTCTTTATGTGCTCATCTCCATGATGTATCAATTAGATGATGTCGTCTTACCCACACAAACCTATCCTCTGTGCTCCCCGTTGTATGCTGCAATCTGTAGCTTATACCATCTTCTTCACAGAGCCCTTTGTCTTCGTGTTTCCATCTCATTCTATAACCTAGTCTACCAGTCCAATATAACAACTGCACTTAAGACTGCAAGATTTGCACTTCATCCATTAGGCTACATTGTCTTCTGAGCACATCTGGGCTGGCTGCATTGTTTTGCAATTCTCTAGTGCTTCCAAAATGTAGCACCATCTGCACTATAAACTTAACCCTGAGTTCACAGCTTAATGTTTGCTTTGGTTAATGGGCCAGTCCAAGCACAGTACATTTATGCTGAAAACCCAGGGAAATAAACTCCTGACTGCAGTATATAATAACTAAAAATATGCAAAGGAATATCAATTCACTAATCAAAGAGTTGTACTAAAGTGCTTTTGACAAAACATGGAGATAATGGAGAGCATTGGACCCCCACTAGTTTATTTGGGTAACTAAGCACTAAAAAGCAAGTAAGGCCACCAAGGAAACACTTACAAAAACAGTAAAAGCAGTAACCAGGTACAGAGTGCACAGATACCAACACATGGAGGGAGATGGCTAAGTAAAATCCAAATGTTAATTTAGAGATTGAGCACTTTCATCCTGCTGTCATCAGGACTTCATCAGAATAAAAGCACTCAGTCTCTAAATAATTTTAGTCTGATGAAGTCCTGAAAACAGCAGGATGAAAACACTCAATCTCTAAATGAACTTTTGGATTTTACTTGGCTGTCTCCCTCCATATGTTGGTATCTGTGCATTTGCACCTTACTGTTTTTATCTGGGTAGCTGTCAAAATGTTATGCTGACAAGACAGTTTAACAGCTGCCTCAATCCATCCTTTCAGGGAACTGGAGTAGAGGTGGTTTTGTGGAAAGGTACTTATCCAAAGGACCCATATAAATAATGTAACACAGGCAAAACCTTTTAGCAGTCCACTTTTAAATAATTTAATGTAAGTACAAATAATTGCAGATATTAAATAATGATTACTTACCCCAAATGAAACTCATAATGTAATAGAATTTTATGCTCAGAATGTGAACAAAAGATGGACATATTAATAATAAATGTCAAGTCTCATTACAGTTCATGATTCAGTCCAACAATCATACTGTAAGTAGTTCAAATTAAACAACAGTTGCAATAGAAAATATTATAAATTTCCTAAATTAGTGAGAAATACAAGGACAGAAAAAGATAAACGGAGCATAACTGACATATTTTCAGTGACTGCAACTGGGATTCAAAAAGGACTGCCTCCAGAGGTAAGCCCTAACACAGTCTGCTACCACTGGCACCAGCCCTTTCTGATTCAGAGACAGCCTCACAGCAGTGATTCAACATGGAGTACAGGATCATCATGGTGGGTCATCTCCATGGTCATACTCAATACTAATGAGGCATTTCGGGAGAGCATCCTATGCAGATTAGCTATGTGTTCTCCTCTGGAAATACTTACGTTAAGGGATTTACACAGATGAGCAACTGCTGCATAAATGAAAATAGTCATCTGTGGAGTAACATGCCCAAAAAGATACCTTCCCCAATTACAGTCAGTGGGAGAAATAGGGTAAATGCCAAGATCGTGGATGGCCTTCACCTATTCCACCAAAGCTTTCATATGTTGTCATGTGCCTTGTCCATCCTACAGTACCTTTTTTAGGCAGAGTCAGCCCTCAAGAGATTCCAATATAACAAAATAGAATCTAGATACCATAATGGTATTGCTGTTCAATGTTAGGAGCCTTAACAGAAAACTTCACTCCCTGCAAGCACTCCTTACCCTGGAAAACATTGATGCATTGCATTATCATGGCAATCTGGATCAAGGCCGTTGAGAGCACCCCATCAATGCAGGGTTTCAGTGTCGACCACACATTCAGCCCACACTAGATGAAGACACTACAGGTGGCTGTGTCTCCATATTTGTAAAAATCTACTTCACCTCCAGACTAATTAGACAAGATAATAATATGGAATTCCTCCGCATACAACTTGCCTAAAATATGACCCTTTATCACATCATGATGAACTATAGGACTCCCTCTATATTCCCCTTAGCCCATAACTCCTATCTAACTAATATGGAGTCTGTATGAATTAAACCAAACACCATACTCTTAGAGAACTTCAAAAATCCTTCCATTAACTATAAGATGTATACATCCTCTCACATATATGCCCAGGTATATATGGACTTCATCAATATAAAGTCTGTGATCCAGTTAGTCCACACCAAACCGGAGACGATATAATCCTGGAATTGTTCCTTGCCACTGTTGGACAACGCTGATCCCTCTCTGGTCTAATCAAGCCCAAATCAGCCACATTCAACT
Source organism: Protopterus annectens (assembly GCF_019279795.1). Lineage (NCBI taxonomy): Eukaryota > Metazoa > Chordata > Ceratodontiformes > Protopteridae > Protopterus > Protopterus annectens. The sequence goes on from NC_056739.1 coordinate 461,843,590, forward strand.
TAAGACTGAAGCTGGAAGCATCATCCAATACTTCAGTATTCAGGCATTATGGCAAGGCTAATGTATTGAAACTTAGTGATGCACCTGCAAAATTCAACATTCCCTTCCAATGTGATAACTTCTACTGCTCATGTGGAATGATTTACCACCAAATTCCATGCAAGTTTGAATAGCTGCAGAGATGCATCTGTCCCCCTCTGAAGTTAATACCTCACCAAATTCAAAAACAAACCCCTACAGTAGAACCCAAATATAAAAAGGTTCTACAATAAAAGAAACTCACTGCATGTAAAAATAAATGTTACCCTTAAGATGCAAAATGGTAAACCACTTGAAATGTCAGGGCCAGTTACAGTGGGTTCCAAAACAGAGACTGAATGGCCAAAAAATGGGCTTTCATATACTAAGTCTGAGATGGCCAGTTATCAGAATATTCACTTTTTTCCCTGAGGTACAGCAGTCTTGGAGTTGGTATATATAAGTTTAGGGATCTTGAATTTAGTCTCCACATTAGGGGGTGCGTGGGGTCTTGGCCCCCTATAAAAAGGAGTTTAAAGGAGAAGAGTGATGCTTAAGATTTACTCTTCTCTCATAGCTTTATTCTTTTTTTGGCTTGTCGGTACTTGTCACTTCGAGTGCCAACATTTCATTAGGGAGCCTGCAAAAAAAAAAACACTCTGACTAAACCTATCAGACAATTCCAGATCCTGATCAAATCAAATAAATCAAGATATGAGATAAAAGTAGGTCATCTAGGCAAAGGAAAACCACAAAGCCTTCTTTAACTATGTTATAATATAAACCTTAGAAACAATGCTCAACACTGCCAGAGGTAATAATAATAGATATCACATACTCAGACCCAGGGGACATAGCAAATCTACTAACAAATACATTTAGTTCTAACTTCACTTGACTCTCCCCTCCTACATTCACAGATGTCATACTTGCATCTACACCCCCAAAAAATTTATTGTGAGCAAGTTCTCAAGGCATGACCCCAGCCAAGAACACTGCTTCTATGGGGACAGATAATGCAGCAGGGTGCTTCCTTGTAGAACCCCCCCCTACAAAGGCTCCTCAATGACAGCCTCCAAACAGGCTTTGTGCTGAACCAATGAAGGATAGCAACTATCATACCATTGCACAAATCTGAGGTATCAATGGTCCTGGGAAATTATAGACCAATATATCTGAGCAACCTCATCTGTATGAAAAGGATCATTATGGAATTAAAAAAAAGGACATAGATAACTTACAAAATCTTAACCCAAGCCAGTTCAGAATCATCAAGGGCAGATCTTGCCTACTTAACCTTGTTGACTTCTTTCAGAAGGTCACTGAAGCAATGGATGAGGAAAAAGCACACTACATATCTAGACATTGCAAAGGCACTTAGCATCTTACACTCAGGTATTGTAGATAAACTTTCCCATATAAATGTTAATCCTATGTAACTCAGATAGAAAATTGGCTCACTAATACAACCCAGGAAATGTGGATGGTCTGCTCTACTTCCTCCAAAAGACCCATCACTTGATGTATACCCCAGGGTTCAGTCCCTGGTCACTCTTCTTTGGCAAAGCTACTGTTAAGGGTTTATGACTGACCAGGTCTGCAGATGACCACAAACTTGGCACAATCATAAACTCCCCAAAAGACACCAAAATCCTCCAAGAGGGCCTTTTCCAAACCAAAAACTAGTGTCAAAACTATGGACTAAAACTAAATACCAAGAAATCTGTAATAGTATATTTCCAGCAAGCAAGAAGTCCCTTGCAACTATCATACCAATAAAAACTTCTGAAATCGTTGAGCTTTTCTCCCCGGGCCACCATTGAAAATGGGCTCTCTGTGGCCCAGTGGACATTCCCAGTAAACAAATGTCAATAAAATAAATAAATAAATAAATAAATAAATAAATAAATCTGATCCAGTAGTTAGAGACTTAGGAACCTATCTAGACAATGAACTGTGCAATCACCACATATCCACTTCTCTAAGAAAGTGCTTTTTCATTGCACAACTTATTATTAAGGGTTCTGCACTCAACAGGCCAAATGCTGATTATAATGCCCTTTTCACTATGTACATGTCTAAACATTTGGCACAACTTGAATTCTCACAATGCTGTCTTACTAAGAAAATCATGGGCCTAAATCATAAAACCTATGCAGACCATCTTAAAACCTTGTCTCTCTTTTCCCTGTGTCATATAGGCTACTGATGGGCAATATCTGCCTTGTGTACAGAGCCTGAAAAGACCCTATTCTGTCAGACCTACTGCACATTTGCAAGTCTAATGGGGGCCTAAGCACCTAATCAAGAGATCTCACTCAGTTTTGCAACATAAACAGAACATGTTGGAGAGACAGATATGCATCACAGTGAATACCATTTCTTTGGAATCCTCTTCTTCTCCTAATAAAGCAAAGTACTTCTCTGATACAGTTCAAATGTAATCTGAATAAATGGGTGGATATTCACAATTTCACCCCAAGTTTAGCACTTTTGTCCCTTATGGAGAGGGGTAACATATAAATTATCTGTTCATCTCTATGTTAGTCTAACTTAAAGTATAAGGACTAAAAAGTGTATGTGATTGTATGGTTAGGCTTCTAAGTACCTACACATACTAATAGGCTAGTAAGCATCTATGAACCTATGAAGTACCTGCAGAAAGGTAGTTTTGGGGGTGTGTGAGTGTGTGCATGGTGGTGGCAGCATGTGCATATTTCTACAGTGGTACATATGGCATGGGTGAATATGTTTCTAACTGTGTGTGTGCATGTGTGTGTGTGAGTTTGAATGAATGGTGGGCTGTCTGTGCCTTCAAGAAGCATGCACTAATTAGCAAAGTAGTATGCTGACAAGCATTAACACTAATACCACATGATTCAGAAACATACATATTTACCAAAATTGATTTTTTCCATATTGTGGCTAAATATCTCTTTAAATCACATTTTCTGAAGCAACCCGTTTTGGCCACATCAGTTAGTACCCAAAGTTGGATTCTTTCTGAATTCCAGCCTGTATCATTTGCCTGATTTTTTTATGTCATATCCATTTGCAAAGAAGACTGCACCCCACTCAATGCCCCACTTTCTAGGTCCACGAGTGATTGAATACTAATGTAATTAATTATTTTTCTTTCTGACTGTCAGTTTGTCTCTCCTCTCAGTGTGTCTGCCAGCCCATATACCTGTCTATAGCTCAATCTATCCAACTAAATAAAACAAAATGCCAGACTGCTCTTTAAAAAAAAAAAAAAACAGGGAGGTGGTTAATGATCAGCGGACAAATCTAGCCACTCATGTAGCTATGCCCCTGCCATTGTAGACATTAAAATCAAACAATGACACTAATATCCACTGAAGAAACACAAGGAAAAGATGTCTACTTTAATATCCTTTCACCCAAAACCCAAAGTTCTGTTTTACCTACGTAAAAAGTTAAAATGAATTAAAAGTTGCCAAGTAAACCATATAGTCTGATGTACAAGTAAAAGTCCCCAGTGGTACTTATGTCTTCAAAGTGTTAGCACAATGCACCTGTTACTAATACATCTACATGCAGAACCATTGTAGCATTTAAAAGTACCTTTCTTTTTTTTACCATTTTTTCATTTATTTTTCTTTATTTTCTATATTATTCTTACTTTCAATAACATTTTTAATGACACTAGCTGTTTTTTAATGAATTTCAGTTGTTCCCTCAAGACATTTTATATTTCAATATTAGTGGCAAACAGCTCCAATTATTAATCATAATAGTATGTACATAAAACAGGACTTTGGGTGAAAGGATATTAGAACACAATAGATCTATTAAGACTAAATATGTTTTTAATACTTTGTATAACCATAGTATAACATAATCCCCAGGATTCAGCAAGCTTTGCACGACATGCAGGAATAGTGCAGGAGCTACTGGAGGCAATATGACCACTGAGAGATCCAGGAAGAAGCTCCTGGGATGTGTACGAGCACTCCTGCACTAGTCCTACATGAGCTCAGCTCCTGTATGCTAATTACCCCATTCACATGTGAAAACCATGCAAATGAGGAAAATTAGCGATCCAGGAAGCTGTCAGCCATCCATGCAGGACTAATGTAACCTGCAGAAATGTACTTGGTTAGTAACCGAATAAATTTCTGCAAACTGCAAAACGGAGCCATAACAGCTCCAAATAAAGGATGTATATAATGTGTAAGGCATGCCAATGACCAAATATATGGCCATTGGCATGGAAAACAGTTGCAAAAAATAATAACTTTTATTTTTTTTGGCCGATATTGGCCGTTTAAGCATAGGGCAGTGGCACGCAAATGGATCAGCCAGAAAATAAAAGAAAAACCCTGAAAAAAGCTTTCTCTGCAAAATCACAATTTTGCCATTATAATCAAAGGCAGGCAGAAAACAACAAGGCCAGAGAATAGTGGTTGCTAAGGGGGAAGGCTCAGTGTGGGACTTGTAACTAAGCATTAGCAGGCAATCCTATGCAAATGAGGGGAATGATACTGAATCACAAATTTCCTCTCATGGCTAGCCTGCACCCAACGGTGTAGGTGCAGGAAGACCATGGTGCAAGCCTAAGAACTAGCTGACATCATAGAGGGGTGTGTCAGGCATACTGTAAGCTTACTGGAGCCCTGTGGCTCGGGTTTACCCTTAGCTTAGCAGAGCTAAGGAAAGGGGTGTGTCTGAAGCTGCCAAACACACTTTACATTGCCTAACCAGGTGTGCTCGCTGCACACCAGGTTTTAAACCAAAATAAAAAAGTAAACCAGGACATAGCAGCTCCGTGCACATCTGAGCACTGTGTTTGTTCAGCATGCCTCAGGGCTTAAACAGGAAGGCAGTGGGAAGGGAAAACAGCAGTAGGAAGGTAATCAAGGAGAACTAGCATAGCTGGCAGGTGAAATGTATCAGAATCAGCCAATTACACAGGCAGCAGCCCAGCCCAGCACACTACTATAAACTATGCAAACACCTGTCCCTCTGTTTTTTCCCACAAACTCTATACCACCGGTGTACACAAACGGGGAAATTTTACCAAACAAAAGCAACAAAATGATAGGGGCTGCATTTGCTCTCATAAATCAACATGTGGAAGAGGCTGAGGGTGGTGAGGATGAGAATGCTGATGACCAACCACAGTAAGGAGAAAGAGAAGAGTGTACAGACCCAGGGTAACCTACCAGGGGCTACATGAGCTGGAGACAGTTGAGTGCTATAGGGTGGACAGGGACCTCCTACAGCAAATTGTTGAGCTGTGCCGGCCACACCTCACACACAGAACCAACAGAGGGGAACCCATCCCAGTAGATACCAAGGTATGTGTAGGCTTAAGAATACTAGCCACAGCTACCTTCCAAAGGCTAACTGGGGTATCATGGGGATCTCACAGACATCAGCATCCAAGCTACTCCACCATTTCCTGGATGCCATGTCAGCACATGCCGGTGAGCACATATATTTCCTCAACACCCGTGAGGCGTTGACCAGCAATATGCATCTCTTCCACCAAATAGCAGAATACCCTGAGGTAGTAGGTGCTATAGACTGCATGCATATACACATCAAAGCACCAGCCGGTGAGTGGGGTACAGTCTACATAAACCGCAAAGGCTTCCCCTTCATCAACTACCAGGTCGTGTGCAATGCCCAGGGCATTATAATGAATGTGTGCACTGGCAGCCCTGGAAGCTATCATGACTCCCACATCTGGCATATGATGCAGCTGTACCAGAGATTTTCCAGTGGGACCATCCCATATGGCCACCTATTGGGGGATGCTGGTTACGCACTGCAGCCGTGGCTGATGACACTCATCAGAAATGCACATACACCTGAACAAGAACTCCATAATGAGGCACATGCACAGACCAGAATCATAATAGAGCGTGTGTTTGGAATGCTCATGTCACAGTTCTGGTGCCTGGACATATCCAGTGGAGCCTTGCAGTACTCACCAGCTACATGTACCCAAATTGTCATCGTATGTGCCATGCTACACAATATGATCCTGTGGAAACAGCTGCAGCAGGAACAGCATGGGGCAGGGCCACACAGCCCCCCCACTATTGCCAAGGCCTACACAGACACAGAGTGACTTGGAGGAGGAACAACCTGAGCCTGCTCCCGTAGGCAAAAGGAGGCATGCCCAGTATGCCCAGGCCTTGGCAAAGAGGCTATGCATAGCACATACACTGACACGGTAGGAACCCAGGGAATGACACCTCTCTCTGACTCACACATACAGTAAAAAGGATGCCAAACATGACACTACCTGTACTTAACCATGTATAGGGAGTGTACTATGTGCATCCGACATAGTCAACCCTCCAGCACCATCTTCAATACTGGCACAGCCATAAGGTAAGTCACTCTCCCTATCAATTCCTGAATGGAGTAGTATGTTCTGCTACTTGTATCTATGGTATGGAGGTGAGCATGCAAGGGAATCGAGCAGCTGAATGGGATGCCAGCAGATAGTAGACATCTATATCGGCAGCATGAAATCTGTAACAAATAATGGTGTCAACATAGTAGCCAGTACTAGACAAGGTGACAAAACCCATTGCAGGACATGTGGTGGGCCAAATGTGTGTCCATAGGACACACACATGCAAGTCAGTGAGGCTCACATACCCAACAACAGTCTCAGCCAGCAGGACAGGCATAGACAAACACAAATAAAGGCTTGCGAAGGCCTCTGATTGATGGCTATGGTGAACAGCCCCCCTCCAGACCTACACAGACAGATTACAACAGATCAGACAGTGGGATGTAAGTTCTGAAGGGTAAGAAGTCTGAAACTGAAATGTAGGTCAATAAAATCTAAGAACTGTAGCACACTGATATGCTTCTAGTCTGCATGATAGTTCAGAATACAGACTGAAATGGATTACCTGAAATACCAGTACAGTCATAGCAAATGTGTACAGTTGTCAGGTGTACCCCCCCACAATCCTATGTAGAAATGTAGTAACATGTATGTGTATGTATAATAACAGTGGAGCACAGATTACCTGAGCCGGCCAAAGTAGCAAGATAGTAGCATGTGTACAATATGGAGGGCTGTGTGTGTTAGGTTGGTATGTGTTGTATATTGAGTGGTCAGCATGAAGGCATGGTGAGTTGTGTCCTGGTGGCCAAAGACCAGTACTGCCGATGACAGGGCCAAGTTCTCACAACTGCAGTGCCAAATACAATGCATCCTAGCAAGACACATTCCAGCAGTAAGCCACACTAATTGTTTGGATGTAATATCTGTCACCATCTGAAAGATGGACATGGCATGAATGTGGATGCAGACATACAAACAGTACACAGGTGGAAGTACCCTAGACAGAGAGTGTATAAAATGTTACTGTCAAATGGACACACCTTTGGAATTCTACATACAGGTTAGCGGCACATTAGTTGGGTTTGTAGTATGGAATACTGATGTTGTCTGGCCAAACACTGGCAGACCACAAAAGTCACAGGTATGAAGTACTGAGAAACTGCTGATGTCTCTGTACAAGCCAGCATAAGTGAAATCCCCATGTATATCTGTAAGTCAGCTGCAAGTACCTTCCACAGTGCACATGCACCCAGCTCACCCCGCCATCAGCCACAGGTACCTCACAGGTCATATCCCTGCTGTTAGGAATGAGTGCAATATGACCCCCACTTCTGTATTGGAATAGCCACAGAATGCAGCATGCTGAAGAGGTGGACCATGCAGGTGTGCCCCTAGCCGTAAGCAGCACCCTGCCAGCATCCACACCACTGAATCAATAAGGACAAAAACTATTGACATTAACACCTTGCACACCTACCCTGTCACCCCATGGGAATATAGCAGCTTGCAGCCTGGGACTGTAGGAGTGGCACAATGCAACAGCCTGCTACAGATGGCTTGCATTACTACCAAATGCATTACAGTCCTCTGTCAAAGGCCTGTGTCTCACCCGTACTGCCAATGTCTGTTATCTCATGGACTCCCAAATAACAACATAACACAGTCCACAGAACCCAAAGGCAAAGCCATGTTGACATATCCCAGTAGCATGTCCACCATGTTCTACTGCACGAACTGTGGACCAACCCCTAAATACTGCTGGGGTGAAGTGATAACTATAGGGACCGTATCAGATAATGTTTGCATAATGTTTGAAAGAGGATAGAATAACAGAGGGGGGTAGAAGCATGGACACAATAAAGTGTGTGAAGTCAGAAACTCAGTTGTGTGCATATACTATCCCTGCTTGCAAACAAAGGAATGGGTGGCTACAAACCTGCTTGTAGACCACAATGTGAAGGAGTAATGACCAGAAATATGAACCCTGTCACAGGGTAACCTGTGTGAATCTGTAGAGCTGTGAGGTATGGCCACAGTAGGATGTGGCCATACTGTCACGTCGATGTACAAGAATGGGATCCACAGCCACCACTGTACAAAGGTGCTGAAACATTTACACAGAACCATCAGCAAGTGTCTGCAGCTTCCCCTCCAGAATGGCATGATTGTGCAAGAATATGTAGGCTGCAGACCATAATACTGGACACAGCTGCATTCACCCTGTGTTCCCCATGAAATTATTGCAAGCAAATACGTATACCTGACAGTAGTTGATGACATAAAACATTACAGTGTAAAACAGTACATATATCTGAATATGTCTGCTAACACCAAAACCATGTAGTAGAAGCAGCACAGACACAATTACCTATAGTACCCACTATCCTTTGCCCATTGTGACCCCATATTGTCAACCAATCTACAGATATCCTGCAGAAACAGGTTGCTAGCTGTAGGTGTAGAACACAAAAGCCTGCACTGGAGTACAACCTACCTGGAATGAATTCACACATTCAACACAGAAGGTCATACTGGGCATGCTCCCACACTTACAGAAATGAAGCCTATGTCTTGCAACAACAGTGGACTATACATATCTGACAGTCACAGATGTTTGTGCACACACTCCATATTGCACACCAGTCATGCTTTGCACACACATCAGATAGGAATACACACATATATCCAAGGACAACATAGTATAATAGGCCAAACTTACACATACATAGATGTGTGGAAGAGAGTGACAGACAGTGACAAAGAGCCTCCCATCATGAGGCCTGTCCCATCCAGCACACATCCAATCGGCTAACACCACATGATGTGCAAATGTCAATCACTGTAGACATTTGCCTCTGGTATCCCTTAGCTCTATAGTGTCTGTGGTGCTTGTGATAATTGTGTAACATGACTGTACAAGTCATTAGTCATCTAGGAGTTGTATACACATACCTGTTAAATGTAAACCTGTGTGTAACTGAGTGTTGTGTGTGTGCTTCCAGATGAATGGTTTATGGCCCATTCACACACACTGCATTCCCCATTGCCCTACTTTGGCAAGCCTGCTGAAATACACCTTTGGGGAAGGAGTAGCCCTATAACCGCTGTGGTGCGTGCTATAACTGTGTAATGCTGTAGTGTGATGTACTAGTTAGGTAGGAGTTCTAATCCCAGACATGGCAAGTGTGTGTGTGTGTGTGTGTGTGTGTGTGTGTGTGTGTGTGTGTGTGTGTGTGTGTGTGTGTGTGTGTGTGTAGAGATCAATGCTTTTGTGGCCATTCACAGTCATTACACTCCCCATTGCCCTACTTTGGCAAGCCTGCAAGGAAAGTAAATAATGTGGGAAGAAATAGCCAGGGAATTGTTATGGCTAGGCTTGTATAGGCCCTAGGGCGGATAACCTAGTACCAACCTATGAACCTATGAACCTATGAACCTATGCTGATGTCATTCACCTTGAAATACACCTTTGGTGAAATAGTAGCCTTATAAGCTCTGTGGCATGTCCTATGACTGCATCATGCTTTAGTGTGATGTACTAGCTCAGTAGGAGTTATAATCCCAGACATGGTGACTGTGTGTGTTTGTGTGTGTGTGTGGCGATCAATGCTTTTGTGGCCATTCACAGTCACTAGGCATCCCTAAAAATGTAGAACATTGATATCTATGCAGTAACAAAGACCTGGATAAAGGCTCCAGAGAGCACCCATGCAATACCAGGCTACAACCCTTACCACACATGTTGGCCAGCAAACCAGGACAGAAACACTAAAGGTGGAGGAGTGTTAATATTCACCAAGAATATTCATACCACCAGGCTAGTTGCCCAACACAATGCATCTTAAATGCTCCAGGTGCAACTAACACTAGGTAAGACTGCAATCCAAATTGTATAGCTTGCTACAGATCCCCACCATGCCCCAAGATTCTCACTACACCTTTCTAAACATACTGGAAAATATTAAGATACAACCAACACTCTAATACTGGGTGATTTCAACTACCCTGCCATTAACTGGGAAATTACTCATGTACTAACACCTTTGCCCAACAGTTCTTGGAATTTATAATTTCCAATACCCTGGATCAACTAACCCATAGTCCCACCAGGGGCTCCAATATCCTAGACATGGTCATTACCAACATGAGCAGTCGATGCTCCACACCTATGGTCACCCCCTCGGTAGTCAGGTGTAACCATAAGCTAATCACCCTTGACATCCACATCCCTCCCCCACCCCACCCCCAATAAGGAAACCTCTGTAAAAAACCTCTCTAAAGCCAAATACATGCTACACAAGTCAGAAGTGACAAAATTCATGACATCCATGCAGACAGGAACTAAAAGCTCAAATGCTGAATCCTACACTAAGGCACTATATGAGCACATCCACTTGTGCATGAATCGTGCCATTCCAAATAGAACCAGGAAGCTCTCCTCCAAGAAAAGGACACCAATCTGGTGGTCCCCTGCCATAAACAAACTTTACAACAAAAGGAAGAAACTGTTGCAGAAAAGAGGAAAACCCCAGGATGCATAAAACTCCCTTACAACCCTCAGTAAGAAGCTGAGATCCCTCATAAAATCCTCCAAAGCTAGCTACAAAAATAATATAGCCAAAGATTCCAAAGACAACCGCAAGCCGTTCTATAGCTATGTCAGGAATCTAAATGGCAATGCTCATATCTGCTCTGAGCTACAACAGAATGGCATTAAATATACTGATCCCAAGGATATTGCCAATATCCTGGCAGATTGATTCAGTGCCAACTACACCCCCTCTCACCCCCTAAAGGGCCTATCTGAATACCGAAAGATTGCCAGATTCTGGTAATAATGGACACACAGGTAAAAACCACACTCTCCAAAGCTAAGAATACAGCATGCATGGGACCAGACAAAATCCCGGTCTGTGTACTACATAAACTACAAAATGAACTGGCACCTCACCTAAGTGCCATGTTTAATCATAACATCACCTCAGGCTTCATGCCCACTGAGTGGCACACAGCTACAGTTATCCCACTCCACAGGGGGGAATCCACCTTAGATCCTGGGAACTACAGCCCCATCAGTTTGATGAGCCTGATCTGCAAGGCCATGGAATATATTATCATGGAAATTATAAACAAAGACATTGGCAACCTTCAAACACTGGACCCTACCCAGGTTGGGTTTGTGAAGGGCCGATCTTGTCTCCTGAACCTGATTGACATCTTCAAATTAGTCTCTAGAGATGTGGACGAGTTTAAGGTGGTCTACACAGCCTATCCGGACCTTGCCAAGGCCTTTGACATCATCCTCCAGTCTGGAATCATAGATAAACATACTAAGCTGAGCATTAATCCCTACGTCACTCGATGGGGTGCCAACTGGCTTACTGACAGAACCCACACTGTAAAAGTAGCCAACTCCAAATCCAGCTCCAGGCAAGTGACAATTGGAGTACCTCAGGTGGTCATTCCTGGGACTCCTCTTGTTTGGCATCTACTGCTCTGAAGTACAGGCCAACAAATCCCCAAATTATGTGGATATTCTGCAAAAAGCCCTTACAGAAACAGATGCTTGGTGCCAGACCCATGGGCTCAAGCTCAGTGCCAAGAAAAGTATTGTTATCCCCTTTGGGAAGAAACATGTACCCATGAATTACCACATAGGTGTCAGTACACTAAACACTGAAAGTGTGATAAGAGACTTAAGAACACAGGTGGACAGTGGTCTCACCTTCGATAACCACATCGCCACAACAGTTAGGAAATCTACCTATGTGGCACACCTCATCACTAAGGGATTTTCATCCAGAAAAAAGGAGGTCATTGTCCCATTGCAGTCATCTCCCAGTAGACCCAGTATAGAATTCAATGCCCCATTTGGTATGTACCTCTCAAGACATCTGCAACAACTAGAAAGGCTGCAGAAATCCCTCACTAAAAGAATCACAGGCCTAAAGCAGATGCCCTATGCTGACTGTCAAAAATCACCCAGCTATATTCTGCCTCATATCATCTGCTCAGAAGTGATCTCTGCTTAACATACAAGGCCATGTCAAAACCAGAGCTGTTGGACATGCTACGCTTAAAGAAATCCCAATCTCTCAAAGCCACACACTCCAGGGATCTAAACCTTGTCATCTCATTGAACAAAACATGCTGGTGGGATGGGTTCCTGACCCAGAGACTCCCCAGACTCTGGAATAGACTGCCCATACATGTCAAGCACAATGCCTCTTTGGCCATCTGCAAAAGGAACCTTGACAATTGTATGGGAGATTATAAATTCATCCTGGGGATCCCATCAGTCACCCTGCTAGACAGGGGTCCAGGGAGGTAAATATTGTGTGAAGAAATATCCAGGGAATTGTTATGGCTAAGCTTGTATAGGCCCTAGGGCCAATGGCCAAGTACCAACCTATGAACATATAAACTACACTTTCCATTGCCCTACTTTGGCAAGCCTGCTGATGTCATTCACTTTGAAGTACACCTTTGGAGAAGGAGTAACCCAGTAAGCTCCGTGGTGCATGTTATAACTGTGTAATGTTGCAATGTGATATATAACTTAGATAGGAGGTCTAATCCCCGATATGGCAACTGTGAAACTCTGTGTGTGTGTGTGTGTGTGTGTGTGTGTGTGTGTGTGTGTGTGTGTGTGTGTGTGTGTGTGTGTGTGTGTGTGTGTGTGTGTATGTGTGTGTGTGTGTGTGTGTGTGTATGTGTGTGTGTGTGTGTGTGTGATTGTGTATGGGTCAATGCTTTTGAGGCCATTCACGGTCACTACACTTTCTATTGCCCAACTTTGGCAAGCCTGCTGATGTCATTCACTTTGAAATACACCTTTGGGGAAAGAGTAGCCCAGTAAACTCTGTGGTGCATGCTATAACTGCGTAATGTGGTAATATGCTACACAACTTAGGCAGGAGTTCTAATCCCAGACATGGCAACTGTGAAACTCTGTGTGTGTGTGTGTGTGTGTGTGTGTGTGTGTGTGTGTGTGTGTGTGTGTGTAGGGATACATGCTTTTGAGGCCATTCACAGAAACTACACTTTCCATTGCCCTACTTTGGCAAGCCTGCTGATGTCATTCACTTTGAAATACACTGTGGTGTGTGCTATAACTGTGCAATTCTGTTGTGTGATGTGCTACCTTAGGTAGGAGTTCTAATCTCAGATATGGCAACTGTGAAACTCTGTGTGTGTTTGTGTGTGTAGGGATCAATGCTTTTGAGGCCATTCACAGCCACTACACTTTCTATTGCCCAACTTTGGCAAGCCTGCTGATGTCATTCACTTTGAAATACACCTTTGGTGAAAGAGTAGCCCAGTAAGCTATAACTGCATAATGCTGTAGTGTGATGTACTAGTTAAGTAGGAATTCTAATTCCAGACATGGCAACTGTGTGTGTGTGTGTGTGTGTGTGTGTGTGTGTGTGTGTGTGTGTGTGTGTGTGTGTGTGTGTGTGTGTGTGTGTGTGTGTGTGTGTGTGTGTGTGTGTGTGTGTGTGTGTGTCTGTGTAGGGATCAATGTTTTTGAGGCCATTCACAGACACTAAACTTTCCATTGCCCTACTTTGTCAAGCCTGCTGTCATTCACTTTGAAATACACCTTTGGAAAAGGAGTAGGCCAGTAAGCTCTGTCATGTGTGCTATAACTGTGTAATTCTGTTGTGTGATGTGATACCTTAGGTAGGAGTTCTAATCTCTGATATGGCAACTGTGAAGCTCTGTGTGTTTGTTTGTCTGTGTGGGGATCAAAGCTTTTGAGGCAATTCACAGACACTACACTTTCCAGTGTCCTACTTTGGCAAGCCCGCCGATGTCATTCACTTTGGAATACACCTTTGGAGAAAAAGTAGCCCAGTAAGCTCTGTAGAATGTTCTATAACTGCATAATGCTGTAGTGTACTGTACTAATAAGGTAGGATTTCTAATCCCAGACATGGCAACTGTGAGACTCTGTGTGTGTGTGTGTGTGTGTGTGTGTGTGTGTGTGTGTGTGTGTGTGTGTGTGTGTGTGTGTGTGTGTGTGTCTGTGTAGGGATCAATGTTTTTGAGGCCATTCACAGACACTAAACTTTCCATTGCCCTACTTTGTCAAGCCTGCTGTCATTCACTTTGAAATACACCTTTGGAAAAGGAGTAGGCCAGTAAGCTCTGTCATGTGTGCTATAACTGTGTAATTCTGTTGTGTGATGTGATACCTTAGGTAGGAGTTCTAATCTCAGATATGGCAACTGTGAAGCTCTGTGTGTTTGTTTGTCTGTGTGGGGATCAAAGCTTTTGAGGCAATTCACAGACACTACACTTTCCAGTGTCCTACTTTGGCAAGCCCGCCGATGTCATTCACTTTGGAATACACCTTTGGAGAAAAAGTAGCCCAGTAAGCTCTGTAGAACGTTCTATAACTGCATAATGCTGCAGTGTACTGTACTAATAAGGTAGGATTTCTAATCCCAGACATGGCAACTGTGAGACTCTGTGTGTGTGTGTGTGTTTGTCATCAGTATCCTGTGTGGAGGTAGCTGTGATTGTGTAATAACAGGACTCATTGTGGAGTGAGTTTTGCAAATTTCTTATATAGTGGGCCTATTATATGTCACAATGTCCACCATACAAGGACAAAAGATGTCAAACAGCAGAGAGGCAGGTTCTTAGGTAGATACGAGGCTATCAGCCCAAAGGCCTACTTAAGCCTAGCCAACAAGATTCCCTGGCTTATGCCACCCAAGAAAGTTATTTTCCTGTGCCCCTGTCAAGCAGAGCCACAGAAGTGATCCCCGGGGTGTATTTCCTATTTCCCATCCACTTATCAAGATTTTTCTTGAAGAGTGTTAATGAGGAACTTTGCTCGACATAGATGGGTAGCTTGTTCCAGAGTACGGGAAGTCTCTGGGACAGGAATCTATCCCTCCAGCATGTCCTGTTTATTGTGGTGACAAGATTTAGGTCCCTAGAGCATGTAGCTCAGAAGGATTGAGATTTCTTTAGGTGTAGCATGTCTGTGTTTGACATAGCTTTATATGTTAGGCAGAGATCACCTTGGACTAGGCAATATGCTATGGAGTAAACCTGGAGTTTTTTGAGATGGTCAGTGTAGGGCATCTGTTTGAGGCCAGTAATCCTCTTTGTGAGGTACTTCTGTGGCCTTTCCATCTGCTACAAGTGTCGTGTGAGATACATTCCAAAAGGGGCATTGTACTCTATAATGGGTCTAATGAGTGTCGAGTAGAGGGGAACAATGACCTCTTTTTTCCTAGATGAGAACGCTTTTGTGATGAGTTATGCTACATAGAAGGATTTCCTGACTACTGTGGTGATGTGAGTATCAAAGGAGAGACTACTGTCCACCTGGGTCCCCAGGTCCTTTATCACACATTTGACATTAAGTAGACTGCCGCCTATGTGATAGTTCATGGGTGCAGAGTTTTACCAAAGGGGATGACAATGCACTTTTTGGCATACTCCTACATGTGATATTATGGATTGGGGAACAATATAGGCAACCCTTGTATTACCCAGAGAACTCTCCACCCATGTCTCATACATAAACACCCTTGGTTAGGCAACAACCACTATGTTGGTAGTTCCCTGCATACTGCCCACAGATAGTAACCGTGGTGTGATTGCAGTGGGCTACAGAGGACATGGCACCCTGTCCCATCCCTACAATAGGCAAATCATTGCATACAGTGGTCCTTAGCTATGTTCCCCATGGGATGCCTGCAACAATTGTAGAATCAGCAAATGTAACCCACAAAGGAAATACCATGTCTTATACACATGCCCTGTATGGACAGATGCCATTGACACCAGTGAATACCTGTATCATGCTGTCAATGTAGGTGCAGGGTCAACCAGGTTTCCATTGCCAGTTCTCACCACATGAAGTCAGGAATGCCACATCAGATGATAACAATCTGTCCACACAACATGCCCCAGACACCCCAGGTACACTTCCACATGTCACAGAACATGCATGTGGGACATGTGCACATCCCAGATACCATCCATGTCATGGACTATAGAACACATACATGGCAAGCATTGCACAGCACTGACCACCCACAATAGTAACCCAGATGAGTGGATGGTGACTACAATACCCACATGTGTGGGCCAATCCAGGGACTACACCCCTGAGCCACACTGCAAACCATTGTCATGTGGCCTGATGCCAAGGTATACCCTTTGCCTAGCCTTGTACAGCCTTCTGGTACAGTCAACCACTACACACCTGTGAAGCAATGAACCTATGCATGTCAGTACTGGCAAACCTATGTCTGTGTGTGTGTAGAGATTAATGATTTGGATGCCATTCACACTCACTACACCTTCCATTGCCCTACTGAAGCATGCCATCTGATGTCAGTCACCATGACATACCCTTTGCCCATATATCAGCCTGATAACCTCTGTGGTGCATGTGATACCTGTGTAATACTGTAGTCTAGCAAATTAGTTAGTTAGGAATTCTAATCCTGACCCTGCCAACTGTGATAATGTGTGTGAGTCCCTGAGAGAGTGTAGCTGTGTCATCCATGACACCTGTTCTTGTGGACAGGCACATGTACCACACCTACCTTATCCCTCCTTTATCACTGCTGCTGATGTCACTCACCATCAAATATACCTGTGGACAGCTTTCCAACATGTAAGCTCTGTGGCACATGCAATAATTGCATAGAAATGTAATAGCAACGCATAGTCAGGCAGGTGTTTGAACCCTGTACTGGTAAGTGTACATGCTTTGCTTTTACTCTCATATCCCCTCCCTGTCTTACTTTGTCTCTGTCTATCTCTCTCACTCCCTCTCTGGTGGATGTGGTGAAGTATACCTGCTTTGCTTAGGCAGCAGCTTGTGTTCTGTAAGTGATGCTCATGATCAGCTGATGGCCGCTGCACAAATTGCAGTCCCACACTAGCTGATTGCAGGTGGAACAGCTGTGGTAACATTCCCATAGCCATTTGAATGGAAACACACTCCTATAACTATGGTAACATTCCCATAGCCAATTGCATGGAAACACACTCCTATAACTAGGAACATCATGTGGTTGTTGGCTCTTTTCATTCACTGTGAGCAGGACTTCATGTCGGTGTTTGGCAAACAGCATCACAGAGGGTAGTAGGATATACCTCTTACAACATACACTGTGGAGACAGGCCAACAAACAAGAGGGGGATGTTCCAGACATGACTACAGAATGTAAGTGTTGCTCTTCTGCATTTGAAGTAATGTTGGTTTAACAGGTTTTGTGTGGATATGGCTGGTCTACATGATTTAAGACCTGTCATGACAGTGTTATGTGGTTGAGGAAACTCCGACCTGTAGGGCTATCTGCAGACTGGCCAATGTTTGGAGTCTTACGTGTGTTGTGTTACTCACAGATTACCTATCTTTAGAACTGCAGAAGCATAGTCTGAGGATTGCAGTCAGTACATGGTGACAGCCATGAGATTTACTAACTTCATATCCCTCATAGGATATATGTCACAACAAACCCCGTTACACCAGTAAATGTATGAGGTCATCACAGCAACATGTCAATATTGGCCATGTGTTTGTGTCTCCAGCCACACCTCCATCAACCTTTGTACATATGTCGTGCAGTAAGAGGTGCATATGTTCAGTACACCATTATTTATTGACATTATACCTGATAACAAGCCAGTGAGATATCAGACTGCTAGACATGTTATTTATAGTAGGGGTTATATTTGAGGACAAAACCTGGACATTCTGTCGTAGTGTGTACAGTAGTGAGGTCTGTGTACTTATGGTGATTGTCGACAGTGTGTGTATTGCGAATATGTACCTTGGCCTGTTTACAGACTGTGGTAGATGTCATTGTTCTTGGTCCTGTTCTATCTGATGTTGCATGCTGATCCAGTGTATGGTACCCTATCGGCTTACATGTTTGTAGGGCCAAACCCACACATGTCCCATACCACAGTCAGGCATATGAATACACTGTGTATTGGCCCAGTATATGTAGGGTTAGTGTGTGAGTGGCACATATGAGGATGGTGTAGATCAAGCAGTCCATATACTGTAATATTAAGCATGCTTACCATATGTGGCTGTGGCTGTGTTCAGATTGGTTGTGGGTATGCACTTTCACACATGTGTCTGTTACTCATGCTGTTACATGCCTGTAGAGCCTGCTATATTTGCAGGTACATGTGTATTCCCCCATATGAAATGTAGGCCAGTGTTGTGGCAGTCTACCTGTAGTTTGCACAGTGCTTTGTGACATGCCTAGCAGCTCAGTGTACTTACCCAGTGTGATGTTATGTCCAGATATTTGTCAGATGTACTGCTGCCGGGCCACCACAACTGTTGTGTATTTCTGACAAAGCAGTGGGATGCTGTACAGATGTACGTCACTAACTAATAGGTAGTATGTGGGCTTGTGACCTCTGCTCCACCAGTTATTATGTGTCAGGACAGACAGAAGTGTGTGAATGCATAAACTGTGTGAGCATATGTATTCCAGCATTTACGTGATATACCCATTTACATGGCTGTTATCCACATTGTCAGGCTTGGTCCACACATCTTGCACTAAGGGGTTCTGTGTATACCTTTGGACTGACCAAAGTGTGTCAGACTGTCCACATTTATTGGTCATATCTCTGTTGTATTCCACAGGACCATTACTGTGGTATCTGTGGTACTGTACTATGATGACCTTAGGATGTCTGTCAGTAACTGATGGCATACATGTCAATAGCAGATGTGACCTCCCACACACACCATTTCTGTTAAGACAACTAACCCCTGTTACAGTAGCAACAGTCTACATTTATACCTGCAATACTTATAGACATCCCCTTGCAGTAACGGGTTGCGACTATTGGTGCTGAGGTATGACTCCACTCCATGTTCTGGACATATGTTAAACGTATATATATAAATATATTTATATATATATTTATATATATATATATATATATATATATATATATATATATAAATATATATATATATATATATATATATATATATATATATATATATATATGCACACATATAGTTATAGATATCTACATATCTAAATATATAAATCCTGAAAACACACAATATACCAGCCTCCCACATAGGGGTGCAGGGGGTTTTGCCCCCTTCTTATACTTGGAAAAGGGTAATATGGTTTGTGTTTTATTTGTTTCCATATGTAATTGTGCTGGAATATAGTAAGTGTTGGTATATTGTGTGTTTTCAAGATTTTGAGTTTCAGGATTTTGAACTTTCAGGATTTTGGTCTCAGGATTTTGGTCTTCGGGATTTTTGGGCTTTCAGGATTCTGTAGTGCTCCCCTGAGTATATATGGCTTGTACAACACTCTTTTCCATTTGAATGTGTTACATACATGAGTAGTATCCCGGGTTATATGCAGTCACACTGGCATGTAGTGTATCATTACATTACCACTGTTGACAGTACTTTCCCAAGTAAGAGTAGATTGCAGATCGTAGTACTGGAACCAACCACCCCTGCATGCAAAAATGGACTCTCAGTCCTCACTGTTGTGTTCCTGGTGTGTGAGCTGTGTCTCATTAAATATTTCCTACTGGATAATGATCTGATATGTGGAAAATAACTGTAGACTACTGTGAGTATATCGCATGTCAGTGAGGACTGCTGTCATGTAGTAAAGGCATACCTATCAGTATCAGACGTCTATCTGTCAACACATTCATCCTAATGCATAGCTAGTTGGCTAGATGATGTCTGTCTGTCCTCTGTAAAAATGTGCAGATGTCAGATATTCATCTTGGCTACTTACAGGCAATCTATGCTTGACTGACACTGACATGTCTGCCCAGCTGTGTTATGAATGCCACAGCTAGTAATCCACACCATGTACGCACCACATGCCACAAGGGCGGGAGACTTAAACCTCGACACGGTTATTAATAGGACGTGCTGGAGGGATAGATTCATCACCCAAAGACTCCCTATGCTGTGGAACAAAATCCCGGTTTATGTGAGGCAGAGCACCTCGCTGGCCTTGTTCAAGAGGAATCTTGACCAATGGATGGGGGATCGCAGATACACCCCAGGGGTTACCTCAGTGTCACTGCTCGACAGAGGCACAGCAAAATAATGGGCATAGTTTCTCCAAACTAAAAGGGTGGCGTAAGCCACAAAACTATGGGCTAGGCTTATGAATGCCCTCGGGCAGATAGCCTAGTATGAACCTATGAACCTATGATACCTCAAATACACTACCACAGTCTACAGAACATGCTTGGGTACAGGTCTCCAAGACAGACACTGACCATGGTATGTAATACATGTTGCATACATGTCAACTGGAGCACCTCACTGGCCCGCTGCAAGAGGTACCCAGATGACTGGCTGATGCATGTCACTCTCACTCTGAGGATCATCCCTGTGGTATCTGTTGATAGATGGCCTGCTGGCACATGGCAGGTGTTATGATACCACTGCAGAGACATCCCATACACTTCACATCTCTCCATGGACAATCGCCTGGTACACACCTATGAACACCTGCACCAATGGACCCCAATACTGACAAATGTGTATGTGTGCATTACTGAGAATATCAGTGTCTGTGTGTTTGTAGACCTGTAGTTGAGAATACCCTGAGGCCCTTCACACCCACTGCACCCCACCCCCCATTGCCATAGTTAGAGGTGGCTGCTGCTGTACCGGACATTACATGTACCTTGTTACACTCTTCTCCCTAAGGGCTACCTGGGCCTTGCAATACCAGCACAACACTGTTGTACAAATGGGTTGATAGGCATGGGATACCCACTAAGTTCTGGCAAGTGTGTGCATGTGTGCATGTGTGTATATATGTAGGGTACAGCCTTCTGAGGCCACATTCTCTTAATACAATACACTTTGCCACACAGTATTAGGGATAGTGATGTTGCTGACCATAGGAGAGGTATGACAATGCATCACCCTACTATGTCTGTGGCAAGTGCATTAGATCCATATCCCTGTAGTAGCACTCTTGAGATAGACAAGGGGTTGTATTGCAGTCCTGGTCATTGTGTGATGGTGGGTATGTCAGAATGTTAACCTGGGGGACCAGTGGCACCATCAACCATACAGGTAACTGATAACACTATCCAGCCCAGTTATGCATGTGCTGTGTGCAACTTATATGTAACACAATGGACACACTGACAAGGTTGTTAGCACTGATAAGTCCAGGTCTCTCAGATATGTGTCTGACTGTTATGTGTTTGTTAGTGTGTAATTGACAGTATGTCACAGTATGTATTGTCCATAAACAGCTAGTACATCCCCCATTACCATACTGTATAGGCCTGGGGATGTTCTTCATGTAACATGTTACCTGGTACACACCTCATCCTAAACTCTGTGTGGTGTGTGCAATTAAGGCCACACACATCAGTAGCACTACATACCTAAGTAGGGGTCTAGTCCCAGTGTTTCCAAGTAATAGTCGGTGTGTATGTGAAGGAATCTACTTCTGTTTGCAGAATATACATGTCCCAGGAGGTCATCTGTCTGAGAACTGCCTAGCATATGTTAACATTTCACAGGTATCATCCTGTGGACATACATTCCATCACAACTAGTGGTAGATGTGTAAATGTCCTCTTCCCCACTGTATAGGTGTGCAGTGATACTGGGTTTGGTATATATATAGCTGGGTGTGGCTGTTGTGAACACAGCCACCATCATTGCAGTTACTGTTGAGTGTATCCCCCCCCCCCCGCTTACCCGGCCGTAATACTGTACAGTTCATGTTAACAGGTTAGGTAGTTGTCTATCACACTATCTGTGGTTCTACAGCACCTCTCACCCTCCAAAGTTTAGGGCTGTGCCACCCACACCAGCGCACCTAGGTTTATCAAGTTGAGGATTGCACTACATTGGGGAAGGGGACATATACCCTGCTAGTACCATCGTCAATGACATTAAACTAGCAGACTGCTTATTCCCCAATGTGTTGCTGTGCCTATTCTGGCTTGGTGGAATTTCATAGGCTACAATGTGTTCCTTGCACAGGTACATACATCCGTGTGTACAGTATTCTCTGTGTATTGCATCAATACCAAAGCCTCTGTGTGTGTTATGCATAAACATGTGGGGTGTACCTCCCAGTACACTTACCATTGTCCACTGTAGAAGGGCTGCTGACAGCAGACACCATGCACTCACCTGTATACACCACCCCCAGACCTATCAGCCATGTGGTACATGGAGTAACTGTTATACAGACCTGTGGCATGTGTTCAACTGTACCTAGGATATGGCACAGCCAAGGTGTCACCACAGTGCCATATCCCTTGTAGGATACAACAGCAGACCATCCTCCTGCTGACACATGGACACCTACAACATAAACAGATTACATTATGGAGACCACAATCACTCAGTGTTAATAACAGCTACAATGCATCATGGCTGGACAGCTACACTTCCTGACATGTAAGCATTAAACTTTATTGCTGACACATGTTACACAGCATTACATTGGTACACCATAGTACAGTCACCGTGTGCATCAGAACTATATTAGCCTGTCCCTGCATCAATGTTATGGATGACAGGGATGTGGCACAGGTATCATCATATGCACAGGGTGTGTTGTTGATTTGCCAGAGACCTAGGCTGAGCCATACATTTGACACCATGTGTGTGAGTGAGGGGATTTAATTATTGATATGGCTGTGGTGATGTGGTGTGTGTAGGTATGGGGTTGCCCTAGCTGTGTCTGTATTGTGTGTGAGTATGTATGCACACAGTTCTGCCATGTGACTGCCCTATACAGGTGTTTGTTGGACAGCTGCAGACCATACCTGGCAGGGTGTTTAGTTCACTACCTCTGGTCACAGACACGAGAACTGTGCCTGCGAGGGGTTCCATGGGCACATCCAGGTACAAGCCACGATATGGTACTCTCCCCTGATGATCACATATGTCCGCTGCAACCAGGTCCTCCTGGGACTGTCCAGGGCCATGTGCACATGGCCTGCTGTGGGGTGGTGTGGACAGTGCCCCTCCCTGCAGGGCTGGGGCCAGTACTGCCATTATGGGAGTGGTTTGGTGTTCTTGCATGTCCACAATGACCTCCAGCTGTTGGTGTTGCTGGCCTACGTCCACGTGACCATTGCACCACTCCCAATACATACTCAAGCACGGACATTCCACGGTCAAGGAGTCCCACCATCTCACCCATTCATCTATCCATGACCTCTGTAAAATAATGGAGGGCACCTGTAAGATCACGGATGTTGTCAGTAACTGCTGAATGAATAGCCCTCTGCAGCCTCGGAGCCTGTCTGGTGTACCATTCCATACATGCGTGCACCTCCATGACAGCCTGAAACATGCGTCTGGTGGTACCAGATGTGGCACTTCTGCCAAGGACACGATGACCAGTAGCCCTCCAACGAGCACCCCTGTACATCTGCCTATGTGGTACTCCGCCGGATATCTGGCTATGGCTGCTTTGTCCAGACACACGTACCATAGATACCACACTGTCCTGTTCCATGCCACCAACTATCCCTCTACTATGGCCACTGGTGATGGGGTATGTATAGGCATTGTGACTGTGTGCAGGGATGGGGTGTATAACAGCAGGATGTCAAACGATGATGCAGCTTCAGCCTCTGACAACCTCGCCTTTGCCTCAACACACCTATCATCATTTTCAGTGACTGTATGGACACCAACATCTGATTGCCTGCAGGAGGGACCCTGACCCACCTCGCCACCTGTGAGCGGAAAACACGAAATGCACTTTAAGACCTGTACATCATTGCTTAACAGTACACACATGTACACACACGCACACATGCACACACACACACACACACACACACACACACACACACACACACACGCACACACACACACACACACACACACACACACACACACACACTGACATTCCACCATACTACTTACCTGTCCCTGTGTTCACAAACTGTCCCTAGTTTATTCTAAGTTCCCCATCCTACATCAGTCTTGGATAATTACAGTCAATAATACCAATCATTAATGTATCATTCTTCTAATTGCCTAGAAACGGGATCACATTATTCCATTACCTCTTTGACTTGATTGGAGTCATTTTTTTCAAAGACTCCCTGACATCATCCAGTGTTTACCCTGGGTTTGTCCAGACATCTTGAGCATGGCCCCCATATGTTAGGGGCTAGTACAGTCACTCAATAATGTCATGCACTTGAGTGTCATATGTAACTATCATTCAGTAGATGCAAGATCTGTTGCTCTATTAACTTTGTATGTGGACTACAGTAATATTTGGAAACACTCTCTGGTGTTGTCTAGTAATTCCCCAATGCATCTGTAGTGCTGCATACATGGGTGATTCTTTCACCTTTCTGCTGATTGCAATTTTAACAGTATCCCTGGTGTCTAGTTTCCCTCTCAATACATTTTCCATGCTACAGATGTTATTATACTATCAGCTGTCCTGAGATTACATGTCAGAAATGTATTCCTGGTGTCTCATGTGTCTGTCCATGTCCATGTACTGCACGGTCTCAAAGGGAAGTTGAGAGGTATGATCAACCCCACACTCACACATGTGCATACATGGACACGCACACACACACACACACACACACACACACACACACACACACACACACACATCCTACATACATCAACCCCCCTCCACTCCACCAGATTGCACTTACAGACAAAATAATATGAATATGCTACCTGTAGAGATGCCTGGCTGATGTTTCCTGTGGTACAACTGTCCCATCTTATTACCCTAACCCATGGGTCACACTTATGCAGAGTCCAGGCAATTGCTGACATGGGTACTGCACAGCTAGTACTTGCTAGACATTCCTGCAACTCCCTCATTATTGTGGCATGTTACTAGGCAGCCTGCATGACTGGTTTACAACATGTGAAGTCATCTGTCTTGGATGGCCATATATTTATTTTCTACATTAATCCTGTCCCATACATCCTCACCACAAACATGACTGTCTGCACTGTTTGCCATGGTATATGCAATGGTGAGGTATGGCTACATGTCCAACTCCTGGGTGCTACCTATTGGGTATGGGATCCATGCCATGGCAATTAAGATGTGTGTAAGCTGTGGCTGTCTCTGTTGCAGGTAAGTGGGAACATTTGATGGCCAAATGTCTTGGACAGCAGACCATTTATTTGTGTGACATTTTGGACCTGTACTTGCTGGAAGGTCCATACTCATAAAGAACGCATGCTGTCAGTACCTCAAAAGCTGCTTCCACTATATGTTATCTGCAGTGTATGCACACATATGCTTCCAGTGTTTGTGAAGGTATGTATTCCCCATATTTGCTGTCCTAACATAGGATTCCACATTACACATTCATTGCTCATGTTAGGACTACATTGCAGGTTGTAAGAGTTGTGGACTGCAGTATTGTGATATGCCGTAGTGTAGATATATAACAGTTTCCATTTTAATATTGGTATATACACTGTTGTAGCACTGTATAAGGGTTATGTTTCAGACATGTCCCTACTGTAGGCCATTTGTCCCACCTTTATCTTCATCCCTGTGCACACATCTTGCAATGACAGGATGCTAGTTATATTGCAGGAGTCTGACATACCCTTCAGATACACTATCATGGTGACCACTGTGGTGTAGTGCAGTTAACAGCAACAATACGTGAACATGTACAGCATCCATTATGGATAGGTGTGTTAAATGCGTGCATGGAATATACCATGGCCACAACATGACCGGTGTATTGGCAAACCTGAACAAACATCATACTCACCAACTACAGGCTGTTGCCCTGGAGGTATACCAGAGATACCAACATCATTTTCTGAGAGATGTGATGTCAATAACCACACCTGTGGCATTGGTACAGGGTGGGTGCAGCATTACAGTACATCAACAGTACAAACCCACAGTACTACAGATTATACACATCTATTTATTACTACAATGCAGCAACAGACTATATATATTTCATTTCACATATGCATGATCTAACTCAACAGATGTGGACGGATACACAACAGTGGTCTACTGATGTGCCCTGTGGCCTTACCTGCATGCTCTTCTGCCATTATGTGGACAGCACTAACCTCCACTATGCTCTCCATCAGGTGTTGTGTTTACGGGCCGGCAGGTGTCCCGAGGCTGGCAAGGAGCTCCTCAACATGTGTCAGGGGGGGCTGGATTGCATGACCCCCATTCCAAATTGGTCCCCCCTAATCGCAGCAGCAAGCCAACAGGCATGGTGGAGTAGACCTGCTCATGACTGCGGTTATGTAGGCTGATATCATTTACCCTGTGAACAAGATCGTTCCACTGGGCAGTCCTTTCCTGCAGATCATGGGTTGTATGGCCAAAAAGGGTGTTGTAGTGATGCACCAGGTATGAGATGATGACATCTTTCTCCTCCCTTGTGTACATAGGCAGGCGTTCCCTTGACATATTGCCTGAAAGACATAAAGAGGGAAACAGGTCTGAGGAATGCATACTGAAAGGTTATCATAGTTGTTAATACACATCTCTGTCTCCCCCCCCCACCATAGTTGCAACAACAATCTGATCACACAACTCAATGGGTATGTCTGTAGAAGACCTACCACTGTGACATATATCGTATTGTACAACAATTTGTGCTATGTGTTTGTAGTCATGTTCCATGTTGAAACACTATAATTTGTGGCCTGTTACAGACAATGCCACCTGCATGCCATTGTAAGGGCCACTATGGTTCCATATATGCATGTGTTCTGTTTACCATTTGATTGCTGCACATCAGTTAATGGGGATATTTATGCATGTGTTAGACATAATTAGGGAATGTGTATTACTACCCACATATGTTCTATAACAGTAACACAATAACATGTTTGGGAAATAGTTGCCAGCAGAACCACCTCTCCCACCTCATCTGGCCATGTTACCAGGCCACATCACTTGTGGTACCTACCCTGGGACCTCCTCATCTCCTGCACTATCTTCAGGTGGAACCACCTCAGGAGATGCTGTTCACCCTCCCTGGGAGCACACACAGACAGGATCCTGTCACCCGAAGTCAGGTCCAGGGTCTGGTGCATAGGGAGTTCCACAGAGACTTGGTGGATGGTCAGTACACACTCACAGAGACTGCATGTTCCTCCTGCTCAGCCTCTAGCCCAGGCACCTTCAGGGCTGTGAAGATGATGTTGCGACTGCCCATGGGTGGGGACCTCGGTCCCATTGTTTCCATATGGGGGTTTATGGTCTTCCACATCCCAGACAACACTCCTCATCCAGGGTGTTTACCCACCACATGTGTCATATACCACCCATGTATGCTGTCTTCTCTGTCTTCCAACCCAACCTACCTCCCCAAATATACCTACTATCCTTCCCCAAATTACCAATCCCACCTTCACAAACAAGGGCAATGTGTTCCCAAAATGGGGTTCACACCTGACATAACCATCCATTTTGCACTCACTTACTGCAATATATGTATGTGTGTATTGATATGTGTGATTTTCCCTCACACATATTGTGCAGCACTGTCATTCAACAGTTGGGGAAATGTATTTATATAAACATGTGTGTGTGTGTTTGTATATATGTAGACATATATAACTCTCCTTCCTGCACAGCTACACTGTTCTGCATTGCTACAACACGGACAGGTGCCACTTGTCGACACAGCCTAACATTAGGGGGCTGTATATAGGGACAGATTGCAGGTAAGCCTATTACACACCTATGGCATTTGTGCATGCTACATTACACGTAAACATGGCTGTCCTGCAAGTGGTGGGCTCTGAAACCCCTGTGTCCATCTTAGCAGCATTACATCCACCACCAGCTATTGGCCATACTAATATAAATGTCTTTCAATACACAACACACACTGTGATGGCTTACATCTTGTCAGTCAGTGCTGATCTGCACAGTTGACAGGTATGGCCCACTGTGCACAGGGACAGACACTATTGTCCATAGCAGTTGTTCAGCTGGACATCATTACAACAACAACAACACTTGAAGGCACATAGAAATCATTCCACGTCATCTATCCCATTATTATGGACCAAGTACTACATTCAATTACATGCACATATGCTTCACACACCTGTTGTGGGAATGTTGTCTCTTCTGGATACAGTTTGCGTTGTGGATGGACAGATGTGTGTTTGTTTTTTTTCTTTCTCTCTCTCTCTCTCTCTCTCTCACTCTCTCTCAGTCTCTCTCCACTAAATGGATTGAGCTGCTTTGAGGAGATTGCAGCATGGATTTTGTAGGTGATGCACATGATCATGTGATGGCCTCTGCACCAATCAGTGTCCACCACTTGCTACTTGCATCCAGCCTGCTGTGTAGTACTTTGCAATTACCACTGTTTTGGCAATTCCTAAATCATGTGGGTGTGATCCATTTACCTTTCCTGTATGAGAACATTCTTCCTGTGTGTGGCCAGCAGTGTTACAGACAGCAGGTAGCAATACCTCTTACAAGAGGACTTGCAGACTCAGGCCAGCTACATATTTGTATAAGGTTCCAGACCAACAGACAGTGTGTGTAGTATTGTTATATGCATTGTATACCACTAATGTTACAGGGTTTGTGTGTACATACTAGTTTAGCATGGAATGCAGTCTGTCTGCCTAGCTCTGAACTGTGGGCCTATCTACATGATGGCCAGAGGATTGCCTGCTATATTTTGTCTGTCTACCACACAGGTCTTATCTCAGATATATCACTGGCATTCTGTCTGTTGAGTGATATCAGTACATGGCTACATCCATTTGTGTTTCTGGCTTCATATTCCTGACTAAGGGTATGTTGCAAACAATCCTGTAACACAAGCAAGTTTCTCAGTGTATAACAACAATATTTCCAATATGGCTCTGTGTTCCAGCCTCTGTCCTCCACCTATATACCAGGCTTTGTCCATATGACATGCAGTAAGAGGTTGTTATGTAGTGGCCTGTGATTATGTTGTGCTGCCATTCCTGCCATCATTCCAGTGATGTTGTGGTCCCCACACATATTGTGGGGTAGGGTCCATATATATGTGGGTTACAGCTGGACAAAACATGTATGCCCTTGTGCAGTCCAGAGGTCAGTGTATGTAACACTGTTATATGCCCCTGTAAGTCAGTCTATGTGGGAGGGGTATGCACCACATATAACCCAGGCTGTTACAAAATGTGAGGGATATCAGTAGTAAGACACCTTAAGGTATATGGCTGTACATTTTCATACATTTCATCTTGGGAACATTGGTGGCCTAGTGCTTACTGTCATACAGACTGTTCTGTTTGTCAGTGTGATAGTGATGTTTTAAGTTAAGCATTATGTAACAGATACATCCTCATTGTAACAACTTAATTCTTTTCTCCCTAGGAGTTGAGTACAGAGTGTAATTGGAGGCTGTTGAACTACATCTGCATTACTTACTGTTGATTAATTGTTATCATCTGGCCCAGTCTTTCTTTACTATTGTACTACTTGAAGGCCTTGGCCTGGACAGCATGTGTGTGTGTGTGTATATATATATATATATATATATATATATATATATATATATATATATATATATATATATATATATATATAGATATATATATATATATATATATATATATATATATATATATATATCTGCATATATGTGTGTGTGTGTGTGTGTGTGTATATGTATCATTGAATGTTTATTGCTTCCACATTGTACATTCCCTATGGTAGCCAGACTGTACTGCATATGTTATTGATACCATCCTGACATCGTACAGGTGGGATTGATTACTGTTACCTTCTTGTGGCTACGTTGTGTAGGGTCCTGGGTATGGGACTTGCAAGTCTGGTATTATGTTTCAAGGCAGATCTGTTTGGCTGTGGGGGAGGGGATGATATCAATAATTACAAGAGGTACTTCAATTGGGCCTCTCATCCCCATTAATGGTGCCTTTGGTCATATATGTATTTGTGTTCTCTTTTATATCTCTAGATATCTATCTGTATGTATATATATATATATATATATATATATATATATATATATATATATATATATATATACATATATATATATATATATATATATATATATATATATATTGCTCTATATATATAGACATGTATATATAAATATATAGACATATATATATATATATATATATATATAGACATATATATATGTAGACATATACATCTATAGATGTATACATACACACACACACACACACACACACACACACACACACACACACACACACACACACACACACACACACACACACACACACACACACACTCACACACACACATCTACATATGTAAATACATTTCCTGTACTGTTGAATGACTGTGCTGGATGATATGTTTGTGAAAACATCCAGGTTATGTATATCTGACATGGCTTAGTGGTAAATTACTTTGGCTATGGTGTTCAGGGTCCTGGGTACGAAACTTGCAAAGGCTGTTTCTTTTGTTGCTGGGCAAAATAAGAGCTGTTGGATGCAGAGTGATTAAGGCACTTTTAAGCAGTTGTAAGCGGGTTTGCGTGGGTTTGTGCAATGGTAAGCAATGCTAACATCTGGTTAAATATGTTCACACTCAGGTAGCCTCTAAATTTCTTATCCTGTGTAAGCACTGATTACCCCCACCCAAACAGGATTAAACCCGCTTACTGCTGCTTAAATGTGCTTACTCCTGCTTACCCCCACACTAATTCTTTGAAAGAAAAGAAAAAGGGTTGACAGGAAAGTGGTGAAAAAGGGGCACAAAGAGGGAAAGACAGTACAAAAAATAGCTAGGGATGTGCAGGAGGGGTGTGGAGAAGGTCCATAGCTGCCCATTTCTTCTACAGCAACAGCTGTGCATATACACTGATTTGGAGGTTGATTTGTACACTCATACCCCTGAGAGAGGGGTGAGGACAAAAATAATATGTTGTGAAGCCAATTAGACCAGATTACATGTGTCCAGTGGACACGTGTGCAAAATGGACAGCTATGTATGGGGCGAGATTCTTTTTGGGGAACAGATTGCCCTTTTATTTTTTAAGGTGAGAGTGGGATGTTGGGGAGGGATAGTAGGTATATTTGGGGAGGTAGGTTGGGTAGGATGACAGAAAAGACAGCATAGAGGAGCAGTATATGACAGATGTGGGGGGGTAAACACCTTGGAGGGGGAGGGGTGTGTGGAAGTTGGAAGCCCATGAGCCCCCAAATGGAAACAATGGGATTGAGATCCTCACCCATGGGCAGTCACCACTGCATCTTCATGGCCCCAAAGGTGGCTGTGCTGATGGATTGGTAGGAGAGGCAGGCTGACCCTCTAGATGCACCATGCGGTCCTCAAGCTGGCATAGCAGATTTCTGAACTCCCTGCAGAGCTCGCTACGCACCAGACCCCGGACCTGTTGATTGGTGACAGTATCCTGTCCACACCCACTCCCGAGGGAGTGAGCCCCATCCCCTGAGGCAGTTCCACAAAAAGGTGGTGCAGGACCAGTGGACAAGGAGTTCCCGGGGTGGGCCCCAGACATGCTGACCGGTGCAATGGCTAGATGAGGTGGGAGAGGTCGGTCTGCTGGGATCGGACTTCCCAATCATTCTATGGTGTTTCAATTTTAAAACATATGTGGGTTAGTAATAGTTAACACATTCCAGGATTAGGTATAACAGCAAGCAAAGATATTTCCATTAACCCAAATCACCAGATATGGAACAGTTGCATAGCAAACAGAACATATGCATATATGGAACCACAGTGACCATTACAACAGCATGCAGGTACACTGATGGCAGCATGCCACCAATGTGGGAGTATTTCAACATGGCACATGCATAGAAACAAATTTCAATATTTATCAAACAATAGGACATATGTCCCAACAGTAGATTTAATTGTGCACATACCCATTGAGTTGTGTATTTAGATTACTGTTGCAGATATGATGGGGGTGTCAATTAACAACTTATATATCCCTGTAGTTCTCATTACTTTCTTAGTCAGTGCTGTAATCTGTACCTTACAGGTATTATTACACTACCCTATGCCCTTAGTTTGGAGAGTGGTATGGTTGTAGACAACTATATACATGAACTGTGTTTTACTTGCAGTATAGACCTCTTACCTGGTATACCTGTGGAGGTATTGTTTGTTAACACTGCCTGATTGTTTCTACACATATTCCCAGATTCCAGGTTAATGTTATGCATATACCTCTCCATCTCTTATTCAGACACTCTGGGCAAGTCTTGGCAACATGTAGGTGAAACTGGGACATATTTTCACTTTTGCCCTCATAAACCTTTGGTGAGTTGCTACAATGGCAGGTTTGTTTCATATACGTTTTCTGAATATTTACAGGTCTGGCAGTCAGTTATATGTCATTAAATGCTGCCTAAATGTCAGAGATCATCACACTGATATGCCAGGGGACAGGGTAACAAGCAACAGATATGGGCCAATTATCTGGCCATTCTAGACAAATCTGTACTGTTGAGGGGTATGATTCTGCATACAGCTTACTACCACTCCCAGGATTCGAACCATGGCTGTGTCTGCTAAAAATAAAGCAGTGCACATCACAGTTGAGTGTGCTATATAGATATTGCTGTGTATCTCTTCTCTGATTTCTGTCTATAAGTCTCCCATGGTTTTACAATCTGACCTTGTATTTATAATGCTCTTATACAGGGTTTCCTAGACAGTTTTATTATGTAGCACTGTGTGGATGACAGTGATGAGTAATACCTTATTATTCAGAGAAGCTGCAACACTAACAATGCCATACAATACCAGACTAAACAGTACCAGTCCAGGATTTCAATCCTTTATTTCTGGGCACAGTTTTCATATCTGACAGACCTGTGGGGGGAATGTTTGTTAACACTACCTGAATGTTGCCACACATATTACCAGATTCCACATTATTATTATGCACATAATAATGTAAGTCTGTTACTGCACACATTCTGGTCATAGCTTCACAACACGGGGGTGGAGATGGGACATACTGTGCTTATCACTCTCATAATAATTTGGTGAGTTGCTAGAGTGGCAGGTTTGTTCTTATAGATATATTTCTGACAGTTATGATGTCTGACAATCAGTTGTATGTCATTATTTGCTACCTAAACATCTGGGATCATCCCACTGATTTGCCAGGGGGCAGGGTGACAGGCAGGATAATTGCGCCAATTATCTGGGCTTTCTGACAAAATCTGTACTGTTGTGGGGTATGATTCTGCATACAACTTACTACCACTCCCAGGATTCGAACCATGGTTGTGTGTGCTAAAAATACAACACTTCACATCTCAGTTGAGTGCGCTACTTGGATTATGTTGTCTATCTTTTCACTGTTTTCTGTCTAAGTCTCTCTCAGTTGTACAATATGACCTTGTGATTACAACAGTCGTATACAGACATTCATACACATTGTATTTATGTAGCACAGTGTGGGTAACAGTGCTTAATATGACAGTACTATTAAGAGAACGTAACACTATATTACCATATGATACTAGAGTAAACACAAGCAGTCCAGGAGTTAGACCTTAATTGCCAGGCTGTTACCCTTTTATTTACATACAACCTATATGAGACTCTTCCTGCCATATTATCTGGTTTATTCAGTACATGCCATACACAATACAGGTTTTATACTGGCAATTAACTTTTTACTACTTTTAGATTTATTTCTTATGACAGTACATGCAAGATTATTACTAACCTGCCTCGTGACAGAGCCTCTGCAGCCTACACACGGGCTTCCTGATTCACAGCCTGCTCTGCTGCCGCAGACATAAGAGGAATATTTAGCCATACCTATCCATAATATACATGAGCTGGAAATTATTAAACAGATAGCAGGATGGGTACTTACACACGGCTTTGACATCACCCAACTGCCTAGGTTCTTGGATACACTGAGCCAAGAGCTCCCTCTTCCTCCATTTCAGGGCGGCATAGTGATGCCTGACCTGCTCACTAGTTCAAAGGATGTCAGGGGTACTGATGAGGTCACGGGTGAGATGGTCCCAGGCTTCCGCTTTATATTGGAAACCCTGGTACTGGCCCTGCAGCAATCTCTGTTCATGGTCTTTAACAAGAAGTCCTCCCATGACTTTGGACTAATGGATGCCCCAGCGCTGCGCTCGGAAGTGCGATCCTTCTCGAACACCAGCCATAGTGCCTACTGGAGGAAGCTGCAACCAGTTATGAAATGTATTCCCACCTGTGGGGTTTAAATAGGGCCGATTTCCTGCACTTTGCCATGATTGGATGGTTTTGAAACTGCTAAGCTATGGGCAAACCTGCTCACCTAAGGTTGGCATTGCTTAAAGGGGTATACCAATGGATGTGCAATGGTTAGCATTGCTTATTTTTAAATTTGCACACTATTTGCTTTTTTGGCATTGATTTATCATTCATTACATGTTATATATTTGTTCAATATCCGTGATTCATGTGTACGTACACTGTATGGGGTCCTTGTGTTTATTGGGGGATTTCACCACTTTATTATAATGACACCTCACATCTGGACTTAATGCAGTACCCCAGTTCACATGTATTTTTTATGTAGTAGGTTATACAACATAAAACTGTTTATAGATTCCTTTCACATGAAAAATGTGATTTTGCTATAGTGAGGATCCATTTGGGTATACCTCAATTTTATGTATAGTTGTGATGGCTAACTGGTTAACTGCTGTGACTATAGTGTACAGGGTCCTGGGTTCAAGGCCTGTTTATTTTGTTGCTGCAGAACAGGGACTGTTGGATACAGAGTGATTAAGGCACTTTTAAGCAGTTGTAAATAGGTTTGTGCAACGGTAAGCAATGCTAACTTCCGGTTAAATATGCTTACAGAGAGTTAGCTTTAAAATTGCTTAACCTGTGTGTGCATTGCTTACCCCCATGCAAACAGGCTTAAACCCACTTACTACTGCTTAAAAGTGCTTACTCCCACTTACCCCGCACTAATTTAGAAAGAAATTAAACATGGGTCTTGGGAAAGTGGTAGACTTGGACACTCTATGGATTTATCATTCATTACACATTATACCTTCATTTAGTATCCCTGATTCATGTGTGCATATACTGTATGGGGCACTTGTGTTTATCTGTGTATTTTAGCACATTATTACAATGACACCTCACAACTGCACTTAATGCAGTACTCCAGTTCACAAATATATATGTTATTTAGTAGGTTATACAGCAAAAAAATGTTCATAAAGTGATTTCACATGGAAAATGGAATTTACTACAGTGAGAATCAAACCAGGAATGACTGCTCGCAAAGTGAGCATTCTGACCATTACACTATTGCAGTTCTGTTTCAATTGAATGTATCTTGCTATTTATCTTCTTGTGCTATTTAAGCTACAGTATGCGTAGCTAAGCAATGGGCAAACCCGTGCACCTACGGTTAAATTTAATCTGTTTGTAAAAAAAATTGTATACCGCTATTTTCTGTAGGAAGGGACAGGTTTCACTTATTGCTGTGGATTTCTGCATGCATCTGCACATTTGGCAGACATCCTAGCAACCCCCCATACCTCTCAACCTCTTCGGGCAAACTATCTGGGCAAAGCTTCACAAATTAGATACAACTAAGGACATATTTTAATTATTGCTCTTATAAACTTGGGACAGTTGCTAGAGTAACAGTATTTGATTTAATATACATTTTCTGACTGATTTTGGTGTCTGAGACTCAAATGTATGCCATTATTTAACGGCTGCAATCCCGACATCATCCCATGATTTCCCAGTACAAATGGGGTACAAGCCAACTGTATGGGTAACAAATCTGGACATTACGCAATGATTTGTACAGTCGGGAGGTATGCAACCTCCTATGACTGTTCTCACTCATTGTAGTTGGTGAACAGCACTTCCTGAGTGCAGGGGTGTGTGCCCCTGCACTCGTCCATACTCTGTGTCCATTTAGGAGCAGAGGCAGTGCGCCTTCAATACTATGCATGGCGCACTGCTGTGCTGCCCTTAAATGGTCGTTTCCGTGCAGGAATAACTTATTCCTGCACAGGAGATTAATGAATCCCGTGGAATTTTTTTTTTTTAAATATATTTTTAATGTTTTAGATGTTGCAAACAAACAAGAAAGAGGAGGTAATAGGGATGATTTTTTAGAGCTTGTTGAACATAAGTGGTAGAAAATATTCAATGCGACAATAGATTTCAGTGTAAATAAATTCTGTGAATTTTAAGTATTATCCAAAGAGGAAAAGGATGTACAGTCTATGTAAACATGATTATCAGTAACCAATGCGAGGTGAAGTATTAATTTAAAAGGATTGTTTGTTTTTTAATAGTGTGATAAAGTCTCAGGTCCCAGTAACTTAAGGATACAGAAGCGCTTACTTAATTTGTATTTTATTAAAACATTGGCAGTTTTACAGTGGTCAACTTTTCCATGTGTTTCTTAAGTGTATATTGTTGGTGCAGTTGGTTGTTCTTTATGGGGGTTTCATTTACCCACCCACAGAAGTTTCACTATTGTGTACATATAGGATAGTGATCTCCACTGAAGCCCAAATCACTGCATAAAAGCTTATAAATAACATTCAAATATGTAAAATAAATATGAGCATTACTGAAATACAAGTAGTAAGGTAAAATGGCAGAAACTGCAAGAATTAGTATGTTTGGAGATAAAGATGATAAGAAACATAATAAGCTGTTCACTGGTCGGTGGAGTATATGGAGCTTAATTCAACATAATAATATCAACTAATCTACTAGTAAGATGCATCAAACAAAATTTACAGTGAGTCTACTAGCAGTATTCACTTATGCATTGTTTATGCCCATCTGTGTGAAATATTACAGACACTTTCAGGAAATTTGTTTCAAAGAAGTACAGCTTTGCAGAATAACACAGAAAGGGACAGAAGTGGTGGATACTTGTGATTATCTTGTTAGTAATGCATATAACATCATTTAACATGATTATCCTAGGCAGCTATTTTGTTGAAATGAGTATAATAACCAACTATATAATTAACACAATACTTGTTTACTAAAAGATCAAGATGTCTGTATAGAATCAACATGTTACAAGCAAATTAGTTAACCAAAACGTGAAAATGGACAGATCTTTTATTATTATGCTCTGCCATTTACAAATGACAGTACTTATGTCTTCTTTGCAAATAACAGGCATTCATGACATTTTCTTTTAACTGACAAGAAAGATTGCGTAAAGTGACTGTTATTTGTGACAGAACGTATATAAAGACAGCTATGAGCTATAAAAAAGCTAAGTAATTTGCTGGAGCATGTTTCTGATGTAGAGGTGGAGGGATTGCTGGGTAAGTGTTTTTCTTCAAATTTTGATGATAAAAACAAGAGAGGTCAGGGATTGGTATAATGGTTAAAATATTTATGGCACAGACACAAGGTACACGGTCTGATTCTCACCTTTAAAAGGGAAATAGGCTAGGCTTAAAATGGCCCTCAATGGCAACTAGCCTAGTACTTACCTATAAACCTATTAGATCATTAGATGCGCATCATAACAAAATAAAGTTAAGAAACCACCTAGAATTGGATCTATTTATTTAGTTAGTTAATGTTTATTAACTGGGTGGGTGGACTGGTCCAAGGACCCTCTTCAGCCATGACTCAGGCAAAGGACCCCTAACAAACGATTACATGGAATACAAAAATATTACACAATTATTAAATATGAATTATTCTAATGCATATGGGGCTAAGTTTAAACAAACAAAATAATACAACTAGATATATACAAGTCCATTACCTGATGAGAGGAAATCATGCATGTACAAGGCACTATCTATAGCAAAAGCAATCCAAAAGAAGTCACCATGAAAGCAATGTGCTGTCAAATCACATAAGCTATGAGGATGCACAGGATTAATGGTTTCATTAGTGAATAGAACTGAACACATCTAGTCCACATTATTGTCAGAATGGAACATCAATTTAACCTCATACTTGAACATGCTTGCAAAATTTAGCAAAGCTGAATATAAATACAGCAAGAACTGACAATGGAATTTATACGCCCTCACATAACAAACAAAATAACTTCATAAGTTGCATAGAATGTATATGTTACATCAGTGAATAGAGTTGAACTTTTCTAGTTAATATGATTAACCAGGAGGGTACATCCATATAACCTCACACTTTTACATACTCAGGATATGAGAGTGAAAATGGCTGACTATTTGTGTACCATCGTACCAGCTATAACTTATTTTACAACTGAGGATAATTAAATACTAGGTAAGTGAATAACTTGTTCCAGTATTACTTTATATGAACATACAGACATATTAACACACTGTTGAGCCTCAGGCTATTCTTTCATACCGCTTTTGTTTTTAATGTCAGTTTAGGTCATAAGAATATAAACTGGCTATAGGGAGCAGTAGCTCAGTGATAACTGCCATGTATTACTGTCTGTCTGATGACTAACCATTGCCACTTTTTGAACCAGTACCATTAACTGAAGTGTACATAGAGTTCTCTCTTTTCTAGATTTTGATAAGTGTTTTTTTTTCTCATTTCAAGTGGAAGATGGCTCCAGTTAGATGGGATGACCTTCCCACAGCTTTTCACCCCAGCTGAGTGGCAGAAAGGGGGAAATAGTAGTGAAGGGTATAGTCATCTTTAAGTCATATGGGGGAATTGTTCTTATCTTTTAGTTTATTTTAACAAACGGACAATATCTTTCATACAGAATTGTGAAATGTGCATGTGGAAAGGGGGTGACTGGCTCAAGCAGTAAAAGGAAGCTATTTTGATTTATGAAGGAACATGCAGGGGTGCTCATGGGAGGAGAAGGTGTTAATAGATTTGCAGATACTACTAATCACTGCCTTTAGGTGGGGAGTGTTACGAGCAGAATTAAGAGTGATTATTTGGAGAACATACTGCACTTAGGAATTAGTATATTAATGTCAAAGGCCTGCCTTGTTTCTGCTGCAAGGTGATTGACTACGGTATGGAAGACTGAAACTTGGGCATTGACTTTATCAGTTACTATTTCAGTGTGTGGTCTTTGAAGAAGTTCACATTCATATTAAAGCCTAGACATCTCAATTGGGTAACCTGCTCTATGTGCACATTTACGAGATTTGTTAAAATTAATCGGGGACTCTTTGGTACCATTTGTGTTGTACAAAAAAATGCATAGAGACATTTTTGAGGTGTTGAGTGAGAGCTAATTGGATAGAAACTAGTGACAAATATTGGTAAAAAACGTTTGGAGTTCTTTCTGAATTACTTCTAAGGAGGAACCTGTCCTTTGCAAAATAGCATCATCAGCAGAGAGTGAAATAGCCAATTTATCTACTGAAGAGGTTATTTTTGATAGAAAAACATTGAAGAAGATGGAGCCCTACCACTGACAGAGGTTTGATTTCCTGATGTAAATGTGAATGACCTTTGGCTTAGGCAGACTGTGATCCATTACTAGATGTTATTTGTGTTAAAAACTGTGTTGCTAACTTGTTTAGCGGTAGCAGAGGTTAGTGATGCACACCTCATAAGGTCATCATATCTGTGAAACTGCTCTTAGTCACTTTTTCTCCACTGATAATGTTCTTTTACTGTATAAATTGCCTTTAGAGTAATATGGCTTGTTGTAAAACCATGTTGATGGTCCAGTGAAATGTTATACTTCTTGATTTTGCCATATACCTATGGATAAGAAAATTTCTCAAAAAAATCTCATTTTACGCAATGACATACGTCTGCATATGTTAACTGTACAGAAAAACAACGCATAACTCTTTACATTATTATTTTCATTCTGAATATGTGTTTTTTCTTTAAAAAATTTTATTCACTCCAACATTACATAAATTACTCAAGGCCAGCCTTCTGTAAATCCTCACAACTCCATTATTCCCATACATTACATTTATTTGTATGAAATGTGTTCCTTCTCTTATCTAAAGATGCCGCCATCAGTTCTTTTACCTGCTTTGCAGCTAGTATACACTTTGATTTCTTTTTTGTAGCAACAGCATTAAACTTAATAAGGCCTTACTATATATAGGCAATTCAGATCCTATGTCCCAGATCAAAAAATTAATTTCTTTAATTATAGCCCTTTGCTTTGGCTACCCAAGAAAAAAAATATTTGAGATCTTCTTGGGGTAAAATATAAGCAATTATTTCCAAGTCCTCCAACTATTCCTTTGCAAATTGCCTTTCCACACTCTCTTTCCCAATTTTAATAACCTCCTCTGATTAATACTTATAATTTCCATACAATATTTTATATACCCTATTAATTATCCATTTTTAAGAGCAACTTCTGTTCTCAACTAACTAAAAACTCTGCCAGATCTGGTCTTTTTCTGAGCACTCCCCTATCCCTTTTCACTTTTCCTATATTGTATTGCCAAGCCCTGGTAGGGAAGGCAGTCTCTAACCTGCAGTTTCTCAAAAAAATGTGGTAATTGGGCAAATAATAGATGTAGGTACATGATCTCTACTGGACCACTTGGTGAGTGTTTTAAAGATGTGTACATTTAAAGAGTGTTTGGAATTAACTGCGACAATTCATGTATGTGAGAGACTGAAAATGTGGGCAAGTGGTATTGCTGGTACCGGGGATTACACTCTTAGAAAGATAACAATGAATTCCGTGTGGCTTGGACTTTCCTATCAAACTGTTCCAATAGCTGTCTGTTGGGCTTGCTGAATATAGCTTTGAAATGGAATGGGATTATATATTCTGATAGTAACTGGAGTTAGAATGAGCTATTTGGGGATTATGGGAGATTTAGGATTGGTATCTTAAAAGGAGTTACTGGGCTTCAGAACTCCTTAGAGTTCCTTGGGGTTTTCTTTGGACTTACCTAAACAGGCTATTTTTTTATAATTTGTCAGTAATGCTTTGGTTGAAAGGTGATTTGCCTACATTTAAGGCATGCCAGTTTAGTGTCCCTAATATTTGTTTTGCAGGATCACCTAAGGTTTAGGAAGGACTAAATAGTCAGCGGTATTATTAGTTTCTTTCCACTCTTCCCATTCCTTGGCTGAGATTTTTGCAGAATGCTGTCTTTTGTTGCTTCTATGCATGAGTGGGAAATGCTTGCCCAATACTGACTGAATAAACCACAAAAGATATATGACATCTCCCTAAATAGCAGCACACCGTTGAATAATTTGACTTTTATTGCACATAAGTGGTACGCATATATCATTTCACTTTTAAAAGGCTAAGAACATAAACAAAGACATAATTTGTCTTACTTTCTGTACAAGTGCAATGTCTTCTTCATTAATGTCTACTATGTAAGCTCACATTAAATATCATATTTTAGTGTGTCCTCTACCATAAGCGATAATTTTCTGTAGTAACATACTAATCCTTTTGTCACAAATTTTGATTAAATTATATAATGGAGATGGAAAAATAGAAAGCAAGAGACAAAAACACAAAGAGCAAACATTAATTTTTCAACTAAAGAGCCCAGTCACAATAGGGAACAGAAATATAGATCCCAACATGAAATATCTGATGAACACTGTTCAAATGTGATGTGTGGGTACATCTATTCAGCAGGGTTTCAGCTGCTCTTTTAGTCACTATATTTAAATGGTCAAGCATCTAAAATAGATTCTGAATGTAGTTTCTCAATCTTTTGTATCCTGGATCATACTTTTTAACAACATTGAACTTTTCTGTGAATTAAAACACTGATTATCAGTTACACTAAGGTTTTAGTTTTGCTTTGACAATACTGACTTGGTATGTGTCTGCCAAAATCCAAGAATGTACAAAATGTGGGAGCATTTTTAAGTGCATGTACAATGAATGTGTCTTTTTGCACTCTGAAAAATATTGAAATGTTCAGAATATTTTCTTTTGTTAAATAAAATGTAATTTGTGCTATTTTCTAATGGTTTATGTTTGTGTGTGTGTGTGTGTGTGTGTGTGTGTGTGTGTGTGTGTGTGTGTGTGTGTGTGTGTGTGTGTGTGTGTGTGTGTGTGTGTGTTTAACCTTTATTGTTATTGTTTTAGTTTTATGGCTACAGCTGATTACCATTAGAATCCTCACTCTTTCATATCATATTTGTGAAACTCAATAACATGTTTGAATCACCTGATTTAGTAGACATTTCTTCAGTTTACTGCATTCACCTGAAAGTAATGCTTTCTAAGTTCCAGACTAAATCATCCACCCTAAAGAAGTTCTGTGTTATTCATGTTACTCCAGTCTGTTCTATTAGCCTGCAGAAAGATGTAACCAGCTGAGCAGTATTATAGGTGAATTAGCTGGAAAGCTTAATACCAAAACAAACAAACCCCACCCCCCCATAAAATCCATTACAGCATAGAAAGAAAAAGAATGAGCGTGCTCGACATTAAGTGAGATTGACTTTATTTATTTATTTGCATTTGGTTACGAGGATGGTCCACCGGGCCAAGGTGAGTCCATTTTCAGTGCAGGCCCGAGGAGAAAAGCTCCAGACAGAGAATAACTCTTACACACTACAAACAGAGAATCATATGGGACAA
This sequence comes from Protopterus annectens, assembly GCF_019279795.1. Taxonomy (NCBI): domain Eukaryota; kingdom Metazoa; phylum Chordata; order Ceratodontiformes; family Protopteridae; genus Protopterus; species Protopterus annectens. The sequence continues at coordinate 461,886,470 of NC_056739.1, forward strand.
GTATTATACATAGCTACAGAATCATAGAATCATATGGGACAAACATTATACAAGCATTATACAAGCATTATACATACACTATAAAGCATTACATTATATTTTGAACAGCAAAGTTATAAGTTTTGCTTCATGCAACAGCCAGAACTGTTTGGGGTTACATAAATCCTTCAGATATTTTGTGGTAACTACTTGAGTACTGCTAATTCAGGTTTTGAATTTTAGTTGCTGTTTTTCCCTCTTTGTAGTCTATGATGACAGGCATGCACAACATTTTCTATCTCTCTAATTAAATTCTATTTTGCAGAACTGTATGATTCCATAAACACACGCCATGTATCCCTTTCTTTGCCTGACAGTGATTGGACTGATTAACTTTTCAATAATAGGTGGGATTACATATGTGCCTACTCATCGAGGGTGTAGCTTGAGGGACCTGAAAAGTCCAATATATTCCAAGGATGGAGACATCTTCATTGGTGGGTTATTTGCAAATCATCTGGAAATTGTGAACCCTAATACTGACTTTAGTATAACACCACTGCCAGTATATTGCCAAAGGTAAGGACAATGGAGCACATTTTAAATAATAGTTTAATTAAGGCTGCATCCTGATTTTCAGTAAGTTGCTATAATTTCAACATAAACAAAAATTTGAGTAGATATACCTAATTGTTTTTCCTAGTATTTCTGATGCTGCAAAACTAAGAAATACTTTTGGAATAAAAAAAATGTACTATGCAATCTGTTATTTTTGAACTTGCAAAAATGTTGTTTATCTTGATAACATACATATAAAAATATGGGTCTACTTTGGATGACCGAAACGCCAGTTCGCCGACACGCAAAACACCGAGACCAAACAACCGAAAACACATAATACCGACAACTCACAAAACCGAACACCATTACACCGACACACAAAACGTAAACTACACATTACACACAATTACATATCTACTAACCTTAACCCAAACCCTAACCCTAAGGTCCGACTCTACAGCACACTTACCCTACCCGCACCCTAACCCTAACTCACTTAACCCACCCCTAAACCTAAAGTCCGTCACTATCGCACACTTATCCTACCTGCACCCTAACCCTAACTCACTTAACCCACCCTAAAACATAAAGCCTGTCACTATTGCACACTCACCCTACCCGCACCCTAACCCTAACTCACTTAACCCGCCCCTAAACTACAGTCCGTCACTATCACACACTTACCTTACCCGAACCCTAAGTCCGACACTACCGCACATTCACCTTTCCCACACCCTAACCCTAAATCCCTCACTATCGCACACTTACCTGTCCGCTTCCTAACCCTAAATCCCTCACTATCGCACACTTACCGAGTCGCGCTCACACGTTGCCCATGTCGGTCTTTTGGCTGTCGGGATTTCACCTTGTCGATCACCTTCGTTTTCGGTTGTTTGGTCTCGGTGTTTTGTGTGTCGGCGAACTGGCGTTTCGGTCATCCAAAGTAGACCCAAAAATATATCTAGTAACTGTTTCAGATATACTAACCATAGAGGCTTTAACAAATGTCTAAACTTTGCTCTACTTGTTCTTTTGTGCTAAAATAATTTTTCTTCATCTATGCCATTACCTCCCAGCATGGACAGTTAAAATTTATAGATGGTAGTCTGTGGTGTGCTCTGCTCTAATTTTCTGCACTTATGTTACCTGTACTGTACCCTAGTTTTTCTGGTACTGAATATTATCTTTTATTAAAATGGTTAAGCAGTGTTGCCTTATCTGTTAAGTTTTCTTCCTATGTAAATATGTGTACTTGGATTTACAGTGACATAATATAGCAAACATATTAAATGCCTTCATTATACAGTTTCTGAATTCACAGCATTGTGTTGTTGTTGTTCACACTAGATTACATTTTATCCTACAAGCAAATTCATGTTTTTGAGTGACGGTTTTGTGTTGTGACCACTTCCCTCCCATAAAATGTGTGTCTCCCAGTTTTTGGCACAGAAGTACAACCAAACCTATGTAAGCTCATTTCTCTAAATCTGACTTTCTACATTTCTAGCTTTCCAGGTCATTGTCATAATCACTAGGATATATAGCATTCATCATTCCAAATTGGATCGTCTGTTCCTAGGTATGTATTGAAATACCTGTTTCACACTGCATCCCTGAAATAAACCTTGGATTCTGAATTCTCATCCATGATCACTAATCAGTTGGCTAACATAGAACCAACAAATTGTTGCCTTCTCAGTGGGAAAAAAAAGAGGCCAACTGCAAAACAACTACAGTAATTTATTAAACAAAAGTTGTTTTGTTTCAATAAAATCACAACTACAATATGAAACCTGTCTTCATGCCCACCTTACTCATGTTTGCTAAACCTAACTTCATCAGTGCTTTACAAATTAGTTTACACAAACATCTTTCCAGGTGGTATCACTTTTCAGACAAATTTTGTCTGAAGTGATTGTTAGCATTAGGATTTATCATATGGAAAACTATATTATTTATTCCCTTTTTTAATCTCTGTGGTTTCGATTTTTTCAGCAAATTTCTTTTTTGACAGGTAGGAGTAGATTTTTTTACATTGATATTTTTGTTACTTTATTTTCACCTACAGCTATCACTCACTCACTCTCTCTCTCTCTCTATATATATATATATATATGTATATATGTAAAGATACAAGGAATTTCAGTGGTAGCACACTCGTCTTTTGTGCAGAAGACTGGGGGTTCTATTTCCATACCAGGTGGATAGACCACTAAAACTGCAGTGCAGTATAATGGGGGGGGGGGGTACTGTGCTTGTGAGCGTGTGATCCTTTGGGTGACACATTAAGCTAAGGATACCATCTCCTTGAGTTGGTGGCAACTCAGGTGGATATAAAAGATCCTACAGTATCTTTCAAAAACAGTAGGGGACTTTTGTTTCAAATACACAAAAAAATCATGCAGCATAAGAAAAATATATACAATTTAACAAAAACAATATGTATGCAAAAAAACTACCACATTTACAAAACACAATTATTTCAAGGGAAAAATAGAAATATTCCCCATAACCACTTTCTCAATTTTCCCTAAATCAAATAACAGTCCCATAATTTATTAAGTAACATTTCTTCAAATCACATAGACCAAATTCGCCATAAAGTACTAAAAAATTAGACATTAACATCATCTCCATCAAAATTCATATCTACATCATAATATCCATACAAAATCATATGAATATTACAAGAACAATATCTCTCAGATTTTAATGCAGCAAAATAACATCGCAAAAAGTTTGAATTCGTGGACAGTCTATGAAGACATGCTTAATGGTCTCTTCGGCTTTACAAATAGTACACAATCTTTGTGCATGCATGTATGCATGTTTCATTTGAAGACATGCTTAATGGTCTCTTTGGCTTTACAAATAGTACACAATCTTTGTGTATGCATGTTTTATTTGAAGACATGCTTAATGGTCTCTTTGGCTTTACAAATAGTACACAATCGTTGTGCATGCATGCATGTTTTATTTCATTAACCCCTTAACAGTTCTATCAAGTAGCAATTTCTATGAAAAATCCTAGACTTCAAGAATTGGTCAAAAATGTTCCCTTCATTTCTTGATACACTGTAAAACTGATGAATAAAGCATAGCCTATTGTTTTTCATAAACATAAAAATCCATAATAAAGACATACCACAAGGTTCTCAATTTAGGTAAAGAAGAATATGTAAGCTTCCATTGCAATCAATATACTCTGTAATTATATAATGTGGAACTCTTTTCCTTAAAAAAATTAACTTTTACAATGTGATTTGCATTTCCCCCTAAGAGAATGCTAAGGATATTGTTTTGCTTAGTATAAAATACATATGCATGGAATGGGCTCCTCTCATTTCACTGAATCTTCACTTCATTGAAACTCAAATGGACAAACCCATTTCATTGAAAACTCATTTCACTGAAAAGTGTAGAAGTGCAGAAAGCATGCCATGGTGTCATTTCTTATCACAGGAGTTATTTTGGATGGAAGTCGAGCAGAGTATGTGTGAATTGCAATGGTCACCATGATACTATATCCCCAGGTCTATAGATATCTGTGCTTGGTCTACAGCACTTATTCACTGAGCAAGTTTTTTTTCTTTTCTCCTTAATTGTGTGGCCATGGAGTTAGTATACATAAGTGGGGGGGCTCCCCCTACATTGGGGGTACAGGTGATCTTGTCCTCCTGCAAAAACATGTCTTAGGGGATATTTCTTGTGGAGAAGTTTTAGTAAGAAATGAGTTTTCAAGGGAATGGGTTTGGCCATTTGAATTTCTATGAAATAAAGATTTAACAAAATGACATAGACCCCCACAAGTAAGACAAAGAAATAAAAAGATGTACCAAACACAGACCAGCCCCTTCTTTAAGACAAAAATAACTCTCTCTTTTATAGCATTCAACCGATTAAAAGGAAAATAAAGATCAAATAAAAACTTTTCCTATATTTAATTAAAGGATACATCTGACCAACATATCCTAAGTGTCCTAAAGCAAAAGTATTTAAAATAAAAAAAGTTTTTTTTAAGGACAAACAAAACAAAGATATCACAATTTGTGCATAATACATTTGATTTTCAAAAAACAGTCATCTCATCATTTCAAAAACATTTTCCCCACCAAAAATATACCTAAAACCTTAATTTCATTAGTAAAAAAGTAATATCATGGGGGGAAAAATAGCAAAACCAAAACCCGTACACTTGCCTAAAATAAGACATGAATACACCTTAATCAATACAGTCCTAATTTCAGTTAATACTGGGTCAACATTAAGTTTCAGATGCTATGATAATATTAAAATAATCTGCGTAAGATAAGACTAGTGCCTAAGAACAACAAGCAATAAATTTGTCCATTACTGCATTTGTATATAAACAGAAAAGCATTTCACTGAGGGGTCAACCCTATATAACTCCCCAACAACATTGAATTTGATAGCTTAAATATCCTTTAACAAGTGGCCAAATCCAAGTATTAGCATAATACTTTAAAGAATATGTATACATTTATCAGAAATGCTGTAACTCTGTAAAATTTTCTATAAACCAATATAACAAATAGAATCCAATGCTTTTTGTCCATCATAAGAAATTACCACACCATCTTTCCTAGAACAGATGAAATCCACAGATTCCATAATTAATATTAATATATCTCTTTTCTTAACTATTCCAAAAAGTCCTGTATTACATTTATTGAAAAAAGTATATAATATACTCTGCAAAATCTTTATGTTCTTTTGGCTTTTCCTGGTTAGTGGTCACCACAGCAGATTACCTTGTCTGCTCATAATTGGCAGTGGAGTTTTATGGTGTTGAGTTGCCAGCCCAGCACACACACACCTAGGGCCAATTTAGAGAGTCCAATCCACCTACAGCATGTCTTTGGGATGAAACTGGAGCACCCAGAGAAAGCCCACAGGACCACAGGGAGGACATACAGACTAACCACAGAAGGCACCGCAGGCGAGGATTGAACCGGAGAACCTCTTGCTGTGTGGCGACAACACTAACTGCTGTACCACCATGGCTGCCCTCTTACAAAAAACTTTATAATCAATATTATTTAATGTAATGGGTCTCCAATATGTGATCTCCCTTTTTATAAATAAATCATATCACACCATTGTATATATATATATATATATATATATATATATATATATATATGTATATGTATGTATGTATATATATATGTGTGTGTGTGTGTGTGTGTGTATACATATATATATATATATATATATATATATATATATATATATATATATATGTTTGTGTGTGTGTGTGTGTGTGTATATATATATATATATATATATATATATATATATATATATATATATATATACATATATACATTTATATATATATATATATATATATATATATATATATGTGTGTTTCCTTATCAAATCAAGCTCCATCCTTACATTTAGGACATTTAAAATAACTTCTGTTTCTCTATCATATTTTTATAAAATTCTGAAAATCATACACGAGTGAAACCACCACGAGAAAATATTGCTATATAAAAGTCCAACTGATTTATTAAAACCAATACAAATAAAAAGAACAGATGAGCACTTTCACGTACCAACCAGTATGCTTCTTCAGATCTTAACATCTAAATTTTTAAAACCACTTTTATACAAAAGTTCATACTCAAGAATGATCAATTAATCAATCTATCAATTTAACAATTATACAATTGAATAATCAGTGCAATGCAATGGAAGTATACTAGCTGCCTAGTATCTCTGTAAACTCTACAAGCAGAAAGCACAAAAAGAATAAAACATACCTAAAAATCCTGTCACTCCAGGTAACTGCGCGTTCCACAGAATAGTGGGATTAAATAAAATAAATAATACGAATAAATGATGAAATAATGTTTTAAAGCCACCAAATACGCATCACTTCTAGCACATATTTTCCAAAAATATATAATATAACACATATACATATAAAGAAAAAATAAATATATATATCTGTATATGTATAACATAAGAAAAAATATATAAAAAGAATAAAAATACCTTATATACTATATTAATTCATATACAAAATTTCATTATTAATTGATTTATCATGAAATAATGTCTATTATACTATAAATGCAAATATGATTGTAAACATATGAAATGTATAAAAGCATATATAAATGAATAAATAAATAAATAAATATGTGACAAAATGCCCATATTCAATGAAACCCTACGTTGTACTTATTGGTAAAACAAATACTAATGCTATTATGATTACAAATAAATATATTTATATGAAGTATAAAAACCTTCATTTATTACTACATGCTTCAAGTATGGGCTTTATATTTATAGACTGATTAAGACCAGATGATAAGTGTGCTCTCAGTTTAAAAATCCATTGTAGCTCTAAAGTCTCCAAATAATTCATGTTACTACCCCCTCTTCTTCTAGGGGTTACTAGTTGTAACACTCTAAATCTGAAGTCATGTCCCTCATTTAACATAACATGTCTAGCTAAAGCATTCTGTTGGTTAGACTTTTTGATTTCATAAGAATGATTATACATCCTATCCTTAAGCCTTCTCTTTGTTAAACCAACATAGAACGCTTCACATTGGCATGGTGAAAGATATTAAGAATTTGATATTAAATAAAAATAAAAATAATAATAACACCAACATAGATAAAAAAGGGTACATTGCCTCTAAGAGTCTTACATCAGCTACTAAGGAGAAGAATGATAAGAGATTAACTTTCACTACTAGATTCACTAACGACAATAAAGAAATAACAAGGATCATAAGAAAAAATTGGCATATTTTAACAATAGATTTATCTATTGCAGATATTGTAGGTGTAACACCTCGTTTTACTTATAGAAATAGTAAAAACCTGAAGCAGCTACTTTGTATTGAACATGAACAGAGTTCAGTAAAACAACACTCAGATAAAATGAGAATGGGCACATATCCTTGTAAGAAGTGTAATATGTGTGGTTTGATTACTGATACACAAGTATTTATGCATCCGGATATTGATTATGTTTTTGAACCCAGATTTTTTGCTTCTTGTAATAGCACCAATCTCACAATCTCATATATTTAGCTACATGTGTACAATGTGAAGCATTCTATGTTGGTTTAACAAAGAGAAGGCTTAAGGATAGGATGTATAATTATTCTTATGAAATCAAAAAGTCTAACCAACAGAATGCTTTAGCTAGACATGTTATGTTAAATGAGGGACATGACTTCAGATGTAGAGTGTTACAACTAGTAACCCCTAGAAGAAGAGGGGGTAGTAACATGAATTATGGAGACTTTAGAGCTACAATGGATTTTTAAACTGAGAGCACACTTATCATCTGGTCTTAGTCTATAAATATAAAGCCCATACTTGAAGCACATAGTAATAAATGAAGGTTTTTATACGTCATATAAATATATTTATTTGTAATCATAATAGCATTAGTATTTGTTTTACCAATAAGTACAACATAGGGTTTCATTGAATATGGGCATTTTGTCACATATTTATTTATTTATTTATTTATTTATATATGCTTTTATACATTTCATATGTTTACAATCATATTTGTATTTATAGTATAATAGACATTATTTCATGATAAATCAATTAATAATGAAATTTTGTATATGAATTAATATAGTATATAAGGTATTTTTATTCTTTTTATATATTTTTTCTTATGTTATACATATACAGATATATATATTTATTTTTTCTTTATATGTATATGTGTTATATTATATATTTTTGGAAAATATGTGCTAGAAGTGATGAGTATTTGGTGGCTTTAAAACATTGTTATTTCATCATTTATTCGTATTATTTATTTTATTTAATCCCACTATTCTGTGGAACGCGCAGTTACCTGGAGTGACAGGATTTTTAGGTATGTTTTGTTCTTTTTGTGCTTTCTGCTTGTAGAGTTTATAGAGATACTAGGCAGCTAGTATACTTCCATTGCATTGCACTGATTATTCAATTGTATAATTGTTAAATTGATAGATTGATTAATTGATCATTCTTGAGTATGAGCTTTTGTATAAAAGTGGTTTTAAAAATTTAGATGTTAAGATCTGAAGAAGCGTACTGGTTGGTACGTGAAAGCGCTCATCTGTTCTTTTTATTTGTATTTGTTTTAATAAATCAGTTGGACTTTTATACAGCAATATTTTCTCGTGGTGGTTTCACTCGTGTATGATTTTCAGATTTGTTTAGTTTTTTTGACGAGTGAACCTTTGGATTTACAGCAGCATCTAATTTCATCATTTTTATAAAATTCAAAAAATATTCCATCTATGCCTTGAAGTGTTTTAACATTAAGAAATTTTAGCTCAATATTTCATTCCTGTATATTTTCAGCTTTGGAACTTGAGATAATGGCCATAATGGGCAATAAGTGGAATAAGATGAAAACAAACCAATGAGATACTCTTCCACTGCAGTCATAATGCCATCTTGTGTACATTCAGTATGTCCCTGAGAAGTTAGTTCTATCATACACTCACTGTCTTTTTTCCTTTTAGTAGAAAGGAAGGGAGAACTATCTTCAGCCATATCTTGTGTAACGTATTTGTGTTTTTGTAATAAGACATTAATTCTATCCAAAGGTGGCTGTTCCAAATATTTTTCTTTCAAAGAAAAATAATTTCTCCCCTTAACAGTTGAAGAAGACTCATAGACAGGCCATGCATGTCTATAAAGATCCTTTTTATATGCAATAAATATCATTCCACTTGACAAAATATTTTTTATATCAAATTTTGTAAAGAAACCACAACTGAGATCAAATCTCACAAAAATCTATTAAGGTATTCATTTGTTCCCAAAGAAGACCAAGTTGAGCTATCCATTCATGGCAATCAAGGACCCAATCATTTAACTTTGTAATACCTTTACCAATGCATATTCTATTAGTATTTATAGCTACTTCAAACAAACTGTCCTGATTGTCAAAAATCCATAGTCATACCACTCCACAAGGGGGAAACTTAGGGAACAACAGACATACAAGTCTCATAAGCCTTATCTGAAAAAGCACTGGATAAAAGCCAGACTGGATTTGCAAAAGGCAGATCTTGCCTGTTGAAGTCAAAGGACTTATTTGAACAAGCCAGTGATGCATTGGACATGAGCAAGTCAGTCCACAATGCCTACTTGGACCTGACAAAGGCCTTGGATACTATTCTTCATTCTGGTATTATCAATAAACTAATCAAACTAAAAGTAAAATCCTATGTTTTCCACTAGATAGCAAACTGGCTTACAGACAGGAGTCAATCTGTTAGTGTTTTTGACACAGTATGGATGACTGCAAACTCAGAATGGTCATAAACCTCACATCTGACCTTCAAATTTTCCAGCATGGTCTAACACATATCAACAAGATGTGCCTGGGCTATGGGCTTAAACAAAAGGCCAATAAATGCAGCACTGTGTCCTTTGACAAGACTGGGTACAAATGCAACTACCACACAAGTAATTGATACCCCTGTGAAAGCTGATTCAATCATTAGGGACCTAGGCACTTTCATTGATAATAAAGTATCCTTTGATCATCATGTTCCCACTGTCAATTGGAAATCCACTCATTTTTCCAGACTGATCACAAAGGGTATATCTGAAAGGTCGAAGGAAATTACTGTCCTTCACTTCCACTTCCTCATCAGGCCTATAATAGTGTATAATGCCCCCCATTGGCATGTACTTGTCTAAGCACATGATTCAACTTGATGGACTGCAGTGTTCTTACCAAGACAATCAATGGCATGTCTTCTTTGAGCTACACTGATCACCTCAAATTATTCTCCTGCTCTTTTCTGTTCCCTACGAACTCTTAAGCGTGGACTTCTCTCTAACCTACACAGCTGCAAAGGATACAGTCTTATGCAAGCTCCTCAAGAGATTGAAATCTCCACTAAATATGAATAAGACCAATTGGCAAGATTGATAATTGTCACAGAGAATCATTGTTTTATGGAACACACTTCCCTTTTGTGTAAAAAAAAGTAGCTCTCTGACCCTCTTTAAATGAATGGATAAGCAATCATAAATGCATCCTGTGTATGGTTCTTCAAACCTCACTGAAAGGGGTTTAAGTTAAGAATTAAATACACCCTGGGTTGGCCTCTTGAGACATCAATGAAGAGGGGTGTAATTGGGTATTAATTATTCATGTCTACGGGTATTCATGATTTGGGGTCCTGCACCTATGCTGAAAATTTTCCACCAGATCAACAGACTAGTATTAACCTATGAACCTATGGAAAAATTAAACAAGCTTAGTCACTTATCAAATGTAAATGGAGTCATTCTCATTGGTCTCCTGCACCACTAGACATATTTAAACAAGTCAAAGCAAGTCTATCAAAACAACACTGGCATATGTATGTCTCTGGCTCACCTTGAGGATACTTGCAGACAGTATAAGAGTGTCTGCAGCTTAAAAGGCAAGAATTTCAAAATTTCACTTTGTACTTCAGGCAGCAAAACTAAAAATCAGTAGAAATGTTGTCACACAGTGACATAGAGTCCCAGGGAGGCAGTTCTCTTTCCACTAATAACCCCTTTTTTCTGGTAGTTCAGTTTCAGCTGCTTATTCATTTACTAGTGTTACAGGTGAAGTGCAGGCTGTGTTTTGGGACTTTGAGATATGATGACAAATCCAGGTCATCTGGCCCAAAGCAGATGACCAAATGATACTATCTGCAGAAATAAGATGGCCAGAAATGAAAAAAAATCAAACTGGCTCTGGGAACAAATTAATATATTTGGCCTCTGTGCCTCCTACTTAATGCAATTGAAACAGGGGTTAAAATACCTCACAGGAAAAGGACTGACCACTACCAGATTGTACTACCATGGTGCATCTATAGGAATCACTTGGGACACCTGATTGTTGACAAGATATCAGCTTTCCATCAGTAAGTACAGGTGCATGTGAACTGTTCAGGTATTTAAAATACATTGCATAGCTGGGTCCATATCAGAAGTTTAAGTCCCTTACATAGGAGTTTCACCACTTTGAAAATAAGCTGCAATGTTCCATAAAATACAGTCAATGCTGAAACATGCTGTGGTAATATTAACCCAGTTTGCACATGTGTGTGTGTGTGTGGGGGGGGGGGACTCACTGCTCAGTACCTCCCAGATGTAGAATGCTGTTACCAAAAATCCATGCTTCTATCATTATGACTGCAATAGCTCAGAGTAGATGTTTTGCTCTGCATACCTGCTACTTGCATCCTTTACATGTCTGCTACTTATATATATATATATATATATATATATATATATATATATATATATATATATATGTATATATATATATACTACCTTTATTTATAAATATTACCACTGAGACTGCAGTAACTCAGAGTAAGGGGAAATACTCTGAATCTCTGTTACTTACATATGCACTAACTTGGAGATCGCAGTAACTCAAAGTAAGGAAGAATACTATGACGTACCGCAACCTCAGAGTTTGTACACGTTCCCCATGTTCACACATACAGGCTCCATATTGAAAAGCTGAAAAGTAAGCTGTTGGAGAAAAAAGTCATGATTGAACAGTGTCATTAAAGAAATAGGCTATTTGTGAAGGTACAGCTTCTGATTATACCTCTCAACCTCTTAATGTAAGAAATCTGGACAAAAGCCATAAATAGTTGGGGAAAAAGGTCCCAGAATACAGACAGTTTTTAAATATTGCTCTTATAAACTTCGAAAGTTAATAGAATCATGTGTTTTGGATCAGCATGAATTTTCTGAAGGGTATGAAAACTTTTTCTGACTGAACAGACCAAAAATATGAAGCAAAAATCTGGAAATTCTGTGGAAATCTGAACAGCTCAGAGATATGTTCCTAATTCTTCAAACATTTCAGATTATGTACATTTTAACCCCTTAACGGATTTTGGTGCCTCAAGTTCATTGCTATGATGTTGGAAGTATCATGTCATAATTCATCTGCATTGGTTCCTGCATCGTAATTCAGACTTACTCTTTTCATCTCTCTTGTCACTTAATGCATTCCTTCACCAGTGCGCATCTCAAGAGAATCAGATCTTATAAACATCGTTAACAATTATAAAGCACCGAGTAATGATCAACAAGTACACAAGTATGCTGATCTCTGTTAAGACATTAACAGATACTGTGTAATAACTGTTGGTGCAGTTAGCCATATAACATTCTTTGTGCACCCAACACAGGTTAGTTCCCAAATTCTGCTGTTATATAATATCTGTGTTTTTAAATAAGTCAGCAGATCAGCTCACTAAGCAGGCCCGATTAGCCTTAATGTGTCTTAAATATTAACATTTAGGCTTAAAATGGTTTTGCAGTGGCTGAGACATTTTGACTAACAAAATGCATTTCTTCTTACATAAAACGGACTTATAATGCATTGTTTTGACAGTCATGAGGCAGTCACATTTATTATTGTGTGTTTGCAGATTTCACCTGAGACACTACCGCTATGCTCTGGCTGCAGTGTTTGCCTTCAGAGAGATTAATGAAAATCCCTATGTGTTGCCAAACATCACGTTGGGCTTCAAGATTTATGATTGTTGCTATTCTGAGATTCGAGCCCTGGAAGGCACTATTTTCCTCTTGTCTAAACAGGAAGACCAAAACAAAAAGTCCAGCTGTGCCACACGGACAAGGCCTTCTGCCATTCTTGGTGCCGTAGCTTCCAAGTCCTCTCTCCCAGTGGCCAGAATTCTGGGAGTCTTCAGATACCCACAGGTATGAACCTTATATGAATAAAGTGAATGAATCTACAATTGTTCCCTCATGTAAATTCAAGGTAGACTTGTTAAGTTAAATATTCATCATCACATTACTGCAGGAATAGATACTGGCTTATACTAAGTCTAAATGCAACATCCCTCAATTACTGTGCAAACCTAAGAGTCACTGGTTTTGTAAAAGAAAATGCATTACCCATTGTATTTATTAGCAATAATTCTAGACATAACATTAATGTTATTTGCCAGTTTAAGTCCATTAAATGCAGAGAGTTATAACTGTACACGTGCGCTGGTGTCTGCAACTGCTCTGAGACTGCTGATTGTTCCATGACTGGAGTGGATTTCTTCATTTGAGGTTTAAATACTTGCATTATTTATTTATGTATTATTTATTTATTTATGTATTTTGCTCTTATTTTATTACAGTTTGTTTTAATTTATTTGTTTCACCCTTTTCTTGGAGTTTTAAATATTCGTGGCTTGGGCCAGTTAGAAAAGAATTGTTTGCCACTCACTGATTGTCAAGTAATTAAATCTAGCTAATTTGTAGTAAGAGCTGATAAGTAGCTTTGATTTTTGTTTAATGGTAAGAACACAAAAGGATTTAATCACTGGGAGCTGCAAATGCTCTGAGACTACTTCTTTTGAATGACTGCATTGGATTTTCCCGCTAATCTTCTCATTCCTTGTTATGCTTTTAAACATGGTGGCTTTTGAGTTGCCCTCTCCTAATTTAAAGTTGACTGGTATCTCCTCCACTTCTCATCTCATTGGCTCATATTACCAGATACTAAAAGAACAAACTGGGAAGGTCCTTTCCTTTGATTGTTGAAGCCTGAGTTACCTTCTCTTGGATATCTTAACACTCAGTAACTGCACACTTCAACATATAGAAAGTATTAACCCCTTTTTCTGTCTTAATTTTAAAATCTGTAATATCCATGAAAAGGCTAATAATGAATGGAGAACCTACAGACCATTTCTCAGGAAGAAACTTGGGATTAATGCTTCCAGTTTCCTCCTGATGAGAGAAGGAGCAGAGGGGTATTATTTTCTAACCTACCTAGAGACAACTAGTCATTGGAAACCTGACAACTGCTTCTTTGGAGTCACAACCTGTTAGTACTTTGCTCCTAGTGAGAGGAGGAGCAGAAGGACACTGATTTATAACAGCCTCTGATTCTGCCGTCAGTACAGGACATCTCTAATTGCATTGATTGCTGTTTTGGAGGGACACCGAAACTCTTCAGCTTTAATTTTGGTCCATCATGCAGCTTGGCTTTCTGTTGTGCAGAGCTGATTTTTGTGCTACTCACGGTATCCACTAAGAGAAGACTCCAACAAGCGTACTGACCCCAGCAACATCTGGGAACAATACTACTTCTCAGGAACCAGAATGAGCTTACAGCTACTGTTTTGCTTCTGGTGAGAGATAAGATGAAAAGCGTCACTGACTCTTAGCTGTTGGCAGCTGTGGCTAGGCCAATACTAGTAGCCAAGTAGTAGCCAATAGGTGATTCACCAGTGTTCATCATTCTTTGCAGCCTTAATTCTGTCTTTTCACTAAGTACTGCTGGATTAGCCACAATCTAACTTAACTTCAGAGTATCACAGAAAATACTTAATCCATAACTTTTCAGGGTCTACTATAATAGTTTCCCTTCTTCCCCTGATTGCTGCAACCAGCCGCAGTCCACCACTCTCTGACAATACAGCTCAACAGTCTGCGACCACCCTATATGTGACCAATCTGATCACATTGTTATAAGACAGTATAACAACTGCCATATATTTACCAACTGTTCACTGTGTCTGTTTCCTCAACTCCACTACCAGTAAGCATCATACCTCCACAACACACTATCAATCATAACACACCACTAGGCCAATAACTCATACTGGAGCAATAAAGAAATAAAATTGCCAAAGCCCGCAGCACATAAGGCAATACTTACTCCTTCTCCCCTCACACATACTTACCAGGAAAGCAGACCCAAGCCCATAATATAAACCAAGTCTGCTTCTACACAGGAAAATGTTTTAGTCATGGATGACTTTACATTAGGCACACAGACTCCACACGGACAAGAATGGATAACAACAGGGTGAAAAGTAAACTGTGTTTCTGGTGCTGGAGCCCATGATGTCATAGGGTGTAAGGGCCTTTAAACCAGACAAATGAGGCTATGACCTTGTGGTAGCCCATGAGGGGATGAATGACCTGAGCCACTGTACCCAGACTGACATGCAGAGAGAAATAAAGGCACTTACTATGCATATGTCAGAGGCAGAACAGACACTGTTCCTTAGTAGTATTGTCTTGCTTTAGCCAAGAATGAGGCTTAGATACCAAAACAAGAGCAATGTATTAACAATTGACTAAAGTACTTGATGTTAGTCTAAGGGGATTCAGTATGTTAGCCATGGATGAGATGGTAGATAACACTTCTAGTTTCACCAGAGATGGCTTACACTTCTCATAACATGATTATAACATAATAAGGCCTTTGCTGCCCCCATAGTACATTTTTAGGCAGAATTCCCCCTACTGGCTATACCTACACAGAAAGCTCAAAGACAAATTTGAACAATGTCATGAAGGAATTACATGATGTTAGGAGTCTAAATAGAAAGATACCTGAACCTGAGACTCTATTGCAACTCAGATACATTCATAGGTGTGTGGTTACTGAGACGCGGTTTGAGTGCAGTGATAGCACTTCCTCTATAGCAAGGTTTAGCACATATCATGACTTCAGGTCTTCGGTAACCGCAGTCAAATATCTGTATTTGTCAGAAATAACATCATCTTATTTATTTATTTATTACTGACATTTGTTTACCAAGAAAGGTCGACTAGGCCAAGAGTGTCGCTCGTCTGGTCAGAATAAAACAGACGAACGGTTGTGGGTTCGGTTCAAGCAACTTTATTACATACAAACACATCAGGATTAAGTAAGATCTCGGCTCAGCACATACACCTCTCATTTGATTAATTCAATCAAAACCTTTTGCTGTTTGCATCCTCACTATATCCCTTTCATTTTGGACTTCTGGAATGAACATTTTTTGAATAGTTGGGCTTTGATTGCTCTGGTGATTTTAGCATTAGACACTAACAAACTGGAACCGATAGGCAAGGTTGTTCTGGTTTGCCTAGACAAAAGTCTCTGAGCTGGTGAGCCAAGTAAATTGTCACAGAGTATGTTTCTGAGATTAAGCAAATTTAAGAAAACTTTGATTTTGTCACACTTTGACCTCTCTAGTAATTGCTTTGCACTTTGTACTGCACATACAGCTAGGCCATTTGATTGTGGGTACTCAGAACTACTACCATGTTACAAGGTCCCACTGTTTTGCAAATTTCTGAAATAGTTGACTGGTAAACTGGGCACCATTGTCAGAAATAACTTTGTGTGGACTACCATGGACTGAGAAATGATGTTTCAACTTAGTAATGACAGCACTGGACTTTAGGTTAAGCAGCAGATCAATCTTGAACTTATTCGAATAAGAGTCTACCAACACCAAGTAATGATGATTATTCCACTCGAATATGTCAGTGGCTACTGTTGTCCAAGGTAGTTCAGGAATCTGGTTTAGCTGAAGTGGTTCTATATGCAAATGCGGTTTAGTACTATTGCATACTGAACAAGATGAAACTACTCTATCGATATCTTTTGACAGAGAAGGCCAAAATACTAGTCCTTTCACACCTCTTTTGGTAGCTTCAAAACCTGGGTGGCCATGATGCAAAATCTGGATGTACTCATGTTGTAAGGAAGTAGGAATGACAACTTTAGGACCTTTGAAAATTATACCATCTTCCATCAACATCTCATCTCTGTAAGGAAAATAAGGTTGCACTTCTGTTGATACAGAAGATTGCTTTGATGGCCATCCAACATTGATGAAGTGGATGAGTTTTTTCAAAACTGGAGCAGTCTTTGTATGATCATCATCATCAAGTCTTGTGGTAGAAAAATTATGCACTTCCATGACACTGAAGTCAAAATTCTCTGCATCAAGCTTTACTGTGGTATTTCTGGGTGATCCGGATAAGGTATCAGCCAGCTAAAGAAGTTTGCCTTTTGTATAGACCATTTTGAAGTTGTACTTTTGTAATCTGAGCATCATTCTTTGTAGTCTTCCTGGAGCTGTATGCATAGGATTCTTTAAAATAGTGACCAGAGGTTGATGATCAGTCTCAATCTGGATAGCTTGGCCAGAAATATAATCATGAAACTTCGAACATGCGAACAGAATTGCCAAAAGTTCCTTCTCAATCTGAGCATACTGAATCTCAGTTTGGGTAAGAGTTCTAGATGCATATAGGCTGCTGGTCTGCTCTCTTTAAGAATAACTGCACCAAGACCAAACTTTGAAGTATCACAGGAAAGAATTACTGGTTTGTGGACATTATACTATCTTAACGTAGGTGGACTGGCAATTTTCTGTTTCAGGTCATCAAATACTCTCTGGCTTTGTTGCAACCATGATCAGAAACATTTTTGCTTGTCACCTCTCTTAAAGGCACTGATAATTCACTGAAGTCTGGTACAAACTTGCCCAGATATTTAACCATACCAAGAAAATGGTGTAAGGCTTGGACATTGTCTGGAGTTGGCATCTCAAGAATTACTCTCTGTTTGGAAGGATCTGGTCATAAGCCTGAACTGGTAAATAAATTATTGACATAAGTAACTTCTGGTAGCCTGAATTTACATTTCAGAGGATTGAGCTTTAGATTCACTTCACATGCTCTTTCCAGAACTTTCCTGAGGTTTCTGTCATGCTATGCTTCATCATTGCCTCCAGCTAGTAAATCATCTACTATTATAGCACACAGATAGCCTGAAAAAATTTGCTCCATTACACAGAAAAATACTTCACTGGCAGAATTTATTCCAAAAGGTATTCTGAGAAATCTGTATCTACCAAATGGCGTACTGAATGTATGCGATCAAGCATTACTTGACAAAATGAACTCTTTGCATCTAAGACAGAAAAAACAGTGGCATTTGGCATGAGGGTAGCAACTTCCTCGACTGTATGCATATGATGGTGGGTCCACTTTAATGCTTTGTTTAAGTTTCTTGCGTCAATATATATTCTGCTTTCATCTGAGCTTTTCTTATCAGTGACTACCATAGAAGACACCCACTCAGTTGGTTTTGTAACTGGACAAATCACACCCTGCTGCACCATTTTATGTAAGTAGACTTTGACTCTGTTCTACATGGCTATCAGAACTCTTCTCACTGGTCTGATCACTGGACTGACCTATGAGTCTAATTTCATTGAGTACACAACTGGAAGTTTACCTAGCTTCTCTTCGAAAATATTAGCATACTCTGTGAAAATAGCATTGGTGAAACTGGAACTAGGACATGTGCTTACAGAATGGACTTCTTTGGTAAAAGAAAGCAGTTTCATTTTTAAACTGTCTATGAGACCTAATAATAACTGTACAGGTCTTTTGACTACATAAAATTGCAAGCTGTAACTGTTTCCAACTAAATAGCATGAAAGCACTACTGAGCCTTCAGTTTGAATCACTTCTCCTCCATAATCAACAAGCTTCACACAATTGGCCAAATTAAGTTGTTCACCAGCTCTTACTCTAGCAAATGTTTCTGCTGACATAACATTGCACTTTGTCCAGTGCCCACTTTGAGCTCTGTGGGTTTACCATTAATCAGGACAGTACAAAACACTTCATTTTTTACCAACAAATCTACTGCATTAATCTTTTCACCAACCACCGATACACCACCTATATAGAAAGTACAGTTGCAGCTTTCTATATGATCAACTTGCTTTTTGAGTGACATTTCTTAATAAATGAATGAGCATTGCTTGATTTACAAAGCTTTTAAAAGTGGTTCCATTTTTTACACTTGTGGCATTGCTGACAAAACGCTAAGCACTTTTTTTCTTTTGGACTCATGATAGGCACCACAATTACGACAGTTAACAATGAGAATTGACTTGGGTTTTACTGACCCACCCTTGTGCTCCACTGAGCATGCCATTTTACTGAGCTAGTCTTAGAACTTGCTGGAAAGTTATGGGCTATCCCTGGAAATCCCGCAGGGGCCCAAAGCTGCCATGTGCTTAGGCCTGTTTCTGTTATTAGCCACGTGCTGCATGCTGTCTACGTTTGCTCTAGAGGCTGCTCAAACCATGCTCTTATCACTTGTAAGCATATTTGTGTGCCCTTCTGTAAGCTCGTGTATTTGACAAATCTCTATGGCTTTGCTCAATGTTAAATCACTGTCTTGAAGCAAAATCTTTCTCACTATAGCATTATTAACACCACAAACAAGCCTGTCCTTTATCAACTCGTCTTTCAAGTCACCAAATCTGCATGTTTTAGCCTTATTTCTCAAGTCAGTAATATAAGCTGCAAAAGTTTCTATAGTCATTCCTAACAGTTTTGTAAGAGTGACTATTTCAATTTCTGTATTGTTTGGGGAAAGGATCTTGAACATGGTTTTGTCTGGGGTGAAAGTTTTCGAAGTAAATATTTTTAAAAGACAGTACTGTACTAAAGAGCAATCAGGAATGGGGATGATGTATTCGGGCCAATCTGTCCCCCTAACACTTTGCACCTGGGGCAGTTGTTTCTTCACTCCACCCTAGCTATGACACTGCTGAAAGAACCATATTTAACTTCACGTTTCTTTGCAAAACCGGTGGTTATACAAATACCAACACTAGGGACACAGATCGACACCAACAAACAAAACAAACAAGACTTTCTGGATAGGTAAGTTCCTAACTCAATGCATTCCATGTTTATAGAATATGTTACCTTTACAGGTCAAAGTATTACTTTGACTACCTTTAATGCTTTGATGATAGGACAGGGCATGTCAGTTGAAGACAGTTGTAGCAGTAACACCAATCACATATCAATGTGGTACAGTAGGGACTGCACAGTTAAAACGTGTAGTATGTGACTGTCACACAAGGTGACATAACAATGGGGAAGATGTCTATGTGAGATAAGCATCCTTACATAAACAATGCAGAGGACATTTATCAGGTATGTTATATACAATTGGAGTAGGATGCATATTGTGAAGCTGTGCAAACTGATTTGCCCGATTATGAGTGTAGTCTCAGCAGAGGTCTCCAACAAGTGGGGCACAGGTAAAGACTCATAGACAACGTTAAAAGAAGCAAGCACAATCATGGGCAATATCAGAATCATACCCCCAGTAATCCCAAGTCTCTGACATAACATATGTGATTTAGTGTGATCAGAGATGATTCTGCACAACATACACTTGTACAATTATTATGACATATACACACTCTGGGATGATAATCACTCACACTGTCCTGTCACAGTAACATCTGCTGGAGGTGTTAGGAAGGACACTGCTATGCCTGTATGTGACATTATGATCAAAACAGGCTAGCTGACTGGTGTGCATGGCATATATATATAAATATAAATATATATATATATATATAGAGAGAGAGAGAGAGAGATAGCACAATCCATAATGTCATGAATGTTATCCATGATATTACTGTTGTCAAACAGCTATGTATGTACTGTGTGCATCACCGGGACAAGTATCACACCATGCATCTGGTGTAACAACTTGATGGGGTTTCCACACCATCAGACAGTGATGTTTATGCTACAAAAATAATACTTGGGTATGGCCAATAAGATGTGCTCACTGTAACAAAGGTGGTACACTTCAGTAACACATCAATGGAAGATGTGTAGGGATGTACATGAAGAAGGGTGCATTTATCAGTTACTGGTGTGATGAAGGCTGTGAACTATGGAAGTATTATGGCCTCTGTTGTGGATGTCTTTCACATACTCACTAGTTGTGTTAGACACAAGGGAGTAGTCAGCACTGTGACCACATGTTGGTAGATATTCCACTTACCGTCTACCCCAAGACACAGGTCACATACCTATTGGTCCGATTATAGAGTGTGATGTCTACATTATATTAGGGTTGTGTGTCTGTTTTCCTGATGTAACAAATCCCCCCATGTTTTCATGTCATTTGTGTTGTCATGGTTGTGGCAGCAGTCTTTGATGTGTGTTGATACTGTCTGTATTATAATAATATCATAGTTGGAGTCAATGACTGCCCACTGTAGTCCGCCAGACGGCTTTTTGGACACAGGATGTGTATGTCATCTGTGATGTCTGTCACTTAAATAATGGTCCAGAAAGGGCCCAGCAGACAGCCCTGTTGTATGGACCTGATCACTAGACCTGAGATATAGGTCACTTCACACATTTCAGTATACTTAGATGCCACATATGTGATACAGTGGTCTAACCACTTGGTGATATAGGTGTATATGGCCACATCTGACATTGCTGAGTGAATACCTCAGTGTGGATTTGTGTCAGATGCATTGGGTTTAAATTCAAAAGGATGATAGTGTCATCTTCATGCATGCCCTCCATGACCTCTTTGAGGACATCTAACAGATGTAACAGACATTATGTAGCATTAACATCTCATACATATTTGTTGCACACAGCCAGGATATCACTACCATCCACTTAGAAAAGGTCCATATTGACATGTTGGTCTATCTCACAGATAAGGACAATCTGGATGTGTCTAAACTTGCTTGCATCAGGTGCTGTCCCCCCCAACTCACACAGATGCATGTTGATGTACACCCTTCTACAGGCACATAGTCTGGAGTGGAGTATGTATTGAAGTATATATTCAACCATGTCAAGAAGGTGCATGTTATGAGTCACATGACAGGCGATCTGTGACATTGTCACAGCCCATTGATTCCATGTGATAGGCCTCGATAAAGGTAAGACAGTGCATACTGGCTATCCTCAACTGGCCTAGGATTTGGACACAATCCCCCATGGGGGTATCATTGAGAAACTCTCCCAGCTGGGAATTAAACCTTACATCACTAGATGGGTAACCAATTGGCTCTCTGACAGAGCACATGCTGTGAAAGCTGGTAAATCAACCTGTACCAGTAAAGCCATCACCATTGGCATACCCCAGAGATCTGTGTTTGTCCCTTTACTGTTTGGAATCTATTTCTTTACAGTCAAGGATAAAGTATATGACCTTTGGCTTACTATGTTTGCTGATTCTTGCTTACTGGGTACAATCATTGAGTCTACCTATCATGATAACATTCTACAGAAGGGGCTAACACAGACAAATGATTGGTGACTAAGTCACACGGTCTACAAATGAATGCAAAAATGTGTCTTTATTTTGTTCTTCTGAAAAGTGGAATTCCCTGCTAATTACAGCATTGACAACAGTCCTGCTATGCTGAAACCCAATGATGCAAGCACTGAGAACACACGTACATAGCAATCTGCACTTCAACCACCAAGTGTCCATACTGGTATAAAAAGCATATGTTGTGCACATCATAATTCATGCCTTCATATTCCAATCTCAGGATTACATTACAACACTGTACACGAACCTCATCAGAACACTGATATAGATTATAATGCTCTCTTTTGCATGTAACTTACCAGACACATGCAACAGCTGGAGACACCACAGGGGTTACTCACCAAGGAAACAGTGCCTAAAAACCATGCCATGATGTATGTGGATAGACTGAAATCCATGTCACTATAATCTGAACTGTATAGGATGAGGTGACTTCTGCCTGGCCTCAAGGACAGTCTCTGACCCTGCCCTAGTACGAATAGTACACATCCACAAATCAGATATAGTTGACGACAGCAGCAGTGTCTGGTGAGGAGAATATGGCAATAATGGTGTCCCACATGCTGGTCTAAAAGGTTGTCTGTAATGTCTAGCAAGTGCGCACAAACCCAGACACACACACACACACACACACACACACACACACACACACACACACACACACACACACACACACACCCCACTTGACTGCAGTGAGAATAAAACCCCTACCTAAGTACACAAACTACAGAACTCAGTACTTTATGCAAGTACCATGGCACAAGTCTGACTTTTACAATACTGCAGGTCAACTTAGAGTGCATTACATCAGCAGGGTATATAGGAGAGAAGACATTGGGACCCCTGCATGAAATGTATGTCTAGGCATGTGTAAGTATCAAAATACTGTCAATCCATGGCATTGGAGCAGTAATACACACACACACACACACACACACACACACACACACACACACACACACACACACACACACACACACACACACACACACACACACACACACACACACACACACACACACACACACACACACACACACACATGCGTATGCGCGCACACACACACATACAATTGACTCCAGTAAAAACAGAATCCCTACCTAAGTACATAGACTACAGAATTCAGTACTTTACACAAGTGCCATGGCACAAATCTGACATTTACAAGACTAAAGGTCAGCTTTAGTGTATGACATCAGCAAGGCACAATGGAAAAAATGTTGGGAGGCTTGCATGAAATGGATGTGTAGGCATGTGCGAGTATCAAAATACTGTCAATCCATGGCATTGGAGCAGTAACTGTAGGATACACACTTCTGCTCTTCTGGTTAGAATCACACACAACACACACACACACACACACACACACACACACACACACACACACACACACACTTGACTGCAGTGAGAACAGAACCCCTACCTAAGTAGCAGACTACAGAACTCAGTACTTTACACAAGCGCTATGGCACAAGTCTGATTTTTACAAGGCTGCAGAACAACGTATAGTGCATGACATCAGCAGTGGGTGTAGTAGATATGATAGGAGGCCTGTATAGGTTCATAGCTCCATAGGTTCCTAGGAGGTTATTAGGCTAATCGCTCTAGGGCATTTACAAGCCTAGCCATGTAAAAACCCAAGAATCCTTATTGAGCAGAGTTAGATGTTCATTGTTAGCAGAGTGAATGTGTGATCAGCACCAAATGGCCCCATCCATGAGGGACATAGATGCGTGATTACCCAGTTGTCAAAATTGTGCTTGAATATAGTCATTAAAGAGCACTGCTTCACATGCAGTGGAAGCCTAATGCATAGGAACATCAATCACTGAGAGATATATCTGTCTCTCCAGCATGTTCTGTTTATGTCATAGGATAGGTAGAGATCCCTGGAGCAAGTTATTCTTGTCCCAGTTGATTTGCAGATGTCCAGCATTTACATTAGGGCCTGGTCCCAGGCTGCTCTGTAGGCCAGGCACAGGTCACCTCTCAGCAGCCTGTATGATACGAGTACAGTAACAGGGCTTTTAGTCTTTCCATGTATGTCATGTTATGGAGGCCCTGGATTCTCTGGGTCAGAAACCTCTGTGGTCTCAGCAGTTGCACGTGCCTGGTGAGGTACATAGAGAAGGGAGCATTGTACTCAATGACTGGTCTGATAAGGGTTGAGTACAGTTTAGCTATGACCTCCCTGGTCTTGGATGCGATGCCCTTAGTTATAAGGTGGGCAATGTAGGATGTGTGTCTTACCACTATGGATACATAGTGATTGAAGTTTAGATTGCTATCAACTTGTATTCTCAAGTCTTGCACCAGTGACTTACAGCTTAGAGGGTTGCTATGTATAATATAATTAGAAGTGCTACTTTTGTGCCAAAGGGGACAATGAGGCATTTTCTTGTGTTAAGTTTCAGTCCATGAGTTTGGCACCAATCATTTGTCTGTGTCAGGCCTTTCTGTAATATGCTTTAAATCACTGTGCCCAGTTGTCATCTGCAAACTTGGTAAACCACAGGCCATCTACCTTTGCCTGCACTTCTGAGAAATAGTTTCCAAACAGTAGAGGGCCCAGCACATATCCTTGTGATACTCCACTGGTAAATGATCTACTGCTGGAGGTAGACTCCCCAACTTTGACAGTGTGCATTCTGTCATAAGCCAGTTGGTTGCCCATCTAGTAATGTAGGAGTTAATCCCCAAATGGGAGACTTTCTCTATGATACCTGAATGGGCAATTGTGTCAAAGGGCTTGACTGAAGAAAATAGGTGGTATGTCCTGTTTTCCCTCATCCATTGCTTTTTTGGACATTGTCAGAGAAGTCCACTAGGCTTAATAAGCAAGATCTACCCTTGACAAAACTAATATGGGTCAGAACAAAAGAGCTGAAGGTCACCTATGTCCCTATGGAGAAGATCCATGATGAATATTTCCATAGCCTTGCAAATAAGGCTGGTAAGGCTTATGGGTCAATAGTTCCCAGAGTCAGTTGATGGAGGTGTAGACATGTCCAGCTGTGAAGATAGTTCTAGTTCTGCAGGTTACCAGCTTGATGTGCATTGCATATCACACATTTGATATTAGTATATGTATTGTAGTTGATATATTTTTGAAAAAGCACTGGAGACATCAGGGTTGCAGTGCATTGAGGGAGGCAACCCATGGCTACATTGTAAATATGTGACATATTGTTCAGTTTCTTAAGTTTCCACATGTAGTCTCATGGCATAATGAGTAAAATGGACAGTAAACAGCACTAATATATGTTAAATTTGGCTTGGCATACAGAAGCACTGAGCAGCAAGTTTTTGTGATGGTTGGCAAAGTGTTTGCGCATGCAAAAAACACATTTCCATTAATTTTTCCCTGTTTTCATGTAGTTAAGCAGTATGCAAATGTGAAGTGCATTGCTAAAATTCTGGGAGTTAGTATTGAATGTATGAGACACATCTGCTGCTTATCTGACTCTGTGGCAGCAGGTTTAAATTCATTGACATGTTTTTTTTTCAGCCCAGATGACAATGGGTTCCAATCCAGGTGTATCTAATACTTTTAAATAAATAATGATATTTCAATGACATTAGTCATTATAGTAAATTCAGTATGTATTACTGCATGTTGGCATAGTGCAGTGGTGTTAAGTGGCATTGCGTGGTAGTAACTGCAGCATTACAGAACCACTTAACGTTGCTTGGCATTGGTGTGCAACGCCAAAATCAATGCAAACCAGAGGCCAAAAAGTAAAGGGATCCATTGCTTTTTCTGCTACTTAGATGTGTTGTGTGTGATTTTATTTTTTGACCAGATTATGGGTGTTAAAATGGGGTAGACAGGAAAGTGGTGAAATGGGGAGAAAGCAGGGGGGAAGTATAAAGGGAAATCAATACAGGAATGTGCAGGAGGGAGGGAGGTAAGAACCATAACTATCCATTTCTTCAACAGTAAAAACTGATAATATGTGCAGAATATTAGCTGAATTTGGATTGTCACCTCCAGAGAGAGAGGGGTGACAACATAATCATGTTGTATAGCCAACTGGACTGAATCAAGTGTGGTCAAGAAGACACGTGTGAAATGGAGAACTATGTATGGGACAATAGTTTTTTTGTGGGAGAGGTGCCCATTTTTCTTTTTTAATTCCATAAGAGAGGAATGCTGGGTAAGGGACGTAGGTATTTTTGGGTCAGGTAAGTTGGGGAGGTGAGGAAGCAAATGCAAACAAGACAAACAATACAAGAGACAGGGATGATGAAGGACACAAAGGTTGGGAGACACACCGTGACTGGGGTGAGGGAGGGGACACCACAGACTCATGCCCTTCAAACATGGAGACAGTGAGAATTGAGTCCTCACCCAATGGACTGTCATCACTGTCTTCTTATTCTACTGGTGGTTGGAGGGCTTGAGGTCTTCTCCTCCTATGGACCATGAGGGAGAGCAGCCTCTCCATCTGGCATAAGCATACACCAGTGGTACAGTACGCAAACCTATGCACCAACCCTGGCATCTCCCAGCAGGTGAAGAAATCACCACCTCTGCCACTTCTCCTGAATGTTCCCACTGTACCAAATGCTGGGGCAGTACTAAGGTGCATGTAGTGCAGGGGTAGCAGAAGCAGTGCTGCCAGATTGGCTGTCAGGCATGCTGGGCATTGGTGCTGGAGCCGGTGGAGTGGGGGCAGGCTGATCCATGAGAGCTGGCCTACCTTGCTGTGCTGTGTAGCATTTAGTGATTTGGCACAGATGGATGACATGGAGACATTTTGATGACACATAATATAAAATAAAAAAGAGAGATAAGGTTTAGGGTGAGAGAAAAAATAGATAAAATTAGTACTATCATATGTGACTTAATTCATTAACAGTAGTATACAACTATTTTATCTGAAATAGTACATTTAAGAATACGTCCTAACAAATACACACTATACTTGCAGATTGTTGAAATCAATCTTTGAAATGTGTATATTCTGCACATATGTGTGTTCCAATTATACAGACTACAGTTAACAGCAGGACAAGTATGCCACTTGCATAGACTTTAATTTAATGTAAATATTTATTAAAGAAATGCAGTATTTGTTACTCATGGTATTTGAACCCAGAACATGTGACTACACTCATATTTAACTCCTAAAGTTGGTTTGTGCTACAGATTAATGCATGCATACTTGCTGTTACAGTTAGGATATGCATGCTCAATTTGCTACAACTGTATAAAAAAATCTATCTTTAACTTTTAAAGCTACAATAATACTTCTCTTGCGCTACATACATACCACTTGCTTCCCTCAGTCTTGCCAATCAAGCAACACAAGCCTGTCTGTTCAACTGTATTTCAGTGTTAGCTGGGGAAAGAACAGACAATAACAGAAGAGCATTATGCATTCCAGTCTTGCCTACATTTAGCTTTCTGTGTATTACAAATTATCTCTTATTATCATAGTTACACAGCTGTGGGATGTCTGTAGTCTTAAATTCATTCAATCAATGGTTGAGGGTATCCCTTTTTCACATGTGAAGGTCATTAAAATGATGCCTACAATGTTCTCCAGTGTGCAGGATGCCTGTAACATTGGTTACAGCCTGAGCTAAACTATTCCACACCTCAGACTTGTACTGGGAGCCAGAATAGTTCCCCCTGCAGAAGCTTTTGGCTGTGGTGCTTTACCAGGAGTCTAATAAATATCCTGGACTCCTGGATACCCCACCTCTGTGACCTAAACTTAGCAGGTTTCCCCACTAACTCCAGCCATGTCTAACACCTGACCAAGAGCAATGGAAATTGATGCTTTCCCCCGACAATTCTAGTTATCATATTTACTGGTATGGTAGTGCACAAACCCTAGCCACGATACCAACCAGATTTGCATGATGTTAAGTAGAGTACAGCAGTGTCAAGCAGGGAGCACATGCATACTTGAAATTGGAAGGTTAATATACTTGTCCTTAGTTTGAGGGGTGTCTGGTGATGTAGCTTGTAAATATACATTTGTAATTGAGTAATTGTTAGATGAGTTAAGTTTCCAAGACATGCACTGGGGACATAAATGTCATGACCTGACACATTTGTTTTTGCATTTATACATTGATAAAATTGATTTCTACAGTGGGGGATTCAAATCTAGGCATAAAAGACAAAACATTTTCCTCCAGTCTTTGCCACAGAAGAAACGTTGCTCAACCATAGTCAGGAATCATTCATAAATACAGGTGACAGTTTGAGGTGTTATGTATGTGTGTGACCTGACAAGGTTCATGTATATTGATATAGTTGTATATGTGTGTAATGTGATTGTGAAAGCCATGCAAGTCCAGATAGCAGAATTATACTTACAGAAATAAAGTAGACTTTATACCCTCAGTCATACATCTGAAAACACAATAAGGGTGTCTTATCCCTCACACATATAATTCATATCAGCTCCACTATCTAAAGTGTTATAAGTGAGAGTGAATATAATGGGAAGTGGAACAACAGTAAAAATGCATGGAATTTCCTGTTTTGGAACCCATGACCATGTGTATGGCAGTCCTACACTTAGGCCTGTTGCCACAAGAATGTTGAAATACCACTTGTCTATTTTTCAGTTCGCTGCTGTAAACTGCAGTCACAACAGTAAACCCTGTACTAGAACCCAGGAGCATCTGTACTCCAGCTCTACACTTATACCTGCTGCCACAGGACTAGTTACATGGCATTTCAATAATTTCCTACTCATTCTTAAGTTCTCTGTGTTACCTAGTGTACAAAGCTGCTAAGCATATTTGCACAATGCTCAACAGAATTATTTGAATGTATCTGTTTTCAATTAATGGCTGTCTGAGTCTTGTCTGCAGGTGTTAGGGAACCTTGCCAGCTGCTGCTCAATGCTGCTAAGCACAGTTGCACAATGGAAATCAAAAATTGCAACAATGCATTGTTTTTTGAAATTTGCACTTTTAGAGATGCCCTGTCTGTAGGTGTTCTGTAGGTGTTTTGTCTGTTTCCTGTGTGGCCCACTAGTCCAGTCTGTGCACTGATAAGCATTGTGCAAATGAAATAAGCACAGCCAAACCTGACACTATTTTTCTCCATTTTCCTTGTTTGTGCTAAGCCTTGCACTGCACAAACACTGGCATTAAAAATTGCATAAAAGGAGAAAATAGTTAAAATGAAAAATATATATAATCTATGAAATTAACACTACAAAATGGTTGTTAGTACACTTGACATACTGTTACATAGGTCTGGATTTGAACTTTCACTCCAATGAACCTCTGGTGTCCTCGATGGATATTTGTCCCTATTATTTGGACTGTATTCCCCCATTATTGGCTTTGTCCAGGTTTTTTGTGCCAAGGTTGAGAGCTATGGTGATAACTGAACTCACTGAATATGTTTGGGGGCTGTATTCCCCCATTATTGGCTTTGTTCAGTTGTTTTGTGCTAAGATGTTGATAGCTATGGTGAGAACTGAATTCACTAAATGGTAGCCATTTAAGTTTCAGTCTTCCTTTCTTTCATAAACCAAATGATTTGGCATAGTGGTATGTTGCTCTGATTGTTTTGCACAGGGTCCTGAGTCCAATACTTGCCAGTGAAATGTATGGTGGTAACACAGCATTTTATTCTAACAACTTTCCAACATTATACAAGCAATTTTTAAAATGTGTCCCTGTTTTTTGGTCTTTTGCCCCCCTCCGCCCTAAATTTTGGATTTTTCCAGATTTCTTGAGCTGCAAAGTTCAGAGATGCAGCTGAGTGTCAAGTAGATTTTACAAGAAGCTGAGAGCTGCAGAGGAACAAAAGTTTAGTGCTGCTTATGCCACGTCTACTTGCAATAGGTAGTGTATTTGCTTTTGATGCAGACGGCTGTAGGTTCTACTCCCACAGTAGGTAGATGCTTTGCTGATACTGTACTGTATTGTAAAGGGGGTGGATGCTGCAGTCCTTTTTGGTGAAGATATCTAGTAACTATGAACTTGTTATCAGTTTGCCATCCATTCCCTATTGCAATATTACTAGCTTATCATTCTTTTAATGCAACTTAGGCAATTTATTCCTTAAGGGCAACAGGCACTTTATTTGTAGATGAAACAATGAAATATAAAGTTGTTTGCTAGCAGCAACCTCTTCATTAGTTACAAATTTCTTTAATGTGGAATTATTTAGATGACTTTTACTTCTTCAGAGATTGTGCATATTTACTGATACTGGTGGAATGCAGAAGTTTGAGTAGACTTTTATGATAGAAATGTTCTGAACTGGGCAGTTTTGTCATTATTGGTGCATGCATTTTGTTTCATTGTTTACTGGAAAAATGTTCTGAATTGGGCAATTTTGTCATTATTGGTGCATGCATTTTGTTTCATTGTTTACTGGAAAAATGTTCAAAACAAATTTAAAACGCCCTCTAACAACTGTACTATACTGTACAAGGAATATAATTTAATACAATCAGGAAGGTGTATCAAAGACTACGTGTATGTTTCATGTGCAAGGGGCCTATGATTTGAAAACAGCCCAAAGTTAATCTTTATCTGCCACTGGCAAAATTTATTTTCTTTGAATGTGGGTTTCAATGTCGTTTCAAATGCATGTGAGTTTTAAAGGCAGAGAAGTTTTAATGCTAAGTCTGTTTTCAATGTGAGATTGCATTGCTTTGTTTAGCAGATGTCTTAGTGTTTGTGCTGTAAAATGCAAAATAAACCTTCAAATGAAGTCCAAATCATCGTAGAAGTAAAGCAGTCTGCACATTAGTGTTTATGGTAAATGGGATGAAATAGCCAAGTAATGGTTCATTGGAATAGCTGAAGGGGGAGGCTCCATTCGACCACGATTTTGTGAAGGGGAAGGGCGGCAAACTCAAAGACAGCCCTGGCTGAACTGTACCTCCCAATTGTCCAGATTTTCACAGAATTAATAGATTTTTGCTTCTTATTTTTGGTTTGTTTCTCATAAAATGTGTGGTTTTCTGGCAAATAATTTAGGAATTAAGTCACTAAATAATGACAGACACTGAGTTTCAGACTTCATAACCTTTAGAAAAATGCATGCTAAAGCAAGACCTGTTATTTTATCAATTGTCTCAGTTTATACAACAATTTATAGTACTGTTTATATGTTCCCCCAGTATATTTGGCCTTGTCCAGATTTCCTGCATTAACAGGTTGAGAGGTACATGCAAATAAATTGCTTTATAGAATTAGGCATATCCAAACCTCTCAACTGTCCCCGATTTTGGCTCAAAATGTTGCTCTTCCCCTAATAATCCCACCGCAAAATGGCAATTTTGGAAGAAAATGTGGAGGGCTTACAATTAAGAAATAATTGTAATAATCAGAGTTATAGATTACTTTTATTTCAGAAATGCATGTAGAGTCTTTTATTTTGTCAGCTGCTCAAGTTAGCAGTACTAATATTAAAAAAGTGTCCATTCTTTGACAGGTTCCCAGTTGTATTGTGTGGCTATTTTATATTTTTGCATCACATTTTTGGTCTATTTTTCATAAAATTGTGCTTTTTGGCAAATTGGAGGCAACTCATTAAAGACTAAAGTTAGAAAATAATGACAGACACTTGAGTTTCAGATTTTGTACCTTTCAGAAAATTCATACTAATGCAAGACCTACTATTCTATTATCTTTCTAAGTTTATAAGAGTAATATTTAAAAACTGTCCTTATTTTTGGGCCTCTGTCCCACTTCTATGTATGGCTCTGTCCATATTTCTTGTTCTGAGGTTGAGAGGTATGACAAATTTGTCAGGACCATGACAGTCAGCCAGAAACATTTCAAATTGTGACATACTTGTTGCACCCCACTCCCCCATGTAGTGACTCTGGATGTGTCCAAGCAAGGCAAGGAGCAGTTATGCAGTGTAAATGTGCAGAGAATCCCCCCATCCAAGGTAGACACAAGTGCTACTTTTATTCTGTCCTTGATTTTGCAGAATGTTCTGGTTTCTGTCATATTTTGATACTGTTGATTTATGCTTATTATTACTCAGAAAGTGCCTGTTGCTCTGTGTTTAAGTAGCAATGCTTTAATGACCATCATGTAAGCTTGTTGGAGATTGTAAGATGAAAGTAAGCTTTAATAAGCATACTGTTAAAGAATTTGCCAACAATGAAAGCCTTTCTGTTGTTGCCATGCAGAGAATACTTACATAACTAGATAACGTATAAGCCTTGGGTATTGAAATGCATATGACAGCATTTGTAATAAAGTACAGGATTACATTATTTTAAGAATCTCATTACATTTGTTGGAGACTTGCAGTCATCTTTGCAGGCTTTACCTGCAAACCAAACAGAATGCCAGTCTATCATGTGCAGTCCATTACCTGTACAGTAATCCTTTAAGCAATGTATCTTCAGCTTATTTCTTGTTTGCTTTTCATTTTTTACTTTGATCATCTTTTCCCCATGAAACAAGCAGATGGTTGTCAGGCAGCAGGTCTTTTTTGAATAAGAAACATTTTTACAAGTGGGGGTATCACAGACATTGCTACTTTCAGCATGTTACTTGGTACTTTAATAAAGCTGAATATAAATTATAATTAGAACTGCAGTGCAAGGAGAAGTGGTTTGAGCTGAGTGCTGCTTGTTTTTCTTATACTTGATTTTGACTGGCATTCCAGCAATGTATTTAAAAAGTAATTTATTTTTTCATGCCTCACAACCTTTTTGCTTCCATCTAGATATTAAGTAAGCTGTCATGCAGCCAATGCATTGAAATATTTTTTTTTCTTCTACACTTCATTTTGTCTTAATTGGACTCTCATAATGACGGTTTGGCACCCAGGGCAGCGTATTTAATTAAAGTTACAGTTTTTGTGGTTTTGAGCATAGTTCCTCCCCTTTCTAGTTGGCTGCACCCCTTCCCATTGACCCTACCCAGTCAGCTGTCTCCTGCAGCCCCCCTTTGATTTGAATTCACCAGCCACCATTATATTACACAATATACTCTAGGTTCAGCACTTACCTTGTAAATGCAGCAGTTGACACAGTGTTAGTTCAGGGCTGACTCTGTCTGATGCAAGCAGTACACAGCTATTGCATGGGTAGGTAAAGGTTGTGCAAATTGGCTGGCATCAGTGTTACCATATATATATATATATATATATATATATATATATATATATGTGTGTGTGTGTGTGTGTGTGTGTGTGTGCATGTGTGTGTGTGTGTGTGTGTGTGTGTGTGTGTGTGTGTGTGTGTGTGTGTGTGTGTGTGTGTGTGTGTGTGTGTGTGTGCGTGTGTTTGTGTGTGTGTAGGAGAAAGGTTTTAGGCCCTTAGGTGATGAGTGAGTGTGCTATGCATTGTCTCTTAGCCAATGTGAGGGCATACTGAGCATGCCTACATCTGCATACACCTACAGTAGCTGCTGCTTCCACCTCTGACTACTCACCTGAGTGTGGCTGTGGTGACCTTGTCACTGGTGGTGGGATATGTGCCCTTTCCACTTGTTGATCCTGCTGTTTTCTCAGGATGATGTGTAGCATGGCACATACTGTGAATATTTTGGTACATATATGTGGATTGTACTGCAGGGCTCCCCCAGATATATCAAGGCCCTGGAACCATGACTTCAGCAGCCCACACACACATTCTATGATATTTCTGGCTTGAACGTGTGCTTCATTATGGCATTCTTTGGCAGGTGTGTGTGCATTTCTGATGGGTGTCATCAGCTATGGTTCCAGTACATAACCTGCAGCCCCCAATAAATAACTCAGTGGGGATATCCCCCCTAGTGAACATCTGATACAGTTGGGAGGTGTGTTAGATATATGAGTTGTGGTAATTGCCTGGGTTGCCAGCACACATGTTCAAGATGATTCCCTTGGCATTACACATGACTTGGCAGTTAAGAAAGTGGAAGCCTATATTATTAATGTAGAGCCTTTCCTGTTCTCCAGGTGATACCTTAATTTCTACAAGTGTGAAATCTATGGCACCCAGTACTTCAAGGTAGTTTGTTACAGGGTAGAACTTCAGAATATTTCTGGCCCTATCCTCAGGAGTACAGAGAAAATATATGTTTTAGCATAGCATTCAGGAATTGATGGAGGATTAGGTTCATAGGTTCATAGGTAGGTACTAGGCTATCTGCCCGAGGGCATTTATAAGCCTATCCAGAGTGAGCCGGCTTTCACCACCCCATTGTTTAGTTAACTGAGCCTCTGTAAAGCAGAGCCAATGAAGTGATCCCAGGGATGTACTTTCTGTTACCCATCCACTCGTCAAGGCTTCTCTTGAAGAGTGTTAGTGAGGGGCTTTGCCTAATGTAGTTAGGAATTTTGTTCCAAAGCATGGGGAGTCTCTGTGACAGGAATCTATCCCTCCAGCATGTACTATTTATTGTTGTGGCGAGGTTTAGCTCACTAGAGTGCATGGCTCGCAGTGACTTGTATTTCTTTAGGTGGAGCATGTCCATCAATTCTGAGTTGGTCATGGCTTTGTAAATCAGGCAGAGATCACCTCTGAGTAAGCGATATGCCACTGAGTACAGCCAGAGTTTTTTCAGCCGGGCTGCATAGGATATATGTTTGAGGCCAGTAATCCTCTTGGTGAGGTGCTTTTGTGGTCTTTAAAGCTGTTGGAAGTGTCTTGTGAGGTACATCCCAAATGGGGCATTGTACTCTATGATGGGTCTGATGAGTGACGAGTAGAGGGGCACTATAACCTCTTTATTTCTGGATGCGAACCCCTTAGTAATTAGATGGGCCACATAGAAGGATTTCCTAACTACTTTGGCAATATGATTGTCAAAGGAGAGATTACTATCTACCTGGGACCCCAGATCTCTTATTACCTCTTCTGTATTAAGGGGGCTGCCGCCTATGTGGTAATTCGTGGGTGTTTTGTTTTTCCCAAACGGGATGACTCTGCATTTTTTGGCATTTAGCTTGAGGCCATGACTTTGACACCAGGTGTCTGTCTCAGTAAGGCCTTTTTGGAGAATGTCTGTGTCAGCCGGAGAGTCAATTATGGCTCCCAGTTTGCAGTCATCGGTGAACTTGGTTAGCCATAGTCCTCCTATGTTTGCCTGTACTTCTGAGAAATATATGCCGAACAGTAGGGGTCCCAGAACTGAGCCTTGCAGGACACCACTTGTGACTGGTTTAGAATCAGACCTGGAGCCCGCTATTCTTACCGTGTGAGTTCTATCTGTAAGCCAGTTGGCAACCCATCTTGTGACATAGGAGTTTATGTTCAGGCTGGTGAGTTTTTCTATAATACCCGAGTGAGGAATGGTGTTGAATGCCTTGGCGAGATCAAGGTAGGCTGTGTGAACCACCTTTCTCTCGTCTATGGTCTTGGTAACTGTCTCGAAGAAGTCATCCAGGTTTAGTAGGCATGATCTGCCCTTAACAAAGCCGAACT
Organism: Protopterus annectens; assembly: GCF_019279795.1. NCBI lineage: Eukaryota > Metazoa > Chordata > Ceratodontiformes > Protopteridae > Protopterus > Protopterus annectens. The sequence goes on from NC_056739.1 coordinate 461,922,359, forward strand.
GGGTCGGGTCAAGTGTTTGGAGGTTCCCAATGTCTTTGTTAATGAGTTCCATGATGATGTGCTCCATAGCCTTGCAGACCAGGCTAGTCAGACTTATGGGGTTGTAGTTACCAGGATCAGTTGTGGCTCCTCCTTTGTGGAGTGGAATAACCATTGCTGTGCACCATTCTATGGGCATGTAGCCTGTAGAGAGGCTGAGGTTAAACAGCCTGTTTAGGTGGGGGGTTAGTTTGTTCTGTAGTTCGTGCAAGATGCAGCCTGGGACACCATCTGGCCCCATTTATGCTGTGTTTTTGGCTTTTGAAAGGGCTGTTTTCACCTGTGCTTCTGTGATTTCTGGGACACTACACTTTTCTGGTATTGTTGTGAGCCCTTTTGAAGGTGAGAGGGAGGTGAAGTTTGCACTGAATCTATCTGCCAGTATGTTGGCAATATCAGTAGGTTCAGTATATTTTGTGCTATTTTGCACTATCTCAGAGCATATCTGCGAGTTGCCACTTAGATTTTTGACACATCTAAAGAAGGCTTTGTGGTTATCTTTCGTGTCCTTGGCTATTTTTCTTTCGAAGTTAGCCTTCGATGATTTTATGAGGGACCTTAGTTTCTTACTGATACTGATCAGGGATGTCTTTCCTTCTTGGGATTTGCTTTTTTTCTGAACTAGTTTCCTCCTTTTGTTGTATAACCTGTTTGTGGCAGGGGTCCACCAGACTGGTTTCCTTCTCTTAGGGGAGTGAGTCTTGGTTTTGCTAGGGATGGCATGATCCATGCATCCTTGTAGGTGCTCATAGAGTGCAATTGTAAAGGATTCTGCATCTTGGGCAGTGTTATCCTTTAGCGTGGGGGCTGTGAAACTTACCACCTCTGACTTAAGTAAGGTGAAGTTTGCTTTAGAAAAATTTTTCACTGTGGTTTCCTTGGTTGGGGGTGGTGGTGGGGTGTGGACATCCAGGGTGATTAGTTTATGGTCTGATCTAACCAGTGATGGGTTGACCTCCGGTACGGAGCACCTGTCGCCCATGTTGGTGATGACCAGGTCCAATATGTTGTGGCCTCTGGTAGGGGAGTTTACCAGCTGATCCAGGGCATTTAAGTTGATAAATTCCAGGAAGCACTGAGCCTGGGAGTTTGTACTCAAGTAGTTTTCCCAGTTAATGGTAGGGTAATTGAAATCTCCCAAGATCCAGGTGTTCGGTAGGACCTTCATGTTTTCCAGTCTCTCCAGAAAGGTGGAGTGTTGGTCCTGGGTCATGGAGCGTGATCTGTAGCAAGCCACAATTTGCATTGCAGATTTGCCCGATGTTAGTTGCACATGGATGATCTCAGAGGTATCATGCTGCGCCACTAACCTGGAGGTGTGGGTATCCTTGATGAATATGGATACACCCCCTCTTTTTGTGTTTCAGTCCGTGTTCTGTGGCCGAAATGTGTGGTATGAGTTGCAGCCCAGTAGTGCTGGAGTGGCTCTCTGGAGCCTTGAACCAGGTTTCAGTTGCTGCACAGACGTCGACGTTCTCCATACTTAGGAGTGCTTCGAGCGCATACATTTTGAGATTTAAACTCCTGGCGTTGAGTAGCATAACCCTCAGTTTTTTACTTGTGCTGTTTACGGAGGTGGATTTGAATTTTGAGCCTTGCCTAAAAAAGGCACTATGAGGGCAGCAAGAGCCTTGGCCAGTATTCGAAAGCCAAGGGGTGACAGGTGCAAGCCATCTCTTGCGAAGCAACATGGCTTGTCGAGCATGTCATCCCAGGCTGACAGACACTGGATTCACTTTGAATGACACCAGAAGCTTAGCCAATTGTTGAAATTGATCATTTTTTCTTTATACTGAGGTATCATTCTTGGTGAGGGCAGGATGCTACTCAGGGTCAGGGTCATACCCACCTGGGCTACATGATCAGAGAGCTTTTCCATGTCTCTTTTCATGTAGTCCAGGGAGGTACGGCTCATGTCGTTCACACCAACATGAACAATGACAGAGTCATATTTGTACTTGTTCTGCAGTGACCTGAGTGCTTGTGTTATGTGGCAGATTCTGGCTCCCGACAGGCAGCTAACAGTAACCTTCTCCTTGTCCAGCCTAGTGAGTTGGGCATCAGTGTGCCTGACTATTGAGTCACCTATTACTAGTGTGTTAGGTATGTTATTTTGCCTTAAGGGCTGTGATTGTGCGGCACATTGATTTTGTGTTTTATGTGTTGTCTGGTTTGTGATGGGAGGTGTATGTTTTGTGGGTGTCTGCTTTGGAGTTCTCTGATGCTTTTGCAGGTTTTTATTTAGAGCCTCCGAGTATGATTTTGTGTATTTATGTGTATTTTTTACCAGTGCTGGTTTAGTAAGTCTATGTGAGGCTGGAGGTGTGGCACAAGTGTTAACCTTCTCCTCATGACTGTCTGTTCCAGTCTTGGGTGGAGATACCTTAGCCTCCAGTTTGGCTGTATAATTGCATCTCTCACATATGTTAGTGTTTTGTGGTAGGAGGAGAGGGTTGTCTTTGTACATGAGGCAGTTGTAACATTGCCTCAGGATACCCAGATTCACCAGCTGGACTGGAGAGTACACCTGAAGTTGCCCTTTGGTCATGCCTGAATAGTAGGGTGAGCTGCTTAGTCGCTTGGTTGGTGAGGGGTGGATAAAGAGCCTTGCCCTGCTGGGCAGTCAAGTGTCGGGGTATATTAGTGCTTGCTATTAGGTCTGAGCAAGTGCTGGACTGTAGGATGCTTTTTGAGTGCTTAGGTTGAGAGTTAGACTAGTTTCAAGTGAAAAACTGAAGAGGAGACTTACTGGAGCCAGGAATAATTTAACCCTAGCTAACCGGTGCTGCCCGGCACACAAAACCATGCAACGTGTTTTTTAAACTACTAACCTCTGGGCTGGAACCACTCCTCCAGGGACAGATGGCTGCTCAAAGTTCCCCTCTCTCACTGGTGAACACAGAAACTTCCCTCTATCCAAGTAAGGTATGGGCAACTCAGAAACTTGTAACACAGCCCTGAATTCAGCACTAGCCTGAAAACTGGACTATACTAGCTTAGAAAGGTGGGAAACAAGAAATGTATTTATTTATTTTTTTGAAAAGATAAGGCAAAAACAGTAAAAAGTACACTTAAAACAGCTTTAAACGACTACAAGTGATCATAAAAGGCTATCGCACTTTAATGTGTAGCCTACAACAGTTAAACAATTTAAATAAAAACAACTTTTTAAAAGTGCAGGCAGTCAAATAAGTACAATATGTGAAAAAAAAAACAAGCTCTTAAATCACAATAAGTGCTGGAAAATCAGCATTTAGGTGGAAAACAGTTAAGTACAGCAAGAAAATACAGAAAACTGATACTCAATCACTCCAAAGTCTCCCTTTTAAGGTAGAAGGCTTATATCAGTTTAAGGCTTTCTAGTGCTTTCCAGTAGGTTAGTTACAGGAAAGATGGGAAATAAGCGGAGATGTGGTCTTTTAAACCAGAAAGTTGAAAGAGATGGACAACTTCCTGAATGGTCAATAAACTACAATTCCTGGGCCAAGAACCACTCCTCTTGTGGTAGACAGACTACCTAGTACTTACCACTCCCACTGATAAGCTAGAAGGCTGCACTCCAACACAAGGGCTTGGGGGGCTCAGAAGCTTACAAACAGTCCTGGATACAGCAAATCTGTACCTGGACTAGACTAGTTATGAGAAAGGTGGGGATCAAGCACAAACACGGGCTTTAAAACCAGAAAGTTGAGAGAGATGGAAAAAAAACTGCTCAAACGGCCAAAAATCTACAATTTCTGTGCCAGAACCACTCCTCTTGTGGTAGATAGGCTACCTAGTGCTTACCACTCCCACTGATAAGCTAGGAAGCTTCCCTCCAACACAGAAAGGCTTGCAGGGCTCAGAAGCTTACCAACAATCCTGGATACAGCAACTCTGTATCTGGACTAGGCTAGTAACAGGAAAGGTGGGAAACAAGCACAAGTGCGGCTTTTAAACCAGAAAGTTGAAAGAGATGGGAAAAACTACCCAAATGGCCAGTAGCTACAATTTTTGGGCCAGGAACCACTCTTCTTGTGATAGATAGGCTACCTAATGCTTACCACTCCCACTGATAAGCTAGAAGGTTTCCCTCCAACACAGAAAGGCTTGGGGGGCTCAGAAGTTTACAAAGAGTCCCTATACAACAAATCTGTACCTGGACTAGACTAGTAACAGGAAAGGCAAGAAACAAGCACAAACACAGGCTTTTGAATCAGAAGGTTGAAAGAGATGGAAGAGCTTCCCAAATGGCCAATAAACTATAATTTCTGGGCCAGAAACCTCTTCTCCTGTGGTAGATAGGCTACCTAGTGCTTACCACTCCCACTGATAAGCTAGAAGGCTTCCCTCCAACACAGAAAGGCTTGGGGGGCTCAGGAGCTTACAAACAGACCTGGATACAGCAAGTCTGTATGTGGACTAGATAAGTTACAGGAAAGGCAGGAAATAAGCTAGGAATTTATTTTTCACAGAAAAGCAGCTAAAACAGCAGTAAATACAATTCAAAGGCAGTAGTGCAAGCTGGCACACGTATATCAATATTACGGCAAATACAGTTTAATTAAATGCAATTAAATTAACAAATGACTAAAAAAACAAGTGCAGAAGGCATTCAATTAGAAGGCTACTAACAAGCAGTAATAAGTGCAGAGTAAGAACAACTGAACAGATAACAGCCCGCAGATATATATATATATATATATATATATATATATATATATATATATATATATATATATATGGGTCCCCTTCACTACACTGACACGCCACAAAGCCGACACCCAAAACGCCGAGACCAAAAGATCGACGACACAGATGATCGACAAGGTGAAATCCTGACAGCCGAAACACCGACATGGGCAACGTGTGAGCGTGACTCGGTAAGTGTGTGATAGTGAGGGATTTAGGGTTAGGGAGCGGACAGGTAAGTGTGCGATAGTGAGGGATTTAGGGTTAGGGTGCAGGAAAGGTGAGTGTGCGGTAGTTTCGGACTTAGGGTTAGGGTGCAGGTAAGGTAAGTGTGTGATAGTGACGGACTGTAGTTTTAGGGGTGGGTTAAGTGAGTTAGGGTTAGGGTGCGGGTAGGGTGAGTGTGCGATAGTGACGGACGTTATGTTTAAGGGTGGGTTAAGTGAGTTAGGGTTAGGGTGCAGGTAGGGTAAGTGTGCGATAGTGATGGACTTTAGGTTTAGGGGTGGGTTAAGTGAGTTAGGGTTAGGGTGCGGGTAAGGTAAGTGTGCGGTAGTGTCGGACCTTAGGGTTAGGGTTTAGGTTAAGGTTAGTGCATATATAATTGTGTGTAATGTGTAGTTTACGTTTTGTGTGTCGGTGTTTTGGGTGTCAGTGTTATGGTGTTCGGTTTTGTGAGTTGTCGGTATTGTGTGTTTTCGGTCTTTTGGTCTCGGTGTTTTGGGTGTCGGCTTTGTGGTGTATCGGTGTAGTGAAGGGGACCCATATATATATATATATATATATATATATATATATATATATATATTTTTTTTTTTTTTTTTTTTGAGGGAGGGAACACAGCAGGATTAAGAGGCTACAGGGATTGTCCTTCTCAAATGCTTTCTTTGTACACAGTAGGAGTGCCTATGATCTCACTGCACTCAGTTGACTGAGCAAATGAGATAGGCCCAGAAGGAGTATCCAAATACAAACTTACAAGAGGGGCGGGCAGTTTCAAAGCCACCAAGACTAACACCAAGACAAGAACAGAGAGGGTGGGTGGGAAAAACAGTGGAGACACAAGAGACAGAAACAGAAACAATACAGCACCACTATAAATAATAGGCAAGTGTATAAAGTGGCAAAATATGCACTTATCAGTTTGAAATAGATTCCAGCTCTGCACAACAAGTCCTGGATGCTGATGCCTGTGACACCCCAGGCATGTCCCCTGTTGGTCTCTGAAAGGTACCTGTAGCTAAAATTCTAATGCTACATATACCTTTGTCTCCACTGGAATGGGATCCCCTTGGTTTACCCTGGCTCTGAGTTGAAGATGACAGAGGTTGCAGAGTTCCTGTAGTGTGTCTCTGTCCACCATGTAGTGCTTTACAATCTTTACAATTTCCACATCACCTAGATTGTGATAAGCTACCCAGGGTCTGAAAACTCTTCTCTTTCTTGTTCTATTAGCAACAGCAGCAGCAGCATAGACTTCAGCCTGTTGCACATGCACATGAATTAAAGCAACAGCAGCCCCTAACATTGTTTCTGTGTATAATCCTTTGATTGGCTGTATTCCAATAGGTTTGGGAATTCACAGGGAAATCAAGCACGAAATCTACACGGTTGCTTTACAGCTTTTTGAATAACTCCTCCATTGTAGATTGGTTGATTAGCATACAGTTCAGCTGAACATTCATTCGAAATAGACACGGGCTTACATATAGGCAGCGAGAGAGAGAGAGATATAACATTGCAAAAGATGCTGTAATATTACCTGAGATTTCTAGCAATTAAGAAATAAAAAGAGGCAGCTTAACTATGGAGATATTAGAAAGTGGGAGGGTGGTTGATTTTGTAATATAGAGTGATATATTAGTAGTAGAGAAACTTTGAATTTTGCAGCTTTACAAGCTGAGTCTCGAAATTCAGAACAATTAAGAGCAGTTGTACTACTGTAACAGCAAAGTGTGAAACTCACTGTTACACGTTAAAATAATTTTGCATGGGGGTAAGCTACCTACACACCTACCACACTACTCAGAGCTGGATCATGATCAAATGGAGCCCTAGACAGGGTAATGGATCTGCCCCCAACACGCACATACAACAGCAGCATCCCCCCCCCGGCAGCCATTCTAGCGTCCTATTACTTGGTTATTTCTCCCCACTTACCATAACCACTGTTCAAACCTGTCAATGTACAGACTATTTTCTTCTTTACTTCTGCAATGATTGCAGATATTTGGATTTAATTTAAAACTTTTTTATTTCAAATTTTATTGCACAAACACTGAAGCATACCTCTCAACTGTCCAGATTTTTGCAGAATATCCAAATGTTTGCCTTTTATTTTTTGCTGTGTTCTTCTTAAAATGTGTGGTTTTCTGGCAAATCACTGAGGACTGAAGTCAGCAAATTATGATGGGCATTTGAATTTCAGACATCATACCCTTCAGAAAAATGCTTCAGAAAAATGCATGCTAATGCAAAACCTGCTATTCTATCAACTTTCTAAGAGCAATATTTAAGAATTGTTTCTATTTTTGGGTCTTTCTCCCCCATTATGTTTGGCTTTGTCCAGATTTCTTGAACTTAGAAGTTGAGAGGTATGACTGAGAGCCATTTGCTGAACAAAACACTTCTTTTTTTTCGGCATTTCTCGGTTAGGGGTCACCCACAGCAGATCATCTGTCTGCTCATGATTGGCAGTGGAGTTGTACAGTGTCGAGTTGCCAGCCCGGCGCCCAACCTTCCACAGAAGGCACACACACACACACACACACATTGGGTCGATTTAGAGTGTCCAATCCACCTGCAGCATGTCTTTGGGATGTGTGAGGAAACCGGAGCACCCGTAGGAAAACCACACGACTACTGGGAGGACATGCAGACTCCGCACAGAAGGTACCCCAGCCGAGGATCGAACCGGTGAGCCTCTTGCTATGAGGTGACAATGCTAACCACTACACCACCTGCTGAACAAAACACTACAATCTCAAAATGAAAACAGACTGAGCATAAAGAGTAAACTCCTCTGCCCTTGAAACTCACAATAACTGAAACAGCTTTGAAATCCACATTCAAAGAATATGCATCTTGGCGAGTGGATTAAGTTTACCTTTGGGCTGTTTTCAAACTATAGACCCCTTGTGCCCACTTTTTGGACCATGCCTATATGCATGTGTTGTTTGACTCACCTTCCTGATTGTATTAAGTTATATTCCTTGTATAATCCAGCACCACTTGTTCCGATTTGTTTTACATTTGTAGTTTTGAATATTTTTTTCCAGTAAGCAAAGAAACAAAACATGTAAACCAATAATGATAATAATGCCCATTTCAGAGCATTTCAACCATAAAAGGCTACTCAAACCTTTGTCATTACAGTCCACCAGTATCAGTCAGTATGCACAATCTCTGCAGAAGTAAAAGTCATTTGAATAATTACACATTAAAGAGATCTGTAACAAATGAAGAGGTTGCTGCTGGCAAACAACTTTATATTCCAGTGTTTTATTTACAAATTCACTGCCTGTTATCCCTGAAGAATAAACTGCCTATGTTACATTACAAAAATAGATAATCTGGTAATATTGCAATAGGTAATGGATGGAAAACCAACAACAGGTTTACAGTTACTAGGCATCTCATCCAAAGGAGAACACACTCAAGACTGCAGCACCCCACCCCCATTAAAGTACAAAAAAGTATCAGCAATCCATCTATGTGGTACAGGAGTAGAACCCACAGAGGTTTGCATCAAAAGCAAGTATGCTACCTGTTTTACAACTAACACTGCTTTTAAACTCACTAGCACAAACAGTGACAAGCATTTGCTAAACAAAACAGTTGCACACTGAAAATAGAGTTAGCATAAGCAGCAATAAACTTCACTTCCCTTGAAGCTCCCAATTCTTTGAAAATGCAGTGAAGCTCCCAATTCTTTGAAACTGCAGTGAAAGTCACAGTTCCTTGAAAATACACTGAAACACATATTTCTGAGTTGTCTGGTCGTTTGTCTAGAGGATTCAGGCTTGTCTCCTGTAACTGAAGTACGTAGTTTCAGCAAGAGCAAAGTAACTAACCTGCCATCCATAATTAGGGCATTTCACACACACACAAACACACACACACACACACACACACGCGCGCACACACACACACACGCGCATGCATGCACGCACACACGCACACACCCTTTACAGATGGAACATTTGTCTTCTTGTATGTTTAAATTCCACGTATGGAAATGTGATGCATGCAGGGATGTAACTTACAGAAGACATGTAACTTTTTTTTTTTAAATTAAAAAGTAAATGTTGTGGTAGCTCTCCAGCCAGTGGGCCCTAAACAACTGCATTGATACCCTAGTGCTGGATCCGCTCTGACATGATTTAATTCCAATATCAGTGTACCTCAAAGAAGGGGGAATATTCTGAGATACAGCAGTTTTAGACATTACATAGGTTCATAGGTCTCTCCATCTGCACTTAATTTTTTAGAGTTCTGGGACATGAGCATAAAACAGGACCCCATCTAAATCCATTATATTGACAAAATGTACATTGAACAATTTTAAAACAAAATCAGATTTAAATGAAGCTGAAATAATCCAAAATCAGGAAATGGAGGACAGTTAAAACATCAACTGTTAACTGTTTTTGTAGAAGGGAAGTCCCTCCACACCCGATATGGGGGACAAGCATCCACCCCCTCTGAAGAAGTGAGAAATCTCCCAAAAGAAATGAATAGCCACCAACATAAACTTAGAAATCATACCAGCAGTGATCTTATTTACAAAACAGCCACTGCCTAACCTTTCCTACTCTGATCATTCTACAACTGAACTCACAGACTTGGATACAATTCTGAAAACACAATCCACTGTAAAAATTGCACTCAAATGATTCCTATTGTTCAGTTTATATACGTCTTACAATTCAGGTAAATGATCCACCTTGTGATATTAGTTGGCAGAAGAAAGCTGGACAAAAATGACTTTTAAATAAGTAAACCACATTGCTTAGTGTTAATCCTAAATTAAAACATTGCAGATAAAACTGGCATTAACACACCATAACCAAAAAATATTGGCAGTACACTGAACGATTAAACTTACGTTCAATATAACGGACTTTGACAACATCTCTAAAGAAAGCTAAAGATTTGAACAATTGACATACGATCATTCTCATATTGAACAGCAAATGAACACCAGGTTCTAAAGATTAACAAATCCAAAACAAATGTTCCACTTTAATTATGGCAATGACAATGTTCTTTTCCTTATGAAAGTCAGTAATTTTATTATAGCATACATAACTTAAATATAAAAAAGGCATAGCTGCATACATAAAATATATGTGAGAAAGTAGAAGTCAGTTTGCTTATCTAGTCCACCTTTTGTATGCAACTAGCTATGTAAACTTACTTTACCCAGCCTGCTTTCTCCTTGTCTCTTCTATTTCTCCAGTGACTTTATAAAGGCTTTCATTGAGTCATATCATAGCACATACAAAGGTAGACCATCATGATGATCAGGTACTCAGGCTTGTTCTCTCTCTCTGTGAAATTATACTTCTTTAGTTCTAGGCTGACGCCTGTGACCTTTATTTTTAAGCAGTACCATGTTCGCCTGTCACCCTTAACCTTCTTTTCTGTAAAAAAAAACTCTTCTATTTCTATATTGCACTGTTTGCACAAACCTCAGTGCAACAATATTGCCACAATATTGTGCTTTTCAGTGTACAAGCCCTCTGCCATGAGAGTATCACACCCAACAATAAGGTGTGTGATGGTCTCCAATTCTTTTTTACAGAACCTACATTTGTCTGTTTCTCCCACATGTTCAATGGACTTTGTAAACCATTATGTTCGTAGTCCACTATCCTAGGCTACCATTATTAACCTTTCACCATTTGGTTTCCGCTTGTCTCTCTTTAACCATTCCCACATCAAATCCTGACCGACATGAGGTTGTGAAGAGTATTTTGGCTAACATCAAAGATTGAAGCAATACTAATTTCATGAACTTTAATTATACCCTGACTTAGGAATGGAGTCCATTCCCATCATGGTATTAGAAACCCAAAAGACTTGGAGAAATGAAACAGGAAGAAGTTACTCTGTGTCCTAGGGAATACTGGAGAGTCTCTTGGAAGTAAATACACATCTGACATGAGCTTTATTAGGCATCATTGACATGGTTTTCAATGAGGAGTCTCATTTTCAAAACTGAATGTTGCAGTGGATTTCACCATCATGTGTTGTCTTGTGCAAGCCAGTGGAGTGCTTTTTTGGGAGATTTTTTCCCGTTTTTCTCCCTTTTCTTTACAATGATGAGACTATAGTATATTTATATATATTCCCATGCTAAACAAAGGTGTTTTTTCTCTTTTTTTTAGTTTTTCAAATCTTATTTTTCTATGAATGGCAAGTTGAAAAATGGTACTATAATGGGTCATAGGTGTGTGTGTGTGTGTGTGTGTGTGTGTGTGTGTGTGTGTGTGTGTATGTGTGTGTGTATGTGCGTCTGCAGTTTAATAACATACAATGGCATGGAAAATCATAGTATGCTCCTTCAAGTGCCTCATCTTGGTGTACACAAACGTGTTCCACATCCCAGATACCAATGTCTGGGAGAAACAAACTGTATCGCCTATGGGATTATGGGATGCTTAATTTGTTATTTCAGACATGGCTATGCAGGATCTATGTCAGTTTATTGAAAAAAACACATTGTCAAAACCCATATGATTGAGATCATATGATCGACAATGTAGTTAATCAAAAATTGACATAAATCTACTCAACAGCCACTAACAACATTTTTGCAAGGATGCAAGCCCCCCTGCACTCCCCACACCCCCTGCTAATTATTTATACCAACTCTGTGATTACACTACAGTGGGGAAAAGGGTAAATTCTCTGATCCTTACTGTACTGTGATCTTAATCAGAATGGTTGGACAAACCAAATTGCAGACTATATGTGTTTCGACAATTTGGTCTTTTGACCAATTGTCATAGACCTGTCTGTGCATGCCTTGGTATCTCATGGTGCTCGTAATTTGTAGACACTCCACAAGGACCTTTGCACTCTACATGTCTCAAAAAAGTCCCCTGTACTCATTTATCTTTTCAACTGACTTTTCAGTGAATCACAAATGATCAATCATGTTTAGCTGAACAGAAGATCTGCATATGTTCTAACTTGCTAAAATGTTTTGCTATCCAAGACTTAGTCTGATTAAGTTAGGAAATGCAGGGGGCAACACCAAAGATAAAAGAAACATTCCCCAGTTGTCTATCTTCGATGCTTGATCCTGCGAGATACACTAAAAATGAATCAAGGACATAAACCATATTCATCACTGCCTACCTTGTACAAATGCATTACTTCTTCATGGGTAAGGATCTTGTAGGACACCCTTGGCTTGAAGTGCTGCTGTTAGTTTTTTATTACCACAGAAAAGTCCATCATACTGCAATACCCTTTCTGGCTTTAAGATATAATGCACAGGCAATGGCTGAAACAGCAAATATCAGATATGAAGCCAAAGTCAGTGCCCAAAGAGAGCAGAAAGCTCCAACTAATCTCAGTAAATTAGGCACTAGGAATGCTGCAAAAGTCCAAGCAAGGTAGTTTATTATACACAGAGTGCCACAAACGAATAAAACAAAAAAACACTTTAACTTTATCACTGTGTTTTTGTTCTGTATTGAACTTCATCAGATTAAAATTTTTAATCTTTCGGAGCATTCCTATTGCCTAATTTACTGTTTTTGAAATATCAGATATGCTTTCTCACTTCTCTCTGTGTAAACCCATCTTACTCTGAGCGACATATTACTCGGCGGTCAGATTAAGACTGACAGATGTTGCTACTGTCACTTTGTGACTTAAAGCCACAACGGTAATGGCTTATGTGTTCATATGTGACAGTCTCAAAGTTTGCAGGCTAATGACTGCTAGAATCCTGACTGCAATTTTACCATATTGATATCTTCTCTCTCTTTTATATATTCATCAAGTCTACATCTGAAGGCAGTAATTTCAATATATTGTTTTATGGTGCTCCTTTTCTTCACATTAATATTCATTTTCAGTAGAAGGCTACCCATATGGTTGCCCCTCCATCTCTATGCTGTAATACCACCTTTTCAAACAATACACAAAACTGTTACTGTGCTGAAGGCAAGACAGAGGTCCCCTCTGAAAATTCAAAATGCCATGGTGTGAAGGTATAACCCCTTTAGCCTAACTGAATAGTTCGTGTTTTCTCACCCTTTAGTCTTCCTTATCCTTAATCCTTCCATTTTTTGCAAGATGCATCAGATGTTTGGTGCAGAAATTACAAAATGTCACACAGCATTGTATAATGGTGTGGGTCAGTACAATGTATACTTCTAAGTTAACTTCCTTGGTGCAGTTTGAAATTCCTTGAAGTGTCATGTGAATCACTCATGAGTCTTTGCAACCAAAGTTGCAACACTGTGGTCAAAATAAAGTTTATCATCTACCATCTTATTGCGCTGCAAGTGTTTAGCATTTGACCAAGAATTAGGAACTTGATAAAACCTAAGAGAAGGTTGAAGATAACACTACTATGTACTGGAAGTCTACAAAATAGAGTAAACACAAGGTAGTTCTTTACCAGGAAGATATCTACATTTTCAGTCAGTACAAGATGGTTTAAGGGCATACCATTTATATGAAAGGTTGTCATACAAGATCCTTGCCAATAAGGAACTACTGAATTTGTACAATCACAGAAGATTGTTTGTATATGCCCACTCATTTTTGTTGTCTTATTCTGAGTTACTTTATGTTTCGTGAACTGTAAAGTCATTATGGACAATTATACCTCTTTTGTATACAGTCAAATGGCTTTCTTCTTCCAAAACTAAAGATAAGTGCATCTTTTATTTTTAGGATAGCTGCATTTTTTCATATTGAACACAAGACGATTTTATCACATCAGGCAATGCTCTAAAGCAGTGATGAATCAACTGTTAAAAATGCAATTACGCCATACAGTGCACAGTGCTCTGTGTGCAGAGTGAAATCTATGGGTGACATGAAGAAAAGTCAATACAGGAGATGACCCAGCACAGAGCCCTGTCAGGTGCACATGGTCAGCTTTGCTGAATCAGATAGCCGCCTACCCTGGTATGATATATAGGTTCATAGGTAAGTACTGGGCTAACTGCCTTTGTCATTCAATTCATGCCTATCCAAGTTCCATTTTAGTGCTTGAATCGACTTATCTCATTTGGCATAAGATCAGCCTTACCCACTCCATAGCTGATAATTATATACTACCCCTGCTGAGAATAACTTGGATCATACCATAGATAATATGAGGGGACCAGCCAAGCACATATGATAAAGCATTTAGGATCTGCCTCTGCCGTTAGTAGTAATAATACAGTGTCATCAAGTTTTCAGCCCATTGAATAATATATCAGTGTACAGTTCTAGCTTGATAATTCTCACAAGGGAGACCAGATGATAAGCATTGTCCAGGATCAGGTACATCACCTGTTCAGCCAGATCATCCCACAGGACTATTGCTTCTTCAAAGTAGAAAACAAAAATTAGAGGATAATCCTTACTAGTTCTTATCAAGGAGAAATAGTTTATTTATTTATTTATTTATTTAGTTAGTTACAGTTTGTTTTCTAGGATAGTCCATTGGGCCACAAGAAGCCCATTTTCAATGGAGTCCTGGGGAGAAAAGCTCCAGAGAAATACAAATACATAGTACAGAAAGAGCACAGATCCATAATATACATTTCAATTAAATGTTAAATACAAATTTTGTATAGCACAAACACATATTGCACAATTCAAATAGATGTTACATAATACAGAAATAAAAGATTTTCATTAGGAAAATTACATCAGGTTAATTCAGTAAGTAGTTTTTTTTTTTTTTTTGTTAACCTGTGCATTTTTTAATCAAATCCCAAATGATTCCCTCTATGACTTTTGAGAGCATATATGTCAAGCTGATTAGCCGATAGTTTTGGGAGTCTTTGGTTATCCCATAACTGTATATGGGGGTTCCCTATTACGTGATCAAAGACACTGTTCTTCAAAAGCATAATAGTCGCACTGAAAACATCGCAAACACTAAACTGCGAATGGCCACGTACGCAAATTGTTTCCTAGGGAAAAAATTCAGTTGACCGTTCTCGCAGTTTGCCCTGTTCCCCAACGTTGAGCGATCTCGGAGTTGGTATATTTAGTTAGGGGTTGTGGGGGGCGCAGCCCCCCATGTTGGGGGCTATGGGGGGTGAAGCCTGCTTTGTTTACAGCCTCACAAATTTTTTCCCTAAGAAAAAAATCTGCGGATGTGGCGATTATGTGTTTTCGATGTTTTGGGTTCGAATATTACGTGTTCGAAGACAAGTGTTTTTGATCGTGTAATATAGACCCTATATGGGAACTACTATTATTTGGCACCAGAGATCTAATATATATACTCACTTTTAAATATCTTATTGAGGCAAAGAAATAATGGTTTAAATAGGATTTTACTGATTTTATACAAGAAGCTATTCAGAATATTATCTAGACCCATTCATTTTCATAGTATATTTTTAATTTTATTGGCTATTGATATGAACATGTCTTCTGTAATGTGAGACATTGTAAATCAAACTGAGATATAAAGTTTCTGTTTATTGCTCCAGATTTTGAAAAACTGCTTCATATTTATTACACAAGTTTACAATTTTATTCTGAAGCAGAGATGAGTTTTATCAGTTGTTAAAATACCTGATTTCTGTTTTAATTTTCCTGATGCAGTACTAGAATAATTTAGCAGTTTATTTTCATATTTAGTTCAATGAGATCTGATGGATTTTGTCAATAATTTATGTATATTATTTGTTATAGGCTAATGCTTGGGGTATGGTACTAGTTCATAATTAAGTAGAACCTTTTTTCCTGTTATACAGCTTGTTTACTTTACAGCTCTACCTCGGTGGTTTACTTTTACATTTTTTATGTTATTCCTATCTTGTATGCATCAAATTTTGGATACAGCCATTAGTGATTTTGAAATAAATATTAACAGCAGGTGGAGAAGTTTTATCAGACATCCTGAAGAGAGTATGCCACTCTCCAGTCTTTTTTCAATAAAACTCTCATTTGTTCTAAGGTAATACTCATCTAAACAAGTCCAAAAGTCCAAGGATGTGGATATATTACATACCACAGTAAACTGTCAATGATCATTCTCTGCTACTTAAAAGGTAATATTAGATACAGAAAGTGAAGACCCATTTTTTACATTATATATGGGATATTGTTACTCTAGCTTGGCATTTATATAGTTATATATAGTTTATCATTTTTTTGTCAATAAAATCAGTCAGACGCTGGGCAAAATAATAGAATACCCAGCCAGTTTTAGGGTAAAAGTGCTCTCCCATTATAGACCTGCCATCCTAAATATTTAGGTTTTACAACTTGAAGAACATTCCTTGCCCTCACTTGCTGATACAGACAGGATATCATACCACCCTTTTATACTTATTACCTGCTTGCATTTCAAATGAATTCAAGTGTTTCAATACATGTGTGTAACACTTTCCAGGCTAGCATTTTATACAGTGTACAGGGGTGTGTTTTAACATGTTAAATGCATACTCCTAAAGACCTAGATGTGATTCTCGTAATATGCTTTTTATGCGAGTCTGATACACAGATAAATGATCTCTGTCTGTCTGTGACATTATTATGCATTTTCCTTCATCTTTTTCCTTTATTTGCATAGCATATTTATTTGTTAACAAAACAAAAAAATGACAACATGAAAAAATATACTTATTAAACATATACAAAAGAAGTTTCATCATATACTGACGTCATCAGACTTATAGGTTCATAGGTTCCACAGGTATATACTAGGCTAATGACCACCAGGGCCTTTATAAACCTAGCCACACAACCCAACCCAGCTGCATCCCTACGTAACATGGGCATTTATTAGGAGGGGGATATTTTATATAAGAAATTTCTAAAGGTTACGAGGTGGTATGTTAGTTTGGGTAAAGTTACTGTCTTTCCATCTGAAAGAGATATGTGAGCCAGCTTGCAGTGAATTTCCGATTTCCCATCAACTGGTCAAGGTTATGCCTAAATAAGATTAGGGAAGGACTCTGCTTCAGATGGATGTGGAGCCTGTTGCAGAGCATGGGGATCCTCTGAGACATACATTGGTCCCATCAACATGTGCGATTTATGTTGCAAGCAAAATTTAAATCCTTGATCTAGAGGTTCTGATTCTGTTCATTTTGCAGATGTGCAAAAGGTCCATCAGAACTGAATACTAGGATTCCTTGTATGTCAGACATAGGCTGTCTCTCAGTAACCTGAAGGAGACTGAATATAGAAACAGGGCTTTAAGGTGATCCATATAGGCATAGCCGGTTTTAGGCATCAGCGAACCCTGCGGTCGCTGGGGGCTCCCTGGTCCTGGGGGGGCCCCCAACCACAGCAAGTTATCTTATCTTGATATTTTGTAACATGTCTGTCAAACCAACAACAGCTAGTACAGCAATCTTGTATACTTAAAAAAGCAGGTAAGTAATAATAACTCATATTTATCTCCTTCAAAATTCAAACATCTTTAGTTATAGTAACAGCATTTTGTCAAGTAACAAGCTTTACAATTTCATTAAATATTTTACCAATGACATAATGCCCAGGCCTAGGTTAAGCCCTGGTGGTGGACATCCTCTTCACTAAAATTAACAACATAGCCAGTTTTAGGTACCTGCAATAACTGTGGCTGGAGGGGGCCCCTTAATCATCAATAACTGTGTGGGGGCCCCACAAAAACTGCTGTTGGTTGGGGAAAAATGAGGAGAAAAAATGTATTCAGTTTCAATTATACTCTTTAACCTGAACAGGACTGTGATATGACCCTGTTAGGGCAAAGCTGTAATAAACATAAGCAAAGTAAGCATTACAGAGATCAGCAGCCCAGGGTGACCGATCTCATTGCAAACTGTGGAATTTAAGAAGAGCTGATGCTTCTAATCTTCAGAAATGGTTTCAACTTCAAGGTTTTTATACATACTGGCAGAACAACTAATATTGTAACTCTCAACATCTTTGCTGAAGAATTCTGTTCAGTGATAAACATAATAGCATAATAAAGTCTCAAAATGAGGAACACATTTTATATATCACTCTAATTCATTTAAAAAAGTTACGATAATAACACATTTTGCATCAACATGCATTTTTAGATGATAAGTATAAAACTCTGATGACTGGATTTATTGTGACAGAGCAAAATTATGAGACAAAATCAGGAATACCTGTGAAATCAGGGATAGTGATAGGTATTAATTTACTCCTCACTGAGGTAAATAAAAGTGACTTATCTCTGTTGCTGTTTGATGACTGCTAAACGCAGTCACTGATCTTGTGTAGCAGTACTAATGTTGTACAATGTACTTGCTGAAATAAGTACAAAATTAGCATTGCTGTGGTGTGTGTGTGTGTGTGTGTGTGTGTGTGTGTGTGTGTGTGTGTGTGTGTGTGTGTGTGTGTGTGTGTGTAAAAAATATCACAGATTTTAATCAATGCACATATCCAATAATGCCGGAACACACACATTATTCTTCAGGGTATCAATAAAAATGTAGCTAACAAGTGATTATATTTCAAAAGTAAAGCATAAAATATATCACAGAGCATTCAGACACTTAGATCTTCTAAGAATCTGGTGACCCCCACTCCCTAAACTGTATAAATGGATACAGGAGGCTCCTTTAATCATCCTTGACTGTGGGGACCCCAAAAAAGCTGTTTTTGGTTGAGGAAAAATGATGAGAAAAAAATGCTTTCATTTTCTGATTGCACTCTTTAGCCCGAATGGAGTTATATGATATGATCCTCTTAGGATAAAACTGATAATAGCCTCTGTCCTCAACCACAAACATTCTAAAACATCCCTGCTCAGATGTTTGTGTACAGAAACTTACTGTAGGTTATGTGGGTGTTGGGGATTGTGTGGTCATCATTTCCTTTACTTTTCTAACAGACCTCAGAGGTATACAAAGAAGGTTACTTTAGCTCATGCAGGGGCAGTGTACTGCCCGGTAGCAGCAAAGTAGAGTACATTATTGCAGTCATTATTTATTTTCACTTTCCTCACAATCAAACATCAGGCACATATACAGCTGATTGCCTTTGGGGGTTAGGATCGAAGAGTAAGTAGGCATGCTATTTATATGTATTTCAGAAGTCACTTGAAATATATGACTGTGGCCATTTGAATCTCTGCTTTCATCCCAATCTAACACCAGAGGGTTGCATAGGCAGTGACTGTCTTTTTGTGAGGATTAGGGAGGCAGGCAGTATTCCCATACATGATCTGTGTATCTTCACAACAATTGACTTGTTAATTTATTTTGAGCTACTATTTTTGTCAGCTTTGAATTTTAAGCCTTGAATACAACTTGTCTTCATTGAAAGAAAAAAAATAAGACTGAAATTCTTTTTTCTTACTCACGATTTTTGTTTAGGCCACTTTGGATTAAAAGGGTGGGAAATGCTCTGGCTTCTGGGGGCACCGGCTTAATTGAGTTATTTCCTAAATGGTTATTACTGTGCTGTCTTGGTCAAGAAAGTATATTGAAAAGACGGAAGGAAAACTAAAGCTGAACAGCAACATTGAATTTCTTTCCTTAATCATCATTTCTGTTCAAGCCATCCTTGGGTAAAAAAAAATAAACTTAAAAAGCACTTTAGAGCATATATAAAAAAGCTGAAGAAAAAAGGTAAAATGTGAGAAATGGAAGAAAAAAAAGTATTGTGCATAAGTGGGAAGCCCAACATGGGGGAAACAGAGGGGAAACTCTGGAGGGTGTGTTTTTTTTTTTTTTGTGCGGGGCTGAAACAGTAAGCAGTGCCTTTGGTTCCATTGCACATTAGTTCTCCCCTGTACATAGAGTTGTTGTAATGCATCCTTGTTACACCTAAATGCCAGTAACTGTAAAATGTCCCTTTGTGAGATGGGTCAACACAGTGTGGTATGTATGTCTGTTGTAATAAGATCATTGTAGCTACAGGTCAGTCTGTGTGTACTTCTCCTAAAAGCCTGAAGCATGAACTAAAAAGATGGATAGAAGTGGTGGCAGTGACAGGGTGATATTTAGACTGAAAGTGCCCAGGGGGCTCCCAACTTGACATTTGCTGGGGGCCCCCAAAATGCTTACACCGGCCCTGCATATAGGACAATATGTTTATACCCTGGATTCTTGTGGTAAGGAACCTTCATGTGCCTTCCAACTGTTGCATAGTCAGGTATATTCGATGATGGGGATGAATAAAGTGGCACTGTGACTTCCTTGGACCTGGATGCCATGCCTTTACGTATAAGTTGGGCAACACTGAATGATTTTCTCACTACCTTGACTACATGTTGGTCCACAGTCAGATTACTGCCTACATATCTTCCCAGATCCCTAACTACTGTGTCAGCTCTTAGGCATGTTTTATCGATTGAGTAATTAGCCTGGGTGGCCATTTCCCCAAAAGGCATTAGAATGCATTTCTTAGTGTTAATTGGTATCAGTCCCTTGTCTGTGTTAAACCGCATGTAAGATGTTTGTGTCATGAGGGGATTCTATGATAGCACCCAATTTGCAGTCATCCGTGAACTTGGACAGCCAAAGGCCCTTGATAGTAGCCTTTACATTTGAGATGTATTTGCCAAATAGGAGTGGACCCAGCATGGAGCCCAGAGGTACCCCACAGATGACCGGTCTTTGAGACATTTTGCAATCCAGGGAGTTATGTAGGGGCTTATGCCCAGTTCAGTGAGTTTGTCAACTATATCTGAATGGGATATTGTAAAAAAATGCCAGCTGGAAGATTCACTATGTCACTCTGCTTGGTGAAGGTGACAACACTGAGCACCAGTTCTCCACACTACTGTGTGCTGCCCTGGAGGTTATGGGCATAGCCGTAGAAGGCCTTGTGGTTGTCTTCAGCTTGGGAGGCTAACCTTACCTTGTAATTGGCCTTGTTGGACTTAATTAGTCCTCTTAATTTCCTGTTTAGTTTAATTAGAGATCTCATCATTATGGGACTTTCTGTTCCTTATATTAGCCATGACTTTTTCCTTTTGTTATATACCCTATTAAAAATAGGATTCCAACAGTGCGGTATGTTTTTAGAGTTTGTTTTGGGCTTGCTTTTATTAGGTAGAGCAGCCTCTATGCAGCCATTTACATGGTCGTACAGGGTCTCAGTGAAGAATTCCACATAGGTTGCTGTGAACTCCAGGTTAGAAAGGGCATTGAATTTTGACACACTATCACTTAATTCATTACAGCCGAGTACATTTCCAGGCATTTCTGCAGTTACCTCATACTGCGCCTCTAGGAGTAAAATACTTCTTGTTTGTATTTGCATTAATAATGCCAAAACCATGCTAGATACAAGGTATTAGAATATTTTGTCTTGAAGCAAACATGATGGCAAACACAATTGTATTGATATTTGATCTTTTCAATTAGTATTTGTTAGAACTTTAAGGTGATAACTTCATTTTCTAAAGGCTCAAGCCACACCACTGGGAGTTAAAGGTACACACTCAAAAGAGCTGTATTGGAGGGAATGGATGCAGTTTGCTTTGGAAATATTCCTAACTGTTACACTGTTAAAGGGTTTGCTGGGTTTAACAAGTTGATATTTTTATTTTTATTTTCACCATTGCGGACATGACACGGGTTGACTTAGTTTTTCTTTCCATTCTTACCAATTTCAACATTTACTCCTATCATGTCATACTTGCTTTTCCATTCTGTTACCCATGTGCCTTTGCTTTTCCATTCTGTTACCCATGTGCCTTTGCTTTTCCATTCTGTTATCCATGTGCCTTTGCTTTTCCATTCTGTTACTCATGTGCCTTTCCTGTTTCCAGTATTTTTTCCTTCTTTCATTTTACTATCATTTTTGCACATGAAAAGTGGCTTTTGGGGTTCTGAGAGCAAGAACTTAAGACACATTAGATTGGATTAAGATCTCTCGTAGCAGAAGCATTCACTGTAATTACAGAACTTTGTAAATTCTAAACAAAGTTGACAACATCATTTAAAGGTCATTGTTATCAATAACACAATGCTGTTGCCTTTACAGATGAGCTATGGTTCTGTACATCCTCTCCTGAGTGACAAGAGTCAGTTCCCTTCGTTTTTCAGGACCGTGCCAAATGACAAACTCCAGCCTGTTGGAATTGCCCAGTTAGTAAAATACTTTGACTGGAAATGGATTGGGATCCTTGCCTCAGAGAATGACCTTGGTGAAACAGGTAGTCAGGCACTGAAGAGGAATATCATTTCAAGTGGTAGCTGTGTTGCTTTCCTAGAAAACCTTCCAATGTACAATATCAGATGGAAGATGCCTTACATCATTGATATTATCAAGAAATCATCTGCAAAAGTGATTATCCTATATTCCACTATAGAACCACTGATTCCACTGTTTGATGAAATTTCTTTCCAAGGTATAACTGAAAAAGTTTGGATTGGTACAACTTCTTTGACTATCTCTTCAGATTTCTCAAAGCAAGAGATTCTGAAAACTCTAAATGGATCATTAGGATTTGGTATGAGGAGAGGTGAGATACCAGGATTTAAGGATTTCCTATACAGTATCCACCCTAATACATTTCCAGATGACATATTCATTACTGAATTCTGGGAGAATGCATTTGGATGCCATTGGCCAAAAGGGAATTCCAATGAATCGAGGTTGAGATCTGAGATTAAAACCTGCACTGGTACAGAGAAGGTGGAGGAAATAAACAAGTCTTTGTTTGATGTGAACAATTTCAGATTCACTTACAGTTCTTACATAGCTACCCACTCACTTGCATATGCCCTAGACAGCATGTTGTCATGCAACTTCAAAGATCAGCTGCTTGTCAATGTGACATGTGGAAGTATCCATGAACTTTTGCCATGGAAGGTAAGGCCAATATTTCTTTTAAACAATTTGAATTATTTGGATTATATATCTGTGTTTCCAATGTCATTCTAAATGTATCTAAGGGTGGTATTCATAGTCCAACAATTCACAGTTACTAAGAGCTTATTAGCGAGAAGCACCACTATGCTTTTATGCTAAGCATAGGGTATTAGTGATGAATAAGGTAAAGCAAAGGCATTTTTGAAAAACATGCCTACTTACAGCTAAAGCATAATGTATCTAAAGTCAAGGGTTAAGTAGGTATGGAGGACTATGTGGAAACAGTAAGCTTTGTATTACGTCACTGTACTTTGTATGTGCAGTCATGCTTAAACTACTTAAAGCAAGTAGCAGACTGCACAGATTTTATTATAAAGATTTCAAAAAATAAAGGAGTTTAATATGTTTAATATGGGGTACCATTATGTGGACACCCTGATAGTTTTATTAAAGAATATAAATGGGGAGATAGGAAAGAATGTAAAAGGGGAGACACAACAAAATGGGAACACAGAAGGAAAACATAAAGAGGTGGCAGAAGAGGGCACACTGTTTTAGCTGGGGGTCAGATTTCGCCTATTTTTCAAAAAATGTTTTTTATATCAGAGGGTGGTGTGGGTGGGAAATAGGTAAAAGGGTGTAGGTGAAATTATAAGAGTGTAAGGGTCCTGTTATACCCAATATTTTCACTGCCAGATGGCGTGGCAGTGAAGAACACCATTGTTGAGGGGGTAGGGGCCTGTGGTGGTGTGGTGGTCAGCACTTGCTGGAACAGCATTCTTCAACATGCTGCGCCAAAACCTCAAACAGCTGAATCCTTTGAAAAAACACCAACTTCTGAAGCTTCTGTTCTGTGAGGCTTGCCAGCCTGCCACATGCCAGGGTCCCTGCTAGACCAGTGTCACCACCTCAACCCTGTGAGGATGTCCTCAGATGGGCAGAGGGTAAGCAATCACTAACCTCGGAGGAACATGGGTCAGTCCTAGGAGTTTTTGAAGCTGTAAGAAATTAACATAAGTGGGTTAGAAATACAACAATAAAATACAAAGGAATGCATAATTAAAATAACAAAAAACAGAGGAAAAATGCATAGACAAAAGAGAAAATACATTCAGTAAAATAACACATCATGTTACACAGTATTCATTTTCTTACTTTAAAACATTTCTATATTTATAATTTTTTATTGAAAGAAAACAAAATGTATGGGAAATGTTTATGCATACTTTATTTGAAAGAATACATGATGTGCTTATGCAAACTTTAGGATAAAATGTTATGGGAAGTGCTTATGCATACTTTTTGGATGAAATGTTATGGGAAGTGCTTACATTTACTTGCAAGACAGTATTTGATATTATGTAATGATGGAATTCATATACTGCAGTCTACTACAAAAACATAATGATCAAATGTTTTCCTGATACGCATTTCTTTGCAATACTACAGTAAGAACACCCATCATAAGTACTTTCACCTTATAGGTTCATAGGTTCATAGGAGATTATGACGCTAACAGCTTAAGAGCCCTTACAAGCCTAGCCAGTATAACCCAATTTTACCTCATATATGGCCCCAAGGGGCAAGAGGATGGCATAGATTTGTGCCTGTGCCTTGATTATCTTACAGATTGCCCCTGTCCATAAGAGATATAGGCACTACCACAGGTATAAATTTGTGATGACCTATCCATTGACCCATACTGTGTTTGAAGAGGGTCAGGGAAGGGTTCTGCTTAATGTGAATAGGAAGTCTGTTTCAAAGAAGGGACAATCTCTGAGGCACATATCTGTCTTCAGCATGTTTTTGTTTGAGTCACTGGCCAAGTTTAGATCCCTAGATCAGGTGGCCCTCATGCTGTTTTACTTGCAGATGTGTAGCAGCTCCATCAGGATTGTATTTGTGAATGCTTTGTAGTTCAGGCATGGGTCACCCCTTAATATTAGTTAGGAGACAGAGTAATGGGATAGGACTTTTAGTCTAGCCACATAGGACATGTTTACATCCTGTATTTTCTCTGTGAGGAACCTCTAAGGTCACTCCAGCTGCTGTAAGTGCCTAGTCAAGTATATACCAAATAGCACATTGTACTCAACTTCAGAGAAGTATATTCCGAACAGGAGTGATCCCAGCACTGAGCTCTGTAACAGACCACTAGTAACTGACCTCCTGCTAGATCTGGATACACCCACTTTTAACCACATGTCCTGTCTCTGAGCCTATCGGCTAGCCACCTGGTGATGCAGGGATTTATGCTCAGTTTTGTGAGTTTATTTATAACACTTGAGTGGGGAACTGTGTCAAATGCCTTGGCTAGATTGAGGTAGGTAGTATATACTGTTTTACCCTCATCCATGGCCTTAGTGACTTTTTCAAAGAAATTATTTGCCAGACTCAGTAGGCATGACCTCCCCTGATAAAGCCGAATTGGGTTGGGTCTAGTGTTTGTAGGTTTCCTATGTCATTATTTATCAGGTCCATGAATATTCTTTCCATGACCTTACATATAAGACTAGTCAAACTTATAGGTCTATAATTTCACTGGTCAGTAGATGGTCCCCCTTTATACAGAGGGATGACTGTTGCTGTCCTCCACTCTATCATGATAAAGCCACTCTAGAGTCTGGGGTTAAATACAGATCCTAATGGACCTGATAAGTCCTGATTTAAACTGTTTAAGAGGCAACCTGGTATATCATCAGGTCCCACTGAAGCCATGTTCTTAACTTTAGAGAGCACATTGGCAACCTGTTCTTTGGTGATAATTGGTGGTGGAGTGATGGAGGGTTTTTTCTTGGGGGGAGAACTGGAGGTGATGGAGAGGTGAAATTTGAGCTGAATTTGTCAGCCAGTAGATTTGCAATATCTTCTGGCCAAGTATAGGTAATGCCATCTATAACCAATTCTTCTCATTGTTGGGTGTTACCATTTAAACTGGGGACATAACTGAAAAATGCCATATGGTTATCCTTAGCTTTGGAGGCTATTTTTACTTTAAAGTCTGCTGTCAGGGACTTGACTAGTTCCTGATTTGCTTTTTTAGACCAATAAGAAACTTTTTTGTTCTGCTGAGCACATTTCCTCTTACTTCTCAACAGAATTTTCTTTCTTTTCATAAGATCATAGGAGGTTATTAGGCTAATGGCCCTGGGGACCTTACAAGCCTTGCCAAGAGTTTATCCCAAAAAGAAACCTCAGTCAGCACCTGTCACCCCTGTCAATGAGGGACACAAGTGGAACCCCTGGGACAAATTTATGCTTTTCTATCCACTCATCAAGGGTGTGCTTGAAAAGGGTCAGTGACATACTCTGACGTATATGAGAAGTCTATTCCAGAAACTAGGCAGCCTCTGGGAGACAAACCTATCTCTCCTGCAGATTTTGTTGATGTTGCATATTAGATTTAGGCCTTTCAAGTGGGTAATGCACAAAGAGTTAGACTTATGTATATGGAGCATCTCTAGTAGGGCAGGGTCCAAGATTGCCTTGTAGGCGAGACACAGATCACCACTGAGCAATCTATACAATACCGAGTACAGTGATAGTGATTTGAGCCTGTCCACATAGGACAGGTGTTGTAGGCCATGGATTCTCTTTGTCAGGTATTTCTGTGGCCTTTCCAGTTATTGCAGGTGTTTGGAGAGGTACATACCAAACCTGGCATTGGACACAGGTATTGGTCTAATGAGGGAGGAGTACAGAGAAGTAATAACCTCCTTTTTTCTGGATGCAATCCCTTTATTTATGAGACAAACCAAGTAAAAGGATTTTCTGACCACTGCTACTTCATGATTGTCAAATGTGAGATTGTTGTCAACCTGTATACCCAGGTCTCTCACCACAGGTTGTGTGCTTAGGGGGTTGCTGTTGATGTGGTAATCAGTAGGGGCTATGTTTTTGCTGAACGGTATGTTAATACATTTTTGTGTTTAACTTAAGGCCGTGACTTTGGCACCAGTCATTTTGTTGCTGTGAGACCCTCATGCTGCATGTTAACATCATTTGGGGAGTTAATAACAGCACCCAACTTACAGTCGTCCACAAACTTGGTCAGCCTCAGGCCTTTTGTCTTTGCCTGGAACTCTGAGAAGTAGATGACAAACAGTAGTGGTCCCAGGACAGATCTCTGGGGAACACCACTAGTGACAGGCCTGCTGTCAGAGGTTGAGGCACCTGTTTTGACCTTGTGAATCCCATCTGTGAGCCAGCTGGCCACCCACCTGATGAGATAGGGATTTACTCCAAGTTGTGTTAGCTTTTTGATGATGCCCAAGTAGGGGATTGTGTCAAAGGCTTTGGCCAAGTCAAGGTAAGCTGTATGTTCATAGGTTCATAGGCGTGTACTAGGCTAATGGCCCTGGAGCCTTTACAAGCCTAGCCCATAGAAGTGCACTGGCATCATGCCGCCCCATGTTAGTTCCCAGTGCCTCTATCAAGTAGAGCCACTGGAGTGATCCCCAGGGTGAACTTTCTATTTCCCATCCACTCATCAAGATTTCTCTTGAAGAGGGCCAGTGAGGTGCTCTGCTTGACAAGTATGGGAAGTCTATTCCAGAGCACTGACTTTCCCTCATCCAGGGCCTTGGTGACAGTCTCAAAGAAGTAAACCAGCTTCAACAGGCAAGATCTGCCCTTGACAAATCCGAACCAGGTGGGGTAAAGTGTTTGGAGATTGCCTATGTCCTTGTTTATGAGATCCACAATAATACACTCCATGGCTTTACAGATCAGACTTGTCAAGCTAATGGGATGTTAGTTTCCAGGGTCAGTAGTGGCACCAACTTTGTGCAAGGGAATGACAATGGCAATTCTCCACCCTGCTGGAATGAAACCTGTACTTAGGTTGTGGATGAATAGGGTGCTCAATGGCGAAACTAGTTCTTGCTGGAGATGGTGCAGAATACAGCCTGGGATACTATCAAGTCCCATGGAAGCTGAGTTCTTTGCCTTGGATAGGGCCTTTAACACTTGATCTGCAGACATGTGAGCTGTGGCACAAGTATCAGGGATGTTGAATGGGCCTTTGTGGGGAACAGGGGGCTAGCAGGTTGGCTAAGTCAACAGTATCAGTGTAAGTGGTACCATTAAATACTAATTTGGAACAAACCTGTGCTCTGCCATGCAGGTTCCTGACGTAACTAAAGAAGGCTTTGTGTTTTCCCTTTGTTTCAGAGGCTAGTTTTGATTCATAATTGGCTTTGGAGGTTTTCACTAGTGATCTAATTTGCTTGTTGAGGCTAAAGAGGGAGTTTTTCACATTTGGAATTTGTTCATTTTTACCCTTGGACAACAGTTTGTTTCTTCCTTTTGTTGTAAAGCCTGTTGATTGAGAATGCCCACCAGACAGGTGGGTATGGCTGAGTACATGCAGTTATACAGGTGCTTGCATACTGCACTGGCATACTCTTTAGCATACTTGTCTGCATCTTCTGAGGGGAGCGGTGGTGTGACGCTAATAATATCTTCCCTTAGGAGGTTGTAGTCAGCTTCTGAACAACCTATTAATACCAGGGGACCACCAGGGTAGCTTGTTCTTGTGGTTTGACCTGGAATTATTTTGATCTGGTACTGCTGTTTCTATGCAGTTGTTTAAATGGTTGTACAAAGCTTTTTGTGTATGCCACTGCATAGTTTTCTGTGTTTTCTGGATTTGGTGGGGGCTTGGAAACTAGCTATACTGTCTCGTCATAGGGGTAGTTTACTTTAAAGAAGTTCTTAATGGTTTTGGGGTTAGGTGGGGAGACTAGTTTTATCTTTATTTCAAGGGAGATCACTTTGTGATGTGATCTTACCAGTGAGGACATCACACTGAGGGAACAGGGCACAACACTCTTCCATAGTTGTAAGTACCAGATCTAGGATATTTGTTCCCCTAGTGGTAGTGCAGACTATCTGTTCCATGGCATTTGAATTTACAAAGTCAAGAAATTTTGGAGCCTGCATGTTAGTGGTCATGTATGCCTCCCATTTAATGGAGGAGTAGTTAAAATCACTCATGAATATTGTACAGGGCTGGATGGTGGGTAATTCTAGTAACTTCAGGTATGATGTATAAATTTCTTAGTTCACGTTAGGTGACATGTAGCTAACAAGAATATGGTAATAGATTTTTCAGATAGTTGGGTGGACTTTGAGTAGTTCAAGCATATCATACTGCTTGACCAGCCTTGAGGTGTGCATATCCTCTGTGTAGATAGATACACCTCTGTCTTTTGTTCTTTGATGTTCAGTGGGTGGTCAGAAAGTGTGAAAGGTGTTATAGCCATGCACTGCCAGAGTGCTTTCCAGTAACTACACAGATGTCAGCATTCTCCAGGGTGAGGAGAGCTTCCAGGGTGTGCAGTTTCTTGTTGAGCTTCCTAGCATTGTACAGTAACACCTTTAGATTGTCCTGAGTAGCTTTTGTTATGTCTGGCTGTTTGGCAATGCCTAAAAAAGACTTTATAGGGGTAGGTAATGTTATGGCCAATATCCAAAAGCCTATAGGTGTGAGGTGTAGACCACCCAGGCAAAGCAGCATGCCCTCCCAGGCTAGCAAGTACTGGATCCCTTTGGAATTACACCAGTAGCAATGCCAAATGTTAAATTCGATCATTTTCTGCTGGTATTGTGGCATCATCTTTGGATAGGGTAGAATGTTGCTCAGTGCTAGGCTAATACCCGCCTGTGACACACATTATGAGGGCTCAATCATGTCTTTTTTCATATAGTCCAAGGAGGTACATTTTAGTTCATTCACACCCCAACATGAACTATGACTGTGTCATACTGGTCCTTACAGGCAAGTGACATGAGTGCTTGCATGATCAGCTGGAACCTGGCCTATAACAGCAAGAACTGTAACCTTCACCTTATCCAGCCTGGTAACAGGAACATCAGTGTGACTCACAATGAAGTCTCCTATCAGAATATTGAGTTGTGGAGTGTTTCACCTTATGGGCTTGGTAGATGAGACACAATGTGATGTGGCTTTATGTGTTCTGACGGGAATTCTTTGTGTGCATGTGGAGTTTCTGATGACTGCATCTGAGAGGTTTTTGCAGTTTGGGTTAGTTACATGTGAGCACCTCTGCATATGTCGGTGTATGTGTATGTGGTGAGTGATGTATGTGAGTCACTCACAACTTGTTTGTTGCTTTTTGTGTGTATGTGAGAGTCAAGCCTCCAGTGTGAACTAGTTCTATAAAATCATGTCTCATACTGTATTTGTCTGTTTGAGAATTAAGTGTTTGTCAGCATGCATAAGGCAAATGTTACATTGCCTCAGGATGCCCATGTTCACCATGCTGGATGTAGAGATAGCAAGAAAGTGCCCATCCATGGTTGCAGGTCCTAGTGTGTACTGCAAGGGATAGCAGTGGAGGGTGTTTGTAACTGAATGAGAGAATGGTACTTACTTGGTGTAATCTGCAGCTAACCTAACCAGCAATGCCACCCAGTGCCCAAACCAGATGCTGTCTGAGCAGCAATAGTCCTGGGTGCTATAATAAGGTAAGGTAGACCTAAATAGTCCTAACTAAATGCATAGATGCTGCTCAACACACAAACCAGTTGCCCTGTGATTAACTTGTGACCATGGTAAAGTTCCAAGATGGTCCTTATTAGGAAATTTCAACTTCTGTTGATTGCATGTATACAAGGCACTAGCAACAACCACTGTGTGAAGAGCAGCTTTGCACAAACAAGAGGCTTATATACGATCAGAAAAAAGAACCTTTTATACTAACTCTGCCCTAAGTCCAATCAGGTAAGCACACACTGAGTTTTCCACCAGCAATTCCCAGCTCAGATAGGTGAAATTTACTCTCTACTGCCACAAGAGTGCAGACTGGTTTGGAACTAAAGTATTAAAGAACCACAAACAAATGCCTAATACAAAGAAACGCAAGATGCAATATATTCCCATACAGAACAGGAGCCTATACAGCAGTTTGAAAATGCAACCTTAAACTTTAAAGAAGTATAAAAAACAATAAATGCACAGTAAACTTTCATAGTATAATGAAAATAAGCAATGTTTCCAGATTTTGCATTTGTACGGGGCACTGGTAAAGAGAGCAACTCTGTGCAAATGTGCCAAATTTATACCAGCACTGGAAATACAGAAAATTGAGTACTGAGCCTGTTAGAAAAATATGTATTAATGTATATGTTTAGTGCTTATTAGAAGCTAAAAGGGTTAACACATTTCATTCTATTTTATGTACAGCTTAGTTTTGTATGGAATTACAAGATGCTTTTCAAACTGCAATATGCTTTCTGAAACTACCAGATGCTGTCTGACTTAGTATTTGCTAGCGCAGCAAAATTCATGTTTATGCCTTTTGGAAACTTACTGAGAAGCAGGTGATTATCTGCTAGGTCAGAAAAATAATGAATAGAACAATACTGTTTTCTATAATGTTATTGAACTTGAACAATCAGCTCTGTTCGTGTTATGAGAACATGCACAGCTGCAGAAAAGAAAGATACATCGAACAAAGACTGCTTGAAGAAAAGAACTATAATCTGTACTTGCTTTGTGCTCGAATTAGCCATAGTACCTTGAATGGTAACATTGCATAGTGAGAAGTTGTATCTGACCAGTGGCCATCAAGGCCACATTGTTTTTCTTAGGAAGTTTTTTTGTAAACTTGATATGCCAGCAGAAAATCATGGACAAACAGCTGCTATGAAATAATATTGAAAGAACTTGTGATTTATTATGTCAGCTTAGTAGGCAATGTCTTGTAAGAAATGTATAAGAATGGCTTCACTTCCTGATTCTAGTTAGACAAACTCTGTATTAGCACGTTTTTGTCTCCTTGCTGCAAGATTAAAGTGCCTTAACCTGAACCTGCTGTGTGTTGATCTTTTTGAAGTTGTTTTTCCTTTGACAGAGCCATATGGCCTATAAAACAACTACACTTAGAACCCTTTTGTGTGCTTCTCAACTCAAATAGACCAAGTAAACACATTCTTCCACTAAATGAATAATCCCAGTCCTCCTAATGTAAAAACACATTAAAAGAGTGCCCAGAATGAAAAGCTACCACAAACGAACTTAAAAAAACTTAAACTTAAGGATAGGCAATAAGTAATTCAAGATAACTGCAGTGTACTTTAAACAACTTATAAAAGTGTGATTTTTCAATAAAAGTACTTCATTTTGTAGAAATGAGCCAAGAGCCACTCAGTTATGTAGAATTTATAAAGGCACTAAAAACAAGGTTAGCCTACATAATACGTCCTCCAGCAAATAAAACCACTACATACATAAATTTCTAGTGTGTTCTCCAACCTATACAGAACAAGCTACCACCCACTGCCACTAGATGGAAAATCCTGTCATCCTGATGCAAAAACACAGAAAAGAGCTTGCTAGATTGTAAAAATACACTACTTTATCCAACAGCTAGCTAGATAATGAATTCAGAGAAAGTAAATCAGTAGACCAGACAATGAAAGGCAAAATGCACCTTTTTCAAAATAAGTACAAGGAAATGCAAATAAATAATACAAGATATAAACAGCAGTGCAGAAAGAGTGGAGCTTATGAAGCTCAATTTAAAGTAGGGGGGCAGTTTAAAAATCACCGTTTAAAAATAGGAATGGGAGGGTGGATGGGAAAAATAACCAGCAGAGAGTCACCTACAGTGTTTGTAGTTTTTGCAGGTCTTGAGTCTTAATCAGTAAAGACAAGGTCACAGATATTCTTTGTGTATGTAAGTATCACTCAAGAAACCAATTAACCATTGAAAGATGTGAAATGTGTAGCCTGGGTAATTTAAGTGTCTATCTGCCACATTGAACAAAAACACCAGGCCAAGCAGATTTCTCAACACTGAAAACAAAACAGAACAGATGAAAAAAAGCAGCTCTATCAGTTTAAGCAATTTGCAGACAGAAAAGAGTTTTACTTACATCACCCAGCAGGGAGTCGCCAACAGTGCTAGTAGTTTTGCAGGCCTTGAGTTTTATCAGAAAAGGCCAAGTGCAACAAACACTCACCAGAAATTATGTTACGATAAACAACCACAAGGGAAATTGAACCCACAGCCATAATTATAGCATTCTAAAACTAAAGACTTAACATGGAGAACTAGTTCTATAAAATCAGTTAAAGACAGAAATAAGTGCAGTCGTGCAGCAGTTGTGTTGTCATCTCACAGCAAAAGGTTCTCTGGTTCAGTTCTTGCCTGGGGTCCCTTCTGTGTGGAGTCTGCATGTCCTCCCTGTGTTTGTGTCAGTTTTCTCTAATGGTACAAAGACATGGCATCTGCAGCATTTCTCCCTGGGCCTCTGCTGAAAACTGGCTTTGTTCCAAGTCGGACTTTCTCAGTAAACAACTGTTAAACGAATATCACTCTCGCATGCAGTAATGTACTGAATGAAATCTATTCCTTCAGTTATCAACATCTATCAGAAAGTTCCTTATGTGCAGTAAGTAAATCAGTTAAGCAAAGAAATACTGTAGTTATATAGTGACATCTGTCTCACTCTTGCTTGTAGTAATGTACAGAAAGCAATCTATTCCTTCAGTTACTATGATCGATCAGTAACTTCCTTATGTGCAATAATAAAATCAATCAAAGACAAAAATTCTTTACATATATACTGAAATTTGTCTCACTCTTGCATGCACTAATGTACTGAATGCACTCTATTGTTTCAGGCAATTCTGTATGAATTATTATTAACTATATATATGTGTGTGTGTGTGTGTGTGTGTGTGTGTGTGTGTGTGTGTGTGTGTGTGTGTGTGTGTGTGTGTGTGTGTGTGTGTATGTGTTTATATATATTAATGAAATCAGTTAAACACACAAATACTATAGACTACTTTGTTCAGGCTTACCAGAAAACTCAGCCAGCATCTCCAAATGCCACTTCTGCTGTTTCTTGTTACAGGAAACCTCTGCATCAGCTGTAAAGTGAAGAAATAAGACAATTCTTTTTTACCTGTATTTCACATTTTTGCCATTTACATATAGGTATACCATTATTATTTGTAAGCTACTGCATTCATTTCATTATTTGCTTACCATGTATTTGTTCATGTGCTGGGCATTCACTTCACACTGCAGCAACACCTCCTGCCCTTCCCCCACATCTACTCTAACTAGGGCATGGTGCCAGACTGACTTCAGCCACCTTGTATGTACACTTACAACTCTGAAAGGAAATGACTTTTGTTTACAGCTAATACAGTAGGAAATATACAAACTGCATGTATGTAATCTATATGGAAATATAAACTTTTTTTCTTTATGTCTAAAGACATGAACAAGTAGTTGTAAGACTACCTATGCAGATATATACCTGTGTTTATCAGTTGTATTTATACAGACAATTATTGTTATCACATAAACATTACATATATTTCTATGTGGATGCAGTTCTGTATACAGATATGTGCATGCTTTATTTTGCATTAGTCTATTAACTTTACAGATACTTTTCTGCAGGTATGCATGTAATATTCTTATATGTTTTACCTATATTAAATTCTGCCCTCCCAAATAAATATATATATAATTTTATACTTACTACAGAACTCTGGCCTTCTTGCCTTTACCTGATTTACCCACTCAGACAGCTGGTCTGGACTACTCTTCCTCAAGTCATCGTATCTGTGACGGCACTGCTGACTGAAGCAGACGACCTTGTCAGATTTCCCAAGTGTTCACCCAAATCTTGTCAGATATTATTTTTTTTCCTATAACTACCTTTAGTGCATGACTCCTTCAGGAGGCAGACTATGATTTTGGTCTCCTTATCGAACCAGCTTGGAGCACAGCCTTATGCCTTACCAGGTGATGGCATGTCTACAAGTGCCAGTACCAAAATGAAGAAATTGGCTGTGGATCACAGGTTAAGAACCAGTCCCCCTGGGGCATGAGACTACGGTGACTAAACTCAATTAACCAGCAGGGGCATAAGAGCAGGTGCTGTTATTACCAGCAATTCTGGTTTAACCAAATATACTATGTCACATATATGTTATTTAAAAAAATAAATTCTAATTTTACTTATATGGTGCATAAAAACAATATGCAATAACCATTTCCATTTTTAATACTTACAATTGCCAGTGTTTATGTGCCTTACCTTAGATATCTTTTTGTAAGTATAATGTCAGAATGTTATCAATTCCTTTATTGTTGCACCCAGGATATATTTTTCTTTTTTTCCTGGGGGGGGGGTGAGGGAATGTTGCGTAAATACATAGAGCTATGTGTGTAATGAGCAACGTTTATAAACTTTATAGTGAGTAGAAGTGACAAGGTGTCCAGATAGGGTTAGATGGACAGAGATTACAATGCATGGTTGTGCTAACTGTAATATGTCAGACTCCATTTTGTTTTTTTTGTTTTTTTTAATATCTTCAAATTTGAGCATATCTCTGCATTCTTGCTGCATGCTAGGGACTGCATAGATGTGCTAGGGATGGCTGCGGACTCCACAGCCATCCACAGAGCATTCATATGAGTCTGAGTCCATGTTCATGAGCATCCAAGAGAAATTTATGTTCATAAGTGGCTGTACGCATTCGCATAATACTGCAATTCAGATGAGATAAATGCAAAAGAGACTAATTGCATACAAAATATGTAAATGGACCTGAATTCACATGGAAAGGCTAAATACCACCATATTAACTTTCCATGATTCAAGTTAGGTGGCAAATATCTTATGAAGCAGCAGACTTCCTAAAAGTAAGAAAATAATAAAAATATTATAATTTAATAAGAAAGACTCAAAATATATAAAATTATTGATTTAAATTTAAGAAATGTTGATTTCACTTCTGTCATGTTCTTGCTATGATAGCTATTAATGAATAGTGTAACAATGTCATTTGGAACTGGGAATTCAATACGGCAGGAGTGGAAATGATTATTGTCATTGAGGAAAATCATTACTTTTGTATTATTTAGTGATTGTGTATAAATACTAAAACAATGAGTAAAAAGGTTTAGCTTTATTGGCCTGAATTTGTCCATAACAGACTTTAAAGCAAAAGGTCATGGGCATTCAGAACTGCCATACAGTTGTAGCATCTGATGTCCTTAAGGGGTCATTTGCATATATCCCATGTGCACCTAATACAACAGGCTTAAGGAACTACACAGTAGAAACTCTAGCTTGGCTATTTTTCTCGTAGTTTTTACTGATTTGGTATATATGGTTGAACTGCAGTCTTTAAGTTGCCTACTGGGTATTTCTGACTGTCAGTGATGAATACAAAATTAAATGAATACATGACGATGGCAAGGGGTAGGGGCACAACTTTATTTGTCTTGGCTGCCATGCATATATAATTATGGGCTTTGTGTTAGCTAACATTTTTTAAAAGAGTGGCAGGCACACATGGTCAGTGTTGTGCAGTATGAATGATGACTACATCAAAAAGATTTTTTGTGTATGATTGCAGCCTTTTTTAAATGCAGTAATGATGCAAAACAAGGGATCAAGGCAGAAAAAAGAGAACTTCAGCCATGGGGAAAACCTCATCCTCGTGGCAGCTCTTAGGACATCTGGGAAATGTCTGTTTGGTAAAGGGAGGACAAACTAGCTGCGAGGACAAAAGCCTGGTATCAAGTTGTCCTCAACATTAATACAAAGCTGGTGGTAGAAACTGTACATTAA
Source organism: Protopterus annectens (assembly GCF_019279795.1). Classification (NCBI taxonomy): domain Eukaryota; kingdom Metazoa; phylum Chordata; order Ceratodontiformes; family Protopteridae; genus Protopterus; species Protopterus annectens. The sequence continues at coordinate 461,958,689 of NC_056739.1, forward strand.
CACAATGCAAGAAGAGGGCAAATGATATGGTAGGACATCTAGTAGCAAGGTGAGGCAGAATGCAGTTTCCCGTAGCAATACATGGGGGCACCACAAGCTATTCAGTTAACACCAGATGAGGAATACCTTCTGTCCATTCGTGGGGTTGACTAAAACTTAGAAGATGATGGCACTGGAATAATCAGAGGTGGTGTGAACACTGGCTATTAACAGTATCTGCAGCAGCAGCTACACTCATCTGTTCAGGAAGGTTGGTTTACAAACAGTAACATATATTCATGTACAGAAAAGAATGCTGACAATGAATGATTAGATCTTAAATGAAGACAGTGTACATACTGTGTGTCCCCCACACCCCCTTAATAAGCATAAATTAGTGTATGTTTCAGTATGAGTAATGTTCACAAATCATTTTGTACAGGGTGAGCACCCTCACTACTGCACAAATTATGATATATATATATATATATATATATATATATATATATATATATATATATATATATGTATATATATCACACACTAATACATAGTATGGTGGCACATCAAGCGTCTGTGGCCACGTACATTCATACACTAGTTGGGACTTACTAGACTCAAGTAGGAATCACTCTTGGAAGGGGAACAGGGCAGGGTACTGTCCAAACTCATGGGGACAGATCACATGAGACTATAAGTGCTTCTCAGGAAAGTAATGTAGCTTGTCAGTGGGAATAAGCAGAACAGATTTAATGTAGGTCATGTCAATGTTCATCTACATCTACCAGAACCTCCTATTCGAGGTTCAGATTACATTCACAGAGTGCTGTCAGATCAGTGTCTGCAGGGTCACCCTCATCAAATAGGTCATGACATTGAACCAACTCAACATACATCTCACATGACAGCCCATCTTCAAAATCAATTCCACTGTCACCTAGCCAATTTTTACGCTATGTGTATGACTCATTTCATCTAAAACTACTGTGAATCAATCCAGACAATTCTGCTATTTACAATTTGACCTTTAGAGACACAGCTGGATGTTTAACTAGAATGAAATTAAGATACGAAAAAATGGGGAGTGGGACACTTTACAACTGTATGCATTACATTCCCTGTAATAGTACTGTTTGGAAACCTAGGGAACTGTGAAAAGAAATCTGTATGATATAATATGAAACTGCAGTCAGTAGCACCAATGTTCTATGCTTGAACATTCCTACAGCAGGTAATTACTCACAATATAAAATTATGAATAAACGTTTCATGGAAACACAGCATTAAGAAAATTATAGATTAAAATTAGTATCCTGACATTTAAACAATTACTGCTGCCACTTCACCATCACCACTACATAAATGATCATATTTTTGTCACTGAACTCACAAATTATTGTGTATGCTTCAGCAAACAACATATTTTAATCTGATAATAAATTGAAAATATAAAAAACAATATGATATTTTTCATTCAAATACAATACATGAAGTAATCAAACATTGCAATAACAGTTTTTACTATTTACGCCAAATGAGGACACTCAGTAGATGCATACTTTATGTATATCACTTCAACAGAATATATTTTGCAAAATGGTTAAAAAGGTGATTGTTACTTATATGGGGCCTTATGACATCACTGAACATGCATGAGTGAGCACTCAGGCATAATGACTTCTAATAGATATACATATATATTATAATATGAGAGAGAATGTCAGATGAACAGTGACAGCAGAACGTGCAGCACATGACCTGGCACACTAATATCACCACATGCATCATTTATACTGTGTATGATTTTTAATTTTTTTGTCATAGTCCATAGTTCTGGACTAGATGCCACCTCTTTACCTATTACTATATGGGTTCCTTACTACTGCTGCTGGCTGGTCATCATCAGTCATTGTGGGACTGGAAATGTGAGCTGCACTGACAGCAGGGGTCATTTCACCACCAGACCAGTGCATGATCATGTTATACAGAATGCAAAATGCAGTGAACATCCTGCATTCAGTAGTTGGGTTATACTGAAGGCCACATCCAGACTCATCCAAGCACCAGAAATGGCTTTTCAGGAATGACATTATGGGTCTGGGACAGGGATCTTCAGCTCTACTTGGATTTCTCACGGGTGTCATGAGTCATGGCTCCAGTGGATAGCCAACATCACCTGAAAGAAAAAAAGGGAAACGTTATTTATTTTTCTGCAATACATTTTACCATAAATAACTGCTTAAATACAATATAAAAAAGAAAAAAAATATTTTTCAACTTACTAACAGGATAACTACTGGGAGTCCTGCCATGCCAGATATGAGAATTGTGGACAATGCCAGGATGCTGGGAAGAGGCATTGGTGATGAATCCCCATGCATTCCAAAATACTTAGAGATTGATGGAATGGAAGCCCTTTCTATTTTCGTACCCCCATGGATCAGAAGGGACCCTAATTGCAAGATGGGTGCAATCTATTGCACTTAATACCTCAGGGAAACATGCCACCCTATAAAGGGTACACATAGTCTGGGCTCTGTCCTGAGATGACACTAGGAAATAGATGCACTGATAAACGGGTGCCAAGAGTACATCTAGGGACTGCTGCAGTATACTCAAGGCAGAAGCCTTTGAAATCCCCAATATGTCTTTTTCTGTCTCTGGAAGTTCCCCAGGGCAAGTATTGAGAGGGCTACACATACCTTAGTGTCCACAAGGTTAAGAAGTCCACACATTCTCCCTGTGCCCCTATGGGAGTCATACATAACAACTGAAACCATTATAATGTCCCTGTCTTCTCTGAACCTATCAAGGATTTCCTGATTATCAAAGTTATAATAAGAAATCCTCTCCCTATATCTCTTGTCTTCTTGGTTGGCAAGCTCCGCTGGGTACAAGCAGTTTTGGCTCCACTAAGACAATCAATTGAAGTTGGAAATAGCAAAACTAGCAGCAAGTGAAACCATTTTTGCGGATTGCAATGTAGGTAAGTTTAGGAAGACTCCTCTTTAATGTGTCTGAGGATGGAGTAGGGTTGCCACCTTTCCTTGTGGCTAAATCCAGAGTAAGGCCACAACCCTTGCATCACTGGTAACCCTGCCCATTCCTGCTCCATCTCCTGCCTAAATTGTGAAGTCATTAGGACATCTGAGGACGAGAATACCCTCTTTTGACATTCCTGATGCCTGCTTTTAGCCAATTTACTATGCTTTTCTGTAAAAAAGCATAGTAAATCAGCTGATTTAACAAACTCTAATAGTCTGTTTCTTTTTTTGAAACAGAATACCAGAGTTTGTACAGTGTTTTCTGGACTACTAGAGAAGCAATTTGATTTTTGGATAGTCTGGAAAAAAACGGATAGGTGGCAACCCTAGGATGGCATGGAAGAGTGTGAAAATTCCACCATGCATTGTAAACAGAACAGAGAATGTTTCATTAGCATAAGCAGGGTTGCATCATTCCTCATTTACATCTCATTATGATTTAATTTGCTTATGCACACTTGAGGTCATTGCCCATTACTGTAACTAGCTTCTATGAATCCCAACTTAGCTGCACTCATTCACGGAAAGCATGGATATCCTTAACACATCCACATAATGACTATGAATACCACCCTTAGTGAAATGGGAAGAACATTAAGCATATATAATAATGTTACTTAGTTATATATAATTATTTGTGTGTTGATTTATTATTTTATAACATCCAGTGCTTCACCAATACTACTTTTAAGTGCAGTTTGTGTTTTTAGTAGGTTTATTTACAAGTTGACTTTTACTTAGTTATATATTTTTTTCTGAAAAGATATGTTAGATCATTATACTATGTTTGCTTGCAGAAGTTAACTGTGGATTCCTTAAGCAAATGTTATTTATGGAGAGAAATGATTTAACTAAAATCAGACAGTAAGAATTCCACCAATGTATTTTTATTTCATCATCCTTTTTTAATAAAGATATATTCCAGTTTTAATTAGGGATCCCGATCAGCTGATCGAGTTTGCAGAAATTGAAACTTCATAGAGTTGAGACCATATGATTGGATTTTTGAAAACTCAGAGCTATTGAATGGAGATTGTGGCACAGTGAGGATCAGGAAATTTACAGTTTCTTCACTGTAGTGTGATCTCAGAGTTGGTATATATAATTTGCAGGGGGTGTGGGAGGCTGGGTACAGAAGGGATTGCCACACCTGCAGAAATGTAAAAACAGTAGATTGTGTGTGTGTGTGTGTGTGTGTGTGTGTGTGTGTGTGTGTGTGTGTGTGTGTGTGTGTGTGTGTGTGTGTATCTGTGTGTGTGTGTTTTTGTTTTTGATGTTCATGTTTTAGGAAACCCGATCATATGGTCTCTTTGATTTTTTTTTCGAGTTTCCGAAAAGTTGATCATCTGACATAGATCCTTTTCATTAGTTGTGAAATACAATGCACTGTGAAAAATGTCTTTTTGAAAATGCAGGAGTCTGGAGTAAAACAAACAGATGTAGCTTTTTGAATATTTAAGAGATTTTAACAAATACAGATATTGCAGCTGTGGACTGTTATAAATTTAGTAACTTAAGATGGGTTCCAAAATGGTGGTCGTCTGAGAAACACCCTCTCCTCATAGCTCCTACTTCATTTATTAGGTTAACCTTATAAATTCAGTAATCCATAGGTAAAGACCTTATACTTCTGAATTTTTATCTGTCTAAGATTAAATATATCTGAAATTTATACTAAACTAATAGTTTAGTACTTTAGTTCTGCACCTTTTAACCAGCAGGTAAAAGAAAACGATCGTACACGTGGATCTATAGAGGCCCAAGCTTTCAGCACCATAATAAATGACAGCAGCCACGAGAAGTGAAACGAAAGTAATAATGCCAAAAGAAGTGGGAAGTATGGAAATCCAAACTTCAAAATCTAAATTATCAGCCATATTTACTTCACCTGAGAAGGAGGTAAAGAGACTGAGATCATCTAAAACCTTACAGGAGCAGCCAAAGGAACCGATTAAGCAGAAGACTGATGGAACACTACAAGTGGATGAGCTGAAAAGCGCCCTGTTACCTCTGCAATCGGCCATTCAAGAATTATCTGGAAAAATGAACTCTTTCGGGTCCTCAATCAACAAAATCGCTGACGGTTTGGAACTTGCTGAAGGAAGATCCAAAACAAATGAGATAGAAATTGAACGCCTAAAGGAGGAACTAAAAACTAAAGATAAAACGATATATGACATTCAAGCAAAAATTGTTGATCTAGAGGCTAGAAGTAGGCGGAATAACCTGATAATTAGGGGCTTATCTGAGAAGTACGAATCACATAACCTACTTGAAACTATTGCACAAATCTTTAACAACTTGCTCCACGAGAGAAGCCCTTCAGCTAAATACATCATTGAAAGAGCACACAGAGCTCTGCGGAAATGGCAAACTCATTCAATCCCAAGACCCATTTATGTCAAAATGCTTAACCATCAAGATGTGCAAACCATTCTCTCAGCCTATAAAAAGTGAAATCACTTTACATGGAATAACCAAAATATTGTCATCTCCCAGGACCTACCCCTTGAAATAAGAGAGAAACGCCGCAAACTTTCTCCCTACTGTGCTGACCTTATCTCACGTAAAATTAAGTTTCAAATGAAGTTCCCGTGCTCTTTGTCCTTTACCTACAAAGAAATTTAATTCTCTACGTCCTCACCCAAAGAAGCGGACTCAATTTTTGTCAAGTGCTTTGGTTCAGCTCTGACTATACATTGAAGCTCCCGACTGCTTCTTCTCACTTACCGGAGGCTTTCTGATCCTATCTGATTGACTCTGAAGACTACAGTTAACCTTCCAGGTAATAAATGTCCTATCTTTATTGGTATTCCGCTCCAGGTGTTCTCCTGTTCTACTAAGAACATTTCTTCTAGATCCAGTTGTCCTGGGGATCCGTGAAAGTGACAGTCTGATCAGGAATTTACTGATACACCTCCTAAGCCGGAAGTATACTAGAGAATATCCCCTGGAGTCCTACAGCGCAATGTTCAACTTAAAAAGCGCTACTGTCGCTAATTGTTGAGTCCGACTGCATTTGAATCAAGAAACAAGTTATAAATAAGATTTTACTGCTGGGACGGGTGAGAGTTAATATTTTCCCTTTTTTTTTTTTTACATCGGCACAGCTATTGCTTAAGTCACCCTTCCCGTTTATGTTTTTTTTTTTTTTTTGAGTGTGGAGCCTCGATCTGCTCTGCCTGTTCTGATCTGCTGTCAGTCTTGTCATATGATGCTTAATACTAACCAGTTTGTCACTAGCCTTAAAGGTAACTCTTTATAACCCTTGGCTACAAGAGGAATACAGCTCTTGCTGTCAGAAGATATGCTTTGTTAAGTTATGTAGAATTATTACTTCCTATGTAATTGTTTCATCCCATTATTCATTATATCTGGTGACACCTAAGATATATTCTATTATAAATATACTAGTTGTTGTGCAAGGAAAACTTCTATTATTAAACTAATTAATCCAACCTGAAACTTTGCTATATACCAATTGAGGCCTGTTTACCAAATATGTGTGGCTAATTTTAGAATCTATTAGACTACTTTAATCAGAAATTGACCAATTTAATATATTGGGTCAAATCTTATATAGTTGACCAACTTCTACATATTATTATACATTTTTTGGAAGCTATCTGAATATGATAAGTAGGGTTTCTGATGGCTTCTTTGGGAATTAGACTGGTGATGTACATTGCTTGTAAATATTGTTGGTATTTTGATTTTCTTTTACATTTCAAATGTATGATAAGTTCATGCTCATTTAGTGTGCATAGTTTTATTTCTCTCTCAGTTGTAGGGGTTATGTGGTTAGGCACGGGGATAAAATTGAGTGAGTTTTGTGCCATATTTTTTATAATTGCCACATACTGCAATTCCACTGGAGCTAACATTCTATTATCTACCTTACACTTCAGATATTCATATGTTGTTAACCCGACCCCATTCAGTCATGGATAAGCTTTGGAACATTACTTCCTGGAATGTCAGGGGGCTTCATGAGAAAAACAAGAAAAATTTGTTAATGCAAGTCTCAGTCAGACCTTTGTTTTATCCAAGAAACGCACATGAAAAATGAAGAGTGGATCAAAGAAAAAAATAGAAAATGGGTTAAGGACATTATCTCATTGGGCTTTAGTAATAATTCCAAGGGGGTTGCGATCATTATTAAAAATTCCTTTAAACCTACGATTGTTGATAAAGGGGCTGACCAAGAAGGTAGATGGTGTTATATTACATGTTTATCCCATAATTTAAATAAACCTGTTCTGTTTCTAAACCTCTATGGTCCATGCTCAGGACAACAAGAATTCATCATGAAAGTCTATAATTTCTTACTTAAATTTCCAAATTACATGTTTATCTTAGGCGGAGATTAGAATATGGTTATTGACCCTAACATTGACCGCTCAGGTAAGGCTAAAGTTCTAAATACTCAGGATTCCCTAGCTTTGAGAGAGTTAATACTTGATTTTGATTTGATGGACCCAGTTTCGTTTGATTGCGATTCTGGGAATAATAACTTTTTCACTTATTTTTCCAAATGCCACCACTCCTGGTCTCGTATAGACTTTTTTTCTAATATCTAATTTTTTAGCTAAAAGGCAAATTAAATGTTTAACTGAACCTAGATTCCTTTCAGATCATTCAAGCTTAGTCTTAGAGATAGGTTCTACACTAAACCCATCCCCAGCATATAAAGACTATAACTGGTCACTTAACAGCAACTTACTAAAAGATCAGTTAGTAATTTGGAAGAAATTACTTTTACTTTAAAAGAACTCTTTTCTGCCTCTCACGACAGTGATATCCCTTTCGATATTAGATGGGCAGCATGTAAAGCTGTGATTAGGGGAATTTTTATCAGGAAAGCTAGCTTTCTTAAAAAACTGAATAAAGAACAGGAAAATAGTTTAGTGACGGAGATTAAGACTCTGGACGATAAGCTCTTAGCTAACTACTCCTTAGACACCCAAAAAGAGTTGCAAATTAAACAAAAAGAACTTTTTGATCGCCATCAATCTAACTTTTCCCTCCAAGAATTAAGATATATTTCTAGATTATCTGAATCCATACAAACTCCTTCCAAAGCTCTAGCCAGACTGATAGAGAATACACCTAAATCCCCTACAATCACATTCATTCATTATCAAAACATACTGTATAAATCAGATACACAAATTATTCAACTATTTCACCAAATATATTCAGATATTTATGCTAGCAATAACTTGCTTCCTTCCTGTGTTGAGATGGAAAAATCTCTGAGTAGCCTTACTTTCCCAAAACTAACCGAGTCCCAGAAAAATATCCTTTCAGCCCCCGCTAGCTATTTCAGAGATTCTTGAAGCCATTGATAATCTTAAAATAGGGAAAGCTCCAGGCCCAGATGGCTACCCTTCCGATTTTTATAAAACATTTAAAACTACCCTAGCTCCCATCCTGCTTAAACTTTATGAATATTTCTCAAACAACGGTATTACAGACCTATATTTTAATCACTCTAAAACTATAGTAATTCCTAAAAATACTCTAGATGGCTCCAGCCTAAATAACTATAGACCAATCTCTCTTATGAATGTGGACATAAAAATTATTTCGGCCATTCTAGCAAACAGACTTAAAAAAACTATACATACCTTAATTTCTCCAGAACAAGCGGGTTTTATGCCTAATAGGCATACCTGGGACAATACCTTAACATTAGAAACTATGATACATATCACCAAAAAAGAAAGAAACCCTAGATATGCTATGGTTTTAGTTGCTTGTAAGGCCTTTGATCGGGTAAATTGGAACTTTTTGTTTTTGGTATTGTCCTTCTTCGACATCCCCCCTGACTTTATCAACATTATCAAAACATTATATAATAGCTCTTATACACGTTTGTATATAAACAGGCAATATTCTCAACCAAGAAAGATTGCAAACGGCACCAGACAGGGGTGTCCTCTATCACCGCTGCTCTTTAACTTATATTTAGAACCCTTTTTCCTGTATATCTCACAGAAAACTTATCACTCAATTCCTAAAATTCTCAATACTAACATTAGCTTCACCGCCTTTGCTGATGATCTGAATCTTTGCTTTGAACATCCTCTATCTGACACTAAAAAGATAGTTGAGTCCTTGAATACCTTTGCCTCTATCTCGGACTATCAAGTCAACCAAAATAAATCCTTTATTTCCCCGATCAATCCTATGACACATAAACAATATCTCTTTCCAGATTCTTCATTTCGTATGGATTGCTCCCTTAAATATCTCGGAGTTTCGTATGACCACTCTTCCTCTTCTATTCTACATTCTAATTTATTAAAAACCTGGCTCTCTATCTCCCAGGATATTTCGAAATGGCGACAGTTAAAACTCCCTATGTTAACTAAAACCTCTATCATTAAAATGAATATTATTCCAAAGCTCCTTTATCATCTCAATGCATCTCTTTCTTCTACTTCAAATCTCTTCTTTAACAGAGTACACAAAGCCTTTGCAAAATTCATATGGCACCCTAAGACTGTAAGAATCTCATATGAAAGACTTATCTTGCCGAAATCTAAGGGTGGTCTAGCGATGCCCAATCTCCTTCTATACTACAGAATCATTCACGCAAACAGGATAATCACAATTGATAATCATCAATCAAACTCCCCTACTTGGACTCCTCTGTGGGTCAAAATGTGGTATAATCATGCCCTAAATAATAATCTTAACCCAAAAGCTCTACCTTTTTTTAAGTAAATTAAACCTTAAGAAACTAAAAATACACTATTCCCTGCAGGTGATAATTAAAACTTTTCAGGAGTTATTCCAATCCCTTAATTTAGGAAATGCTCTCCTCCTCTTTCAACCAATTCATCTCAACCCGAATTTAAACCTGAACTGTAAAATGATCAAGTTGAGCAACTACCCATTAATTAAAGACTTTACATTATGGGATATTCATAAACACAGCCACCTGTCCCTAACAGATCTTCAAATTTCTTTAGATTTACCTAAAAAATATACCATTATCTTGAGGCAATTAAGAGAGCTTACCTTATCATTACTTCACAGTTATCCCAGTAATGACATTGAGCATAACCAGGTGGCCATCCTATTACAAAACTTAGCAGGACAAACATGCTATCTATAGCTTACAGAACCTTTTCCACATTTCTATATCAAGGAAAAAATATTTTTGCGGATTACTGGGACCAGCAGGGAACAAGCCTCTCGATACAGCAGAAACTCCTGGCTATAAAATCTACCCTTATGTATTCTCCCTATAAAAAGCTTTTTTATACACAATTTATGATTACAAACAATTTATATTTAACTCCAGTCCACTTGAACAAATTCAATCTGAATGTATCCACTGCGTGTTCCTGTTGCTCTTACCCACATGCAGATATTATTCACATTTTGTGGTTTTGTAGATATTCCCATAATATCTGGTGCTCACTCAAGGTAAGACTAGACAAAATGGGTTACCACAAATCAACCTTATTCTGACACATATGTTTTCAAAGATAACACTCAATTCTCATCCAGAATACACAGGAAAACCACTTTTTCAAACAGTTATCTTGAATATTCTAGTAATCATACAAAAGCTTTAATGAGAAACATTTTTAAGGGACAGCTGATTCGAGTGTTAAGGATGAGTTCTTCATACCCTGACATGCTTATAGAAGTTACTTACATAATATCTTTATTTAAGGACAGAGGTTATGATGTAAAAATTATGCAAAAAATAAAAAAAACAAGTTGTAAAGGGATGGGGGACAAGATATGTCCCATTACTAGGTCTAGGTCACACTAACTCTCAAAATGTATATAAAGACAGGCAAACTGTTACATCTAGGAACTATAGTAGAGCATGTATACTTGAATATGGACCTCATATGTCCAAAATCAAAGAAATATTAAATAGGAATTGGAATATTATCCTTGCGGATACAAATGTAGCCAACATAGTTAGACATAATCCTTGCTTTATTAACAAAATGGGACCAAATATCAAGAAGTATTTGGAAATGGGTCCTATATATAAAAACCCTTCACTGAAACACACTAAGTGTGGCAACTGTAATTGGTGTCACACTATTAATACAAGTGAAGGGGTTAGGTTAGATAATATTAATAGATCTTATGTAAAGTTCAGACAAGGAAATTGTAGATCTAAACTATTAGTATACTTAGCTTTATGTTGCACATGTTCAGCCTTTTATATAGGAAAGACCAAGAGACAGTTATGCAAACGTATTTATGGTCATATGTATTGCATTAAAAAGAGCAATGAGAAAAACGCTCTGTACAGACATATCAAGCAATCAGGAGAAGACCATCATTTTTCATTCGCTATATTGGATATTATCAAGCCAGACCCAAGAGGGGGCAATTATAAAGGGTATCTATCATATAAGGAATTGTGGTGGTAACTTTTTACTGATGCATCCTCTCCCCCTGGGTTGAATGATTTCATTTCTATCAAGCCGTTGCTTTACATACTAGATTAATTCTACTATAATACATTTTATTATAAAGCTACCTCGTATCTTTTACATATTAATTTGTGTCAGAACTTTGTTGTGCATCTATTTGAATGTGTGTATATACATGTAATTAATTTTAAACAAATGCTTGTTATATTGTTGTTATTTAGTAGCTGTAGCTTTAAATTTGGCTACATAATTTGGCGCCAAAAAGATTATTTAAATTGTAACTGGTTTTAGTATTGAATTCAGTTCTGATGAAGCCCGTATTGTTAACGGGTGAAAGCGCTTAACTTTTAGGATATTGCTATGTGGTTCGTATGGACATTTTAATAAACACTGAAGTTTTCATTAAGTTCTTTTGGTGCTGTTTTTGAATATTGGACTGGTTGGAAGTTATTGGCATCTCAAGATAACATAGCGGTTGGCGTAAGCTTTTTTCCCTTTTTGGTTCAGTTTTTGTGTGAACGCCATAGATTGAATTCTTTATCCTGGGAAATGGCTTTACTGCGTGTTACCAGCCTTAACATACCTACATTTAAACTTTGTGCCCTAATTGCACTCTGTCTCCTAGTCAAATTTTACATCACCAAACACTAGATTGACCAATCCAAACTGTCCTGGAGGGGCTTTAAGAATTTGGCTATCAAATACATCACCTCTCAAAAACTGCTAATAATTAACCCCCGCAAGTGGACTATATACCAGAAATTATGGGATTTTATCTTTCGACTTTTGACTGATGACTAACAGTTACTTCTTATATGGCATTTTTATACCCCTGTCCACCACTAAATCCCTTAACCTGTTTATTCCTTCTCTAGTACCTGTCTCCCTTTTTGATAATGGACATTGTGGTGTTTGATATTTAATTTCCCCCCATCTCTCCAGAATTCTGATTGTTGACTGAGGTGAATTGCAGTATGGTATATGTTTTATCTACACTACCTAACTAGCTTTGCATTTGGAGATTCCCCTTTTGTAGCATTTTTTTTTTCTCCTGTTCTTATTGACACATATGTATATAGATTATAATTTGGATCACTTTTGTATTAATGTGCAGGATTAATCCATCTATTGTTGTAACAATGTTTTTTTCTTTTTTTCCTCTTCCTTTTATATTTGTCAAAATTAATAAAATTGTGTTTTGAAAAAAAAAAAAATTAGTAGCTTAAATGCAACCTCAGATTACTTCACAATTCCTGAAATTCAAGTTAAAGGTGTAAGTAAAATAACCACTGAGAACATGGAAAGTAAATTGTGTTAAAAGTACAAACAAGTGCTGTTCAGCAAAAACTCAAATTTACACAAATTCAATACACTCAAAAGCTCTGGCTCAGTACTATAATGTATTAGAATGCAGTACAATTCAAACTTTAATTTTTTTAAAGTTTTCACAAACACGTTATCACATTTTATAAAGTTTACAATCTAGAAATATAGTATCAGCAACAGTTTTATTCACACTGACCTGAGATTTCATATAGTACTAAGTAATGTGTCTTCTCTGCTTATTTTTCAGATAGTTATAAAAATCTGGAAAAATATACCACTTTTGTGTAACTAACAATACAAACAGCACTAAGTATCTCCCTAGCCGTGCAATTTATAGTTCACTTATCAATGAGAGGTTTCTACAGCACCATTTAAGGATTCGGGTGGTGCTATGAAATGGCAGATACATCACTTGTTTCTGGTAATTTTTATATGAATAATGAAATACATTTGCTCATAATGACTATTAAACAGTTAACAACATCTTCAGTAAAGTGCAGGTACCTTTGTATCTCCTAGCATGACTTTTCAAAGTGTTTCCCTCTGAGATATGAAGCTCACACAGTTATGAAAATATGTATAGAAATATGAAAATATGTGAAAAATAACACTTAATATCTCCACTGTAATGCATCAGAGATGAACCATTGCACAGTAATTTTGTTTCACAAACTCTGCCCTTCAAATATTAACTCTTTTTAGTTGTCAAGTCACTAATTTAAAAAATCCATCTCCAAACAAATGGAAACATGATAAAAAGGTTCTTAAGTATGAGTCAGTTATGAAATTAAAGCAATGCACTTACACGGTGCTTAGCTTATGTTTCAAACGGTGCATACTGAGTATACAGTACATTCACAGAAGATATAATTTCTGTGACAGAAGAGATGCTGACCATAAAGACAGAGGATGACTATTGCATATTGTATTCCTGCCACACATACATATCTGTATACTCTAGAACAGCCATACATTGGTTGAATGATCTTGCTGTGATATCATGGACAATTTATTAAAATAGCACTTAATTCCACATTATTGTGTACATTTTTGTGAATGCAACCACTTTCTCAGAATAGGATTGTAATCTGAAATGGAAGAACTCTATTGCTCATAATTTTATTAAATTGGAATGAATTGTTTGACTGAGTCAGTTTCAAAACTGTATCACTCAGGTGATTCTTTCTGATTTTTTTTTCTACTGGGCCTAGAATAACTGTGGCTTTAAAGTAAAGGATGTAACCTGAGAGTAAACTTATACAAGTGGAATTAAGAAAACATTTATAAATATATTATATTATGAATAACATCCTCCAAACTGATAATTAGCTTCATACTCTTTCATTACCTACCCTACCTACCCTACATTTTAACAGACACCCTATTCACAGATCAGGATTATTAAAATAAAAGTTAACAAATCATCATTTTAGTATTTAACTAGACAGTTTACATCTTTGAAGTACACATATTTTAACACAAAATGCCAATATACCTTCTAATGAAGAAACATATACTAATAGCTTTCTAATGATTGAATAAAGCTAGTCATTCTCAAATTAACTAATATGATTTATGTTCATTTATTTATGCCACAGTTCATCTCTAAATTAATTAATATTTGCCATTTCTTTATCAACAGTCTGAATATTTTTTCATGCAAATATTAAACATTTGAAATTTTGTGAAAGATAAATAGTGGCCTATAGGAATTACAATGACATTTATTCAAGATGCTTTTGATAAACCTAAAGATTGTAGCTCATACCTTATCAAAGTTAAGTGTGTGAAGATCAGTTTCACATTTATTTAGAGATGAATTTCAAAAAACTATCATAACTAGATATTGGATTATTGTACTGTGTGTTTGATAAATTGTCCCCTGTAACAAACCTTACACTGTAACTTCTGGGTTTTATAAGTCTGTTTTAAATTCAGGAGAAATCGTGAATTTATTTGTATCATTAAAAAGACTGCTTGTAGCTTCATTAACATTTTCAGTATTACTTACTGAACATTTATTAAGTATATAAACAAAACTGGTTTTAAAGTCCAAGGAAGTTAATATAAGCCTGGTACCTCATCTTTCTTTAATTCCTAGATCTAGAAATGTGTTTTTTGTTTTTTACATGATTAACATTTCATAGTGTATAGCAGGTACAACGCAGAGTAAAATAATGAAAAACAAAGAATTGTTAACAATGTGAACAACATGATATAATCTACACTGAAAATTCAGATAACATACACTAATAATTTAAACAGGACTGAATTTGTCATTTATATGTATATTTTTCATATCTATTGCTTAATTAGTCCACTTATTTAATTTAAAATGAAATCTATGTAATACTGTTAGGGTGATATCAGAATAATGTTCAAATAAGTAAACAATGCATGGAAGTATGGAGACCACTGTTATAATTGATACATGTTATGTCTAAGCTCTATCTACCTGTGGATGTAGAGATGCCAAAAATCCCAAACATAACATATTTTGGGGATAACAGACCCCAAGTAATGTCATTCAACACCCTGTGCAAAGTGTTTTTGCTCCTGAACACTGTCATGTAATCACACAAATCATGGATTCCCTCAACACCCACAACCTTCTCACAAACACACATGGCTTCAGGCCCTATCATAACACCACAACAGCCCTTATGTCATTCACTCATATAGCAAATAACCACAGAAATAATGACAGCTATGTTGCTGCTATCCTGCTTGACCTCTCTAAGGCATTTGATATGGTTAACATAACAAACTCTTTTCATCCCTCTCAGAACTGAATCTTAGCAGTCCCACCATTTCCTGGTTTCAAAGTTATTTAACAGGTAGACAGCAAGGAGTACAGTGCAGGAAGGACGCTCTCCTTTATTACCAGTCACACTGGGTGTTCCTCAAGGCTCCATCCTCTGCCCTTTACTATTCTTTATCTTCACTAACAACCTCCATACCTCTGCTTTACATGCCTTAGTCATCCAATGTGCTGATAACTCAACACTAATCTGTTCCTCTCCTACTTTCCAAGGGCTGCAACTACAAACACGTCTCTTTCCTCTCTGTAGAAGAATGGCTTACCAACACTCAACTAATATTTAACCCCAATAAAACCAAACTTCTCATATTCCAACCTACTAAACACTCTACTACCATTCCCACATTTATTATCATTTCTAGCAATAAGACAACAATCTCTCCTGTCTCTCACACCAAACGTCTAGGTGTTGAAATAGACTGCAACATGAAATTTAACACTCACATCTCACTCACCATAAAGAAAGTACACAAAAAATGGAGGGTCTATATAGAAATAAACAATTCCTCACAAATGGCACCAGGGCTAAAATAGCACAAACACATCTTATCGCTACACTTCTATATGCCTCTCCTATCCCCACTATTCTTAGAAAATCAGATATAGCTAAACTCAATACCTGCTATAACAAAACTGCAAAGTTCACCACCAATAGTCCACACCAAACACACCACTGCTCAGCCCTTAAACAACTCAACTAGCCTGAACTTCCCCATTTTCTTCTTTACAACCAGCTTATACTAACCCATAATATTCTTTACAACCCCACTAAACCCCCCAAATTACAAAGCCTAATACAGTCTTACTCCATTACTGCTGTCCTATGCTCCAACAATAAGCCTCTCCTTCAAGTCACTAATGCCAACAACTCTGCAGGATCCTCCCTCTGTTCACATTTTATAACTAAAAAATCAAACACTTTGCCCACTAATATAACAGCTACAATGTCCTTAGGTCACTTTAAGAAAACACACATACAGTCAAATTGGATTTGTAACTGTGACTCCCCATGCTAGACTAACTCCATCTCCTTCTAACCCATTCTGGGTAAACACTACTCATTTATTTTTAGGCTTTAGTCTTCTCTTTATCTTGCAAATACCATACCGCATACCTCTTTCTTCCTCCCAATAGCTTACTGCTTCTTCTAAGTAGAAATATTTAATATATACTTATATTATTATAATTCTAAATCATACTGAATGTTATTTTGATTGTTCATGTTAAGGGTTATCAGCTCGGTAACTGTATAGTGTACCATTTTTTACCCTACTTTTAGTTGATCTACAGCTTAAAGTGTTACTATCACAGTTTTTCATTGATATAATTTCTATAGTGTTTTTCATGATGTAATTTGTATAGTGTTTTTCATCTGTACTTGCAACATTGTACTTTTTAGTCTATGTTATATGTGGAGCTTTTCTCCATGGGCCTCTGCTGAAAAAGAGCTTGTGTTCACTCGGACTTTCCCTATGACCAAATGTCAAATAAATAAAATAAATGTAAGATGCAAAGAATTGATCTCTAATTCATGACAATGCCAGCACTTGTCCCACTGAGACAATCTCATGTATATAAACCAGCCAGCATTACATTTGCCAACTGAGAATTTAGGTAGTAATAGCCATCTGTTATCTTGTATATGTCTAAGGCTGAAAATCCTTGTTTCCTAAGTTTGTAGTCTAACATCCTATTCTATTTATTTAAATTCTCTGACACTAGAGAAGGGATAGCGTACATTGACCCAAAATAGAGAATTTCCTATTTCCACAATGGAAATATACAGTATTAGTTGGAAGAACTGCCATCAATGGCATGTCAAGGCAGGAAATGTCCCCTTTGATTTGGTCCTACACATAAACTGTAAGCAGTTTCATACCATAAATCTGAAGTTTAACAAATGCATATCTCCACCCAAATGAATCACCAACAGGATTTATAGCCTTATCTAAATACCGTAATGATTCCATAAAATGTTCTACTGGTAAGTACAACATCCCCTCACCTTTTGTATCCAATGATTTTTTGCATTTTCATATATATTCAGTGACAGGCTGGATATCATTAATACATGTTTCTAGTTTTATTGCATTTTGTTGTTGCATTAAAACCACAATATTGCAAACATATTTGCTGTATAATTGTAATTCAGTGTTAAAGCTGCTTCTCACTTGCCTGTAAACAAAGAGCCAAACCAGCTTAACCACTGCACTCCGGACTGTGTCTTATAGATACTTAATCTCACTGAGGGCAACTAAAGTGATGGAGGAAAGTGGTTTATCCCCTTGTTACCAATCTCAAGATTATTAATAAGTGCCATGATATAGCACACAACCATGCATGTATAATCAGTTATGTTTCTAAATCATTCACATATCTTAATCCCAAAGGTAGCAAATCTCTGCTTTTACCTACTTTTTGCCATGGTATCATAGTCACACTCACTCTCCAGTCCACACATGTCAGCTCTCCACCATCAGCTGTGACCCAGTTAACCATTACTAAGCAACAGGGCCTTAGCAGTTGTGAGGCCCATTGTGGACCATTTTGGTTGATCCCCTCACCTGACATTCCCCATCTACTGTGGCAATACATCTACCAAGCTGGTTTCCTGGACTTAAGACCTTTTTAGATTACAGAACAGGAATATATGATATTACTTTGTATTAAAAATAAAGCAATATGTTTATTTATTAGTATAGATTCTCTCATAAGATATGTATCCAGTGTTGCCTGTCTTTTCTCTCTCATGGTCTATTTACTCACTCAGACATGCTACAAAGGGGTCTGTTTGATGGGATGCTAAGATCTTGTGTCTGCATGCCATTTCATCAGGTGACTACACCATGACTTACCAGTAAACATGGTCCCAAACTCCTGTAGTACTGCCCAGATTTCTTGGCCCTGGCTAGAAGGTAGCTGCACACTCCCCATCCCACACCAACATTTTTTTATTTTTTTTCTTTTCTGTCTCTTTCCCTCTCATTTCTCTCCTCATCATTTGACTCCAGCCTTACTCTTCACATCCCATGCCCAGCATTAATACCTGATGCTCTCATTTATCCTCTACTTCCACCAAACTTGCATAAGCAATTCACCTTGACCTCCCCATAAAGTAAATGTATAGGTAACATACCTCTCATCTGTCCAGATTTTCACAAAATATCTAGATTTTTGTCTCATATTTTTGGTCTGATTCTCATAACATTTGTGGTTTTCTGGAAAATTGCTAATGATTGAAGTCACTAAATAAGGACATACATTTGAATTTTAGATTTCATATTCTTTACAAAATGCATGCTACCACAACTCATATAATTCTAGCAACTTTCTAAGTTTTAAGAGCACTATTTAAAATCTGTCACTATTTTTGGGCTTTTGTCCCCCTCATTATTTTAGGCTTTGTCCAGTTTTCATGTACTGAGAGGTTGAGAGGTATGATAGGTAATTATCTTATCATATTATATCTCGGTCTCCATGTGTTTTGTACTAGCAGTCATTAATATTCCATCTGACAAAAGTATACTGCACAGCAGGAAAAGTCATTCTTATATTTTAAATTTCATGTTCTACATTTAGCACTTACCTCAATAAACTGTAATAATTGCTGGAGTGTAACACCAGGATAACCAGACAGTCATGACTGGCTCATCTTGCTGTAGTATATCACTTTCCAGGATGAATCACATGACACAAAGCATGTTCATTTTCATGCTGTGATGTAAATGGGATTAGGATTGCTCTTGGCTTTCCATGGTAACTGGATCACATGCAGTACTCAATATCACCATCTTGATTATAACACAATCCAGCAGATTCATCCCTTCTTCTCATTTCAGCAGACCAAACAATGCAAATTCCCGCTGTGTGTCTTATCCTCTACATAAACCAAATGATGCTTCAAACAGATCCAGCGCATTCTCATGAATCTCTTCAAACTCATCAACTGTATGCTTAGTTGTCATAATAGCAGTGTGTTGTTCATACAAAAACTCAGTCCTCAACTTCAGCCATGTTCAATTATCTTACCTATCCAGCCATTAATACCATTAATTACCACAAGTCTTATTGTATATGTCATTCAACACACTGCCTTCTTCATTAATGTTCAGTCAAATCAGAATTTTGGTATCATCATCACAACCCTTTGGCTAAGCCAGAGCCTCTCAAATGACATCACTAACTATGTTTTCTTTCAAACTATCATTTGTTTCCTCTATTTTCCATTTTTTCCACCATAGTTTGATTTAACAACACTCTTACACTGCAGCCTTATCAATGTTGCCTTCAACAATATCACCTGTCATAAAAAGTACTTTAATTATCCAGGGTACATGGAGTGACCTGAGGAGAAAACTACCCACATGAATCCCCCATCACTGTTTTTAGTCTTGATTTGAAATGACAAGGATTCTAAGTGGGGCAACCAACTTATTTGCGTGTATTTATGGATCATGAACAAACTGCAGAAATTTCTTAATATATCATTCATCGTGTAATAGTGAGATATTTCTGAAAAAGTTTACTGAATTCCTTCTGACCACCCTAATTTTCTTACTTTCTGACTTTAATATTTAGGTTGAGTAAGCCACCAACCTCTTTGCAGAATTTGGCTGTATGATGCAGGTATTTGCTTTCATTTCGATAGTGGCTCCTTCTACCCTTATTCAATGACTTCTAAGTATGATAATTTAACCTAGTGTGATCACACTGAGCCTGGTGATGAAAACAGCATCATGATTAGACTCCTGTCTGATGCATTTCGGTCTAGGAGTCCTACAAATAAGATCACCTTATGCTGAACTGGCTCAGCTCAGCAATCTGAGAAATATTACCTGTACTGACTAGAATTACATTGCAAGTGAACCTGGCTCACAGATGTAGGACTATAAGTGCACCATCTCCCATGCTGTCCGTCACCCTGTATGTATGTGCAGTTCCTCTTGTTAACTTGTGATCACTACTATTATACTGAGCTTTGCAAGTAATGCAGGAAAGAAAGAGAAGTTTTCTCTCTCTCTCTTTTTCTCTCTTTGCAGGACAACCTTTGCTTGATGAACCATTACACACTCTATTCATTAAAAATGTAGCATAATAAGCCAAAGTTCTTGTCAGGAGTGTTTTATGAAAATGTCTAATTTATTTTATTTGTTGATTAGGTAAACCCAAAGGACACAAGCTTCCCCCTCTGAGTTTGACCTGGGAGTACTGTCTGGTTAAGTGACTTGCATAGAATTACACAGTTTGCAAGCGGAAATTGAGGGAATCAACAAAGGACTACAGGATGAAGATCATTAGCAACTGAAAGCCTCAGCCATCTGAGCTAAACTGCTGACAATAGCTAATGGCAGATAACTATCTCCCATGATCCCTTGTATGTTTAAAACACAACCCTAGGGATTACTTGCCATCTTTGAATCCCATTTCGCAGTTAAGATTACAGTGAGCGTTGGTGATGTGCTAGTGGTCAAATCTGTATTTTATTTAGACTAATTGGCTCATTTGTGCTGATCATTATTTCTGTTTTCATTACTTCTTCATTTGGAATTTGTATTGATATGTACTGTCTGTTAACTACTACTGCTAACTTTTGTATTTGTGCCATGTGTCTGCTCAAACCTAGGTGTTGGAATGTGCATTGGAAAGTTATTCACTTGAGCAATAGCTCCTTGCTAAGATTTAGTAATACAGTTTTCATAAGGAGCGAGCAGTTACTCATAACTCTTACCTATATTACTATATATATCAGTAACGTAGTCCCTAGTTTTGTTGTTTCTTGTTTAGTCTATCATGAAATATTATCACAACGACTGTGTTTTTTTTACTTTGACTGTTATGCCTTTTTCCTTATTTATACTATAGCTTTGTACTCTGGACATTACATAGCATATCCTGCTGCATTCTTGCAATTAGCTTCCTTAGTCCTTACTACTATGAAAACTTTGTCCATTTACTTTATCTTGCTCTGACCTTTAGGTGTTTCTTTCTATTGGCGTAGTCTGTCTCCTTCTCACTTTTGCTGCTTCTACTTATCTGTTTACTGCCATTTGTATTCCTTCTTTACAGCCCTAGTCACTTTGACTATCGGGTTATAAACAGTTATGTCCTATCAGCTCCTTCTGATTTTCTACTCCTGTTTACCTCTCTCATCTCATTTCCCTTTCCAGCTTTGTCCTTTGCTTTAGCCTTTACCCCTATCTACTGTTTCCTGTTCCTCTTTTTCGTGATTTACTATTTCTTCTTTTCTCTTCATATATTTCTCATATCTGTCTTAATGATTCCTGTTTCCCAATTTAATCATACCTCCCATCTCTCTCCTTCTCAGCAGGTCTGAAGCTAATATACTACACCCACCTGCAGCTCCCTACGTGTGTCAATTTGTAGTGAGATTTTAACTCAGCAGACATCGGAGAAGAACCCAATTAACAGACATTAAATCCATAAATACTCTGTCTCCTTGCAGTGTCAGAAGCTAATATTCTGCTCCCTCCTGCAGCTCCTTGTGTGTGCCAGTTTGTGAAGTGAGTTTTGTACTCCACGAGCATTGGAAAGAACTTGATTAACAGATATTACACCATAATTACTCTGCCTCCTTGCAGTGTATGTGTTTTATATTTTACTCCATGTACCTGTTCCTCAAAACGCCATAGCTCATCACCAGAATGCCATTTGCTCACCCCATATCTGGCCTATTTTTCTAAATTATATGCCTTTTGCACTTTTCTGGTCTTACAATTGAAACATTCACATCTCCCCTTTGTTGTTTTCTGTCTTAGCTGTATCAACGGCTATTGGTATAATGTGATGTACAGTCACCTGTGCTTTATTCAGCAGTTAACTGACCTGCTACCTCTCTTGCTAACATCTCAGTACATGTTTGCTATTTTTGTATCATCTTTATAAGTTCTCAGGGCCACCTACCTGCTTTTCAGAACTCAAATAATTTGGAGCTTGCTTCTCTGATTGTTTTTTGCTGTGTACCAAAAACAGGTGTCTACCCGCTCCATTCACTCCACTCACTTCGCTCCCCCTACCTTACCCCCATTCCCACCCACCTCCTCTTTTATTACATTTATATCTACATAAGCCACACTGCTACACTACCCACCTATCACAACTCTCCACACACCCTTCCAAACCCCACCCACATCTCCAATTCTTCACTCCTTCCCTCCCTAGAGTAACACTCTCTCCACCCTACACCCTATTACACTACACAGTTTATCCTCCCCTCCCCTTTTACTCTACTCAACTTCCCTGGCTACCCCCTTCTACTCCTCTCATAATGGTGTTCCATCACCATTTACTGTTCTTCACACTACTTTTATACCTTCTCTACCTCACATATAATGCCACTAACTTCCATAACTATTGTAGCCGACACTACCACTCTCCAACACATACCGACACAACAGCTCATCTTCCTTTTACACCTTATAGCATCATCAGCCCTCATCTGTATCACTACAGCAACATTCTTCTCTACCACTTCAAACATTTACACAACAGGTCCACTCATCCATCCACACACAGATATCACCAAGTCTTAGTAAAATTTAGATACTCAGTACTACACACCTTAACACAAATTAAACTACAGGCAGACATCCATCCCAATCATGGACCTTACTGTAACTCTTCTCCCAACAACTTCAACTTTCCTGTCTCTACCCCTACTACTGCTATACAAAATCATGATGTCCTAACTCCATGTACTTCACTTCCCATAACCTCAAACTCAGATCTACTAATAACTAATTTCAACCTCAGAAGCTTCCTAAATAAAATAACTGAATTCCATGCTACCCTGACCACCTAATCTCCAGACATAACTGTCATAATGAAAACCTGGTTAAAGCCCCATTGCAAAGACTTTGAAACTACAACTAATGGTTACAACATTGTAAGACAAGATAGACTAAACAAAAGAGGTGGTGGTGTAGCTATTATATTCAAAGACTCTCATATAGTGGAAAAACTGTACTACCCCAGACATCCACAGTGCAGAAATACTAGTTTCACACCTGAAACTTAACCCTCAAAAGGCCATTATTTTTACATATTGGAATCTGCCTATAAAACTATGCCTTCCATTGTCTGGAGACTTTTTACATGGAAATTTTTACATAGATCCTTTTATACACCTTTGATGATGAATAAAATAAACAATAAAGATAATCTATGTAAAAGATGTAATGTAGAAATTAATGCTGATTGGGCTCATATGTTTTATGACTGTATAAAATTGAAAGAATATTGGAAGTCAATTAATGAATTTTTGCAGGCTCTTTTTACAGATAATTTCATTATTTCTAAATCTCTTATATTATTTAACACACCTGTACCTCAAAGTGTTAAAAAGGTTAAGCTTCCCTTGTTATGGTCTATTCTAGCAGTGGCTAGAAAAATAATAACCAGAAATTGGGTTTCAGATACACCTCCTTCATTCAATGAATTTAAAAATGTCATGAATATAGTGTGCCATATGGAATTAAATACAGTGAAGTCAAGAACTGCTAGAAAAACATCTTATTATATTGTATGGGATAATTTACAAAACTTGTTAAAAAAATCTTAATTTCAATAGTATGGTATTCTAGTTTAATTAATTGATCTGATTGTAGTGGATGTCTTTGTAAATACTTTGGTTGTTTTGTTGAATGTTATAATCATATCTATTTTAATTACTTGTATAAAATTGTTATGATATTTTTTTTGTATGTTAAAAACAATAAACTTGTTTTAAAAAAAAAAAAAAAAAAAGGCCATTATTTTTATTGCTATATAACTACCTCCCGGCAACAACCTTCCTAGTATTGAATCCCTCCTCTCTTGGTCTGCTTCCTCTTATACCCAGAAAACTATCACCCTGGGGGACTTTAACCTTAACTGGCTCTCTTACTCCTCTACATGCCCCACTACATTAACCTGCACAACTTCACCCAAACTGTCAACAGCCCCACCTGCACTGACAAACATTCTAAAAAACAGTCAGTACTCAACTGGATACTAACCAACAAACCTAGCCTGGGTCACCAAGCTGGCTGCCTACCTATCACACTAAGTCACCATGCTCCCACATTCCTAGTTAGGGAAAGAATTCAGTCTCATAAATATATATACCAATCAAATACATCCAGAGCAAAAAAAAAAATTCTCCCCTGATACATTCAATCTACTCCTTCAACATTGTGAGTCGTCCCCATTTAAATCCCTACAACTTGACCTTGCAGTAGAATATTTCAATAATAAATTCCTCTAAATCTTAAATAATCTAGCCCCAATGAGGGAAATTCATACCAAAGCCAGACAATTGCCAAGGCTGTCTAATGCCACCAAGTCACTAATCAAATAAAGGGAAAAAGCCTGTTCACATTAACACAGCACCAAAAATCAAAGTGATTTCACCATATTTCAACAATTGAGAAATCAAGCAAAGAAAAGCATCTCCAGTGACAAAACAATTACTTTCATTCCACCCAACAAAAATACCTTAACAATCCACAAAATTTATGGCAAAATATCAACACTCTCCTTAACCCTGGAAAAAACACCACCCCTTCTCCCTCCACTTGTAACACCTCTGAGCCCATGGCATCACAATTTAACTCCCATTTTATTAACTCTATCACCACCCTCCTAAACAACAAACAGTTATGCCCACTAATTGTACCCCCCACCACCGATAACACAAACTCTGTCTCCCTCAAACCCATACAGACTATGTACATAAAAAACTCCTAAGTAAACTAAAACCCTGCTGTCTTGCCACAGACCAACTACCCAATGAATTCCTGAAAATTGCTGCTCCATCCATAGCCTACCCCATTGCCATCCTAATCAATCGTTCCATCTCTGAACACTATGTCCCCCACCTCTGGAAAATTTCTTGCATCATTCCCCTTCACAAGGGAGGTCCCTCTAGGGAAATCTCAAATTATTGACCAATTGCCATCCTCTACCCCTTAGCTAAAATCTTAGAAAAATGTATCCACCAACAGCCACTAAATCACTTCACCACTAACAATTTGATATCCCACTCACAGCATGGCTTCAGGCCCAAGCATAGTACTAACACTGCCCTAATAACTTTCACCAATACTATTCAACACCTCAAAAATGTATGACAATTGGTCTCTGCAATTTTTCTAGATATGTCAAAAGCCTTTGACACCGTCTTTCATCAATTGCTACTTAACAAACTTTCAAACTACAATCTCAACTCATCATCACTAACTTGGTTCCAAAGCTACCTGTCAAACTATCAACAGGCTACTAAATGGGAAAACAATGTCTCTCCTCTTCTGCCTGTATATACTGGAGTCCCCCAAGGATCCATACTTGGGCCCCTCCTTTTTATCATATTCACCAACAACCTAAACTCTGCCCCCCAACATGCAACTATCATCCAATACGCTGATGACTCCTCGCTAATCTGCTCAGCCCCTTCTCCCTAAGAACTTCAACAAAAGATGCAAAAATCCTTCCTGGACAAAGAAACATATCCTTCCAAGCATCAACTAATCCTAAACCCAAATAAGACTAAGTTAATGATTTTCACTAACAAATCACCCAAGTTCAGCTCTTTACCCCTTTCTATCTACTCCTCCAATGGAACAAGCATTGACCCAACTAAATAGACCAAACTCCTAGGAGCACCAATTGATAACAGATTAAAATTTGATACACAGATCTCTATAACAATCAAAAAAGTCCATGTCAAACTAGGCACCCTCTACAGGGCCAAACCATTCCTCACTCACCAAGCTAGACTAGCCACTGCTAGAGCCCACTTACTATCTACTCTACTTTACTGTTCACATATTTTCACCAACCTATGCAAGACTGACCTTAGTAATCTAGAATCATGCTATTACAAAATAGCTAGGTTTGCAGCCAATCGCCCCTACAAAACACATCATTGTTGTTCTTTCCACCACCTCAACTGGCTGGAACTTCCCAACCTCTTAACTCAAAACCAGCTTACTATTGCCCACAAAGTCTTACACAACCCCAACAGCTGCCCTGCCCTCACAAACTTGGTCCAGCCCAACATTAACTGCAGGTCCCTTAGATCCTCTGACAAATTACTGCTAAAATTACCCAGTCACACAACTATTATGGTGACTCCCTCTATTCTTATAAAATAGCCAAGGTTTGGAAAACCATACCCCAGCTCATCCACACAAATACTAACATCTCTTCTTTCAAAAAAAGTCTAAAAGAATATCTCACCAGCAGATGGATCTGACCTTGTACTTCACCGGGGTAAGACCTTCCTAATGTCTTCTCAACTCTCTACTCTCCTTTACCTCAATCAACTACAAGCTGTTTGCTAGTTGAGTTTCTGTTGAACATATTTGTGCTACTGTAAATTCCAATATAATGTTGCTAGAACTATTAGCTTTTGCTTAGCATCTTTGATTATTGTACTATTGGACTGTGACTTTTTAACTACTGTACTGTTGTATTGTGCTTTATTCGCTACTGTCTTTTATTAATTGTTTTGCTTATAATTGTTAATTTGTCTGGAGCTTTTTTCCCCAGATCTCCTCTGAAAACGGGCTACTGGCCCAGTTGGACACTATCCAGTTAACAAATGTAAATACATAAATAAATAAAACTACCAGGTAATACCTAATTCTCTTTCCAATTTCCTCTGAACAGTGAAAACGCTCAGCTGTTTGACAAGTTACATACAGTCATGAAATGTAAAATGCTGGAGCAATTATTTCCTGATAGGTTACTGTCGTTGGGTATGAGGAGGGAAGAGTGGACTAACATGGTTCCTTCACATTACTGCTTGTAAGAATTTAATGATGTTTTCTTTGATGAGGCCATAATATTTTCCAGTGTTCAATCCATGTGAAGACTGGAAGAGAAGGGTGAAGGCTGCCAGCCTAGTCAAATAGAATTTGATACATAATTTTGGCATTTGTAAATATAAATGTAAAATACAGGCTTGTTTCTTAAATGAAAGAAAACACTGTAAAATGTAAACTTCAAGATTGTAGCAACATTGCCATCTGCTGTAAGAAAAACTAAGCCAAGCATTTCAAATGTTCTTTGAAATTAAAATTATGTTTTGCATGTTCTTTGATCTCCAGAGCTCAGAGCCATTTGGTCTGGGCTATCACATTCTTTCTATTGTTTTAACTTCAGGAATAATTACTAGAGTGTACATGTGAGGTGTCTTTTATTGTTGTAGTTTCCTGAGCAGGTGTTAGCTTGCTAAATAATGTAGCCTGTTGGCCTGGGAACTCTAGACTAAATGTCAAAATAATGTAATGTGTATACTGGGAAAACCTAAATGTCAAAATGATGTAATCTGGGAGGGCCCAGCAGAAATGTGTTAGTGATTTTAAAAAATATTGCTGAGAGAGAGAGACTATAAGCATTTTTGTCTTGATATCCAACCTCAGTACTGCCTGTTGTTTTAAGTAAGTTATTTCAGAAGTATGTTTTCTTGTAGTAATAGCTAGGAAATTAGAGGAAAGTCAGACTAAGTGTTTTTCTGTTATGTCAGAACTGTACTACGGAATTATTTTAAGTTTCTGTGTGATCTCTGAACTCTTGAGTAGCATTGTATTGTAGTAGTATTGTCTTGTGTCTTTATTATTTATTACTAAATATTTTTAAACCCTTTTCAACTGTGGCTGGTTAATGTAGAGAAGTTAAGCTCTAGAGTACATTGCATATTTATAGAATTTACTGTCTAAGCCTCTCCTATAGTTTTAGCCCTGGGCTATACTACCAATTGGATAATAATATTGCACAGTAATAATTGGACACCCTTTTAAGGGCCTTTGGATAGCTAATAAGTATTAGCTGGTGGTGGCAGTAATTACTACCGTATAGTCTGGGTAAAGGGGCACAGCTGGAGAATCTGTGTCAGCCTTTCCCAGGAGAGTCTGTGAAGTTGTATAAATACTTATCTCAAAGTGTGTGTGTGTGTGTGTGTGTGTGTGTGTGTGTGTGTGTGTGTGTGTGTGTGTGTGTGTGTGTGTGTGTGTGTGTGTGTCAGATACCTGGGCAGGGACATGAAGCACTGGTGGGAAAGAGAGGGTACTGGAGGATAGCTTCCCAGCTAGGCTGAGATCTCGATCCTATAGCTGTGCCAGTGGGGAGTCTTATTGGGGACCTGGGGAGCAAGGTAGCAACCAGCCCTAGACTGACTGTGATCTCTGTGTGCAATTAAGGGAAATTGTACTTTACTGTGTGTATTTGTTATCTTTTCTCCTATATGAGATGCCATCTCCAGTGTTAGTGGTGAGGATTGAGGCTCCTTGATTGCTGGGCCAGGGCACGGCCATCACAATCCAACCCAATGTCTATCAGACCCTGGACATCACAGGGCAAGTATTATCTCATCTTAAGTGTTTGGGTCCAACTATTTTACATACGGTGTGGCTCTCTCTCTGAGAACAGGAGTCTTGCTGTGTAGTTTAAAAGATGTTATAATTGACTCTACCCTAATGAAGACCCATCTATGTGAGGCTATTAGATATTGTTATCTGTGGTAGCATGACTGGCTGACGTTTTGTAAATAATTGTAAATAATTGTAAATGCCCTGTGTTACATATGCCAGCATGACTAGCTATAATTTTGTATTCAAGTTTATGTCTTTTGATTATCACTCTGATTTATGCAGGATGTTTGAGTATCATGCAGTGTTCTTCTGGCTGACCAAGTGTACATGTTCTTTGTAAATAGAATTCTGAATGCATGTTATGCCAGAGTCTGCTGATCAAGATGTGATGTCATTGTGTGCCAGGGGTGGGAGAATAGAATCTTCACTGCAGCTGTTTGTTTACTTTTCAAAATATAATATGAGAGTAGAATTCTCATGGCAGCTTCCTGTTACTTTTCAAAAAGATCTGCTATAAAAAAATAGGTTCTGAGCCAGTTGTTCAGTTTCATTCAGTTGTTTTCCAGAGCTGTTCAGTAGTAGTGCAATTGTTTCCAGGAGAGTAGTTGTTCCAGTCACTGAGGATGGACAACAGCCTGGAGTGTGGACATAATTCCTCATATTACCTTGCAGAAATAAAAGTATAATCTTGCCTTGCTAAAGTATTTAGATTAGATAAGGATGGTTATTCTTCAGATAGTCAGGAAACTGCAGCTAGATAGTTAGAGGTATTCTAAAATCAATGTGAGATCTGTCCTACAGTATTATTTTCATATTTCCTGTGTGTGAAACTCTGATGTCTATTTGGATCAGTTATTCAGTATTTACATATTTGAAATTCTTTAATTTATTATTAGATGTTTTACTACCTCTCATTTTGGCTGGTTATTTAGTAAATACTTTTAATAACTTGAGAGTGTTTATGCTTATAGTGATAACACCAAGGTCACTCCGAAAAGCCATACTGCTTGGAATACATGCTACCATTTGTTTCAATATCTATTTTATGCAATATAATTTGAACACCCCTTTTGAAGGGTATTATGGTATTTGACTGGTGGCAGCCATTACCTTGTAATTTGGTAAAATAAAGACAGCAGGTAAATCTGTGTCAGTCTTTCCCAAGAGTGTGTGTATGTGTGAATATCAGAGATTAAAGAGTGAGTGTGGTAGATACCTAGAACTGGGACACAGTGTTCTGCAGTGGTTAGTTTGGAGACTCATTTGGGGACCCGAGTGAAGCATATAGTCCAGTCCCAGAATTGGAACCTGTTCTTGGTGTACTGTTAGGGGAAATTGTGTATTTCTATCCCTGCTTTTGGTGATGCTCTCTTACTGGAGACAGTGGTGAGGACAGACACTCCTTAGCTACTGCCCCGAGATAAAGAGATCACAGTCTAGATCCAAATAGCTTGGAAGATTATTGACTGGGCTTTAACATGTCATTTGTTTAAAAGGCTTTAGTAAAGGGGGTCTTTAGTCATCTGAAGCCACATATGTTTTCTTAGGCATTTTCTGATCCATCATGATCTAGCATCGAAGATAGGCAGAAGAGTGTCACAGCCTTCCATAGTGGATGATAACCTCCTTGTAGCTGGACATTAAATGTGGTATTCCATCTTTGTCCTCCTTGTCATCTTTTAGTATCTGACAATGTGAAACATGCAGTCCTTACCAAGTGTCTTTAAAGCTTGGGTGGTTTAACTTCCACCAGTCAGTGGTTTTGCTGTTACCTCTCATGGTGTCATCAACAGGTGAACTTCAGGATAAATTATTGGAGTTACCTTCTTCTCTGTTGAGTTAAATGGGGTGAGTCATGACTTCTTATATGTTAGCAGTGCACATGCTCCCATCAGGTGATGTTATATGAAGGAGAGGTTTGAAATATATGCAATATGCTTATGATGTTCAAATATGCCTCTTCTCTTAGATGGCTGACTGGTAGACATTTTTGATAGATTATGCATGATTTACTTAAGGTGACTCCAAGTAACAAAGGATGCCACAATTTTGTACAGCTGTAGCTAATCACTGTGCCAGTAAATATTACTCCATGAATAATCAAACCTGTTAAGTCAACAACAGTTTAGACTTTGAAATAATTACAAAAAAAAGCAATTCCACAAGGAGCAAGCCATTTCTTACACAACATCATGTAAGATCCCCATGTGAAGAAATTAGACACTGTTGTTTGTGTTAGCATCACTGGCTGAGGATGTGTACATCATTTCAGATTAACCTGTGTATTATATGCCAGCATGACTAGCTATGATATTGTAAATAAATTCTTACATACTGACTTATGATCTGTTTCTACAGTGTGTTTTAAAGAGTTAACAGTGTACTTTTACATTTCTAACTGCACATTTGTGAAGAAAGATTCTAAAGGCAAACTGTCTCAAATTCAGCTGATCTGCAGATTATGTCATCAGAATGTTGACAGTTGCTATGTGTTACTGTCAGAAGCTGAAAGACAGGAAGGAACTTTTAGAAAACAGCTGTTGGTTGATTTTCAAAATATGAAATGAAAATTAGAAGTGGAACAGTTATGACGGTTAGACAAGTCTATAAAAGAGCCTTCTGAAGACAGTTAACAGTCAGTTGCAGTTACTGCAGTGAGAGTTACAGATGTACTGAGCAGTGGGTACCCAAAAGGACTCACCAAGATCTGTAAACCTGCCTTTGATCTGTTTTAGTAATTTAGTTTACATCAGAGACAGTGTTCTTTAGTCAGATAGAAAAATTATAACTAATCAGTTCAGTTAAGAGTTTTTCTAAATGTTGGATTTCTATCCTTCAATATTGATTTCATTTTCCTGGTGAAATTACTGTTTTATATTTTGTAATCATTATACTCATTATTAAATATTTTTAACTTACATTGTGGCTGGTCAGTCAGTGTTTTCTTTAGTGATTTGAGAGTGCTTAAACTTGCCTTAATAACTTCCAAAACCACTCTGAAAGCCTGGCTGCTTAAGTCACTTGCTACTATTTGCTTTAATATTTAATTTTCATAATTGGACACCCCTTTAAAAGGGCATGCAAACACTCTGATGTACAGCAGTATTACTGCATTATTTTGGAGAAGAGTCACAGCTGGAAATCTGTGTCAGGCTTTCCCAGAAGTGTTTGGGTTGGGTGCTTGCTTTACAAACACAGAGAGCAGGGTTTGAGTCTCACAAGGGATAATTGGTTAGGCTTATCAATGGCTTGTAAGGGCAGTTAGCCTAGTATGAACCTATATGTGAGATTTAATTTAAGTGTGAGTGTATCTGAGGTCTTAAACTGGGACACATTACTCTGAAGTGTAAAATGAGTTACATTAGTGGTGGACAGAAGTATACAGTCCAGTCCCACATTATAGCGCATGTTCCTATTGTACTCTTAGGGGAAATTTGTGGAATATTACTCATGTTTAAGTGACAGTCTCATATTGGAGTCAGTAATGAGGATTGAAGCTCCTTAATTACTGACCCAGGACAGTAGGGGATGTCAGTTATTGTTTGTAGTCCAGTTGGCTATTGTTCAGATGTCACTTTATTTGGTGACAGTTCAGTGGGATATTATCTGGATGTCACATTAATTGGATGCAGTGGTGTGTGATTTTTAATCGGACTTCAGTAGCCTGTGGGTAGTTGTCATTAGGGTGTGCACTCTCGACAGCCACAAAGTAAACATACAAAATCTCAGTCAACCTCAGTTTTATATATTTTTGATTAGGAATTCAGGGATAGCAGGTAAAGATGTCAGCAGAAAACTATAGTAAGCTGACAAAGAACCAGTTGGTCAAACAGTGTGAAGCCAGAGGACTGGTGCATGCCAACTTGACTAAGGAAGCAATGATTTCACCCTTAGTTGCAGCTTCAGCTCAGAACAGCCATTCTGAGGATATCCAGTTTGGTATTGGAGATGTGCAGCCTGCTGAGGCAAGACAATCCACCTTTACTTTAGAAGACCTGAGAATCTGTCTGGAGTTAGAGAGAATGCACCTGGAGGCCAAAAGACTGGAAGAAGAGGAATGGGAGAAGCAGCACAAATATGAACTGGAGGCTGAAGCAAAGTGGCATTAATAAAAACTGGAGGCTGAGGAGAAGCAGCATCAATATGAACTGGAAGCCAAATGTTTGGAGACTGAAGAGCGACTGAGATATTTAGAAGCTGAGGAAAATGAGAAACAGCACCAGCATGAAGTGGAGCTTCTTACCCTTTGAGAGAATCACAAAGGTAATGCAGAAGGGGAATAAATAGTGTGGGAAGAAATAACCAGGGAATTGTTATAGCTAGGCTTGTATAGGCCCTAGGGCCGATAGCCTAGTACCAACCTATGAATCATATGAACCTATGAATAACCAGACCTCAGAAGCTGTAAAGGTCAGTAAACTTTTTCCTCAATACAGGGGTGCAGATAACTTTGATAGTTTTATTCATATATTTGAGAGGGTATGTAGAAAGTATGATGTTGACTGTGAGCTCTGAGTTCAGCTCCTGACTACCTTACTCCATGGTAAAGCTGTTCAGGCCATGTCAGATTTGTCTGATGTAGATTGTTTGAATTATGTTAAAGTTAAAAACTGTATTTTAGATTGTTTTAAATTAACACCTGAAGCTCATGGAAAAAGTTTTATGAACACAAATGCAAGACAAATGAAAGTGTACGTGATTATATTGCTGATTTAAGTATTTACTTTCACAGATGGGTGAGTGGGTGTCAGGTCACCACTTTTGAGGGACTGGTAGACCATTTGGTGAGGGAACAAGCCTTCAGTACTTTGCCTGGTGACATGAGAATCTGGTTAGCAGACCGAGAGTATAACTCTGCAGAGGAGATGGGAAGAAAAAGGTATCTTAACTTAGCAAGCAGAGCACCAATGCATAAGAAAGGGATACCCAGTGCTGCACACAGACATAAGGGAACCCATGGGGGGCAGTGTAAACCACTCCAATAGAGTACACCAGTAACAGGGGAAACTAGCAGTCCAAGTATACGGTTAGGGATTAGATGTTTCAAATGTAACAAGAGGGGCAACATAGCAGTCAAATGTCCATCAAGGCAAGGTGAGAAACAGAAGGTGAGGGAGCCAGCAAGTGGGGTGACAAACTGACAGTGGTAAGTTGTTTGGAAACAACAGGGGTGCCAATCTATAACCAAAATTTACACCCTACCTTAGTCGATGGTAAACATGTTACTGCTAAGAGAGACACAGCTTCTGATATAACCAGTGTGAAGCCTGCAGTGGTTAGAGAAGAGAAGTACTTGCTTGGACAGTCCACTGCTGTCAGAGTTTTGGAAGGGCCCCCATTCCAAATACCTTTGGCTAGGGTTCATCTTGACTGGGAGGGTGGAAGAGGAAGCAAGCAGGTAGGTGTGTTTAAGGATATTCCTGCAGATGTCCTGATAGGGAATGACTTTGATGATGCAGTACCTTGTGTACATGCAGTGACATGCAGTCAAGCTTGAAGACAGGCATGTAGGTGTGGCAGCCTGGGGAGACACAGATAGATCTCATACCTGAAGCTGGGAATGATGTGGTAGCTGTTTCAGAGAAGGAGCTATCATGTAGCAGTAAGTCTGAAAGTGAGCCACAGCTGCTGGTAGGTACTGATGTTCCCTTGGACACTGTGATTGCAAGGATGGAGGTGAGTGACAGTACTCAGATTGACAGTGAGGTACAGCTGTCAGAAGTTAATAGGCTTCCTGTGGAAGGGGAGCTTGTGTTTGAGAATATTCCTGCATATGTCCTGATAGGGAATGACTGTGATGATGCAGTGCATTGTTTGCATGCAGTGACACATAGGCTTTAAGATACGCATGTAGGTCCATTAGCCTGGGAAAGACCCACACAGATCTCATACCTGAAGCTGGGACTGGTGTGGTGATTGTTTCAGAGAAGGAGCTATCTTGTAAGTGTGAAAGTAAGCCAAAGTTGCTGGGAGGTACTGATGTTCCCTTGGACTCAGTGACTGCAAAGATGGAGAGGAGTGATAGTACCCAGATTGACAGTGAGGTACAGCTGTCAGAAGTTACTAGGCTTTCTGTGTAAGGGGGGCTTGAGAGGGTCACAAATGTAAAGTTGAGACAGGCTCAAGTTATGGATCCTATATTACAAAGCTTGAGGGAGATGGCTAAGGAAGCCTCTGAGGTTCAAGGAAGAGGGGAGTCTTTATACAGGAACAAAGGTTTGTTGTATAAAGAGTAGACTTCTAAGGGAGGGCTGGAAGGTGAGGTAGTATGGCAGATGGTAGAAGCTAGAGCCTACCATCTGCCATGTCTAGCTATAGTCCCTAATATTCCTTGTGCAGGTGATATTGAGGCAGAGAAGGAAGGTTTGCTGTATAAAGAGTGGACTCCTAAGGGAGGGCTGGAAGGTGAAGTAGTATGGCAGTTGGTAAAGCCTAGAGCCTACCATCTGCCACTTTAAGCTATAATTCTTGATATTCCTTTTGCAGGTGATATGGATGTAAAAAAGGTGGCAAGTGCTTTGCTAGAAAATTTCAGCAGTGTAGCTTTTCCAAGGGATATACTGACTGACTAAGGTGCCAACTTCATGTCAGACCTGCTGACTTTTTTGTGGAAGCATTGTGTGGTGAAACATGTAAAGATCACCCCCTCCCATCTCCAGACTAATTATCTTGTTGAGAGGCTAAACTCTACATTAAAAACTATGTTACAGGCATTTGCAGATCAGTTTAAAAGGGCAGAACTAACCATTAAACCCAGTAAGTGTCAGGTGGGTATGGCAAAGGTCACTTCATAGGTTCATAGGTTCATAGGTAGGTACTAGGCTTTTGGCCCTAGGGCCTATATAAGCCTAGCCAAATGGTACCCTGGCTTTCGACACCCAAGAAAATTATTTTCATGTACCCCTGTCGAGCAGAGCCACAGAAGTGATCCCCAGGGTGAATTTCCTATCTCCCCATCCAATCATCAAGATTTTTCTTGAAGAGTGCTAATGAGGAGCTTTGTTGATATAAATAGGTAGTTTGTTCCAGAGTATGGGAAGTCTCTGGGACAGAAATCTATCCCTCCAGCAAGTTCTGTTTATTCTGGTGACAAGGTTTAGGTCTCTAGAGCATGTAGCTCGAGGGATTGGGATTTCTTTACGTGGAGCATAGCTTTGTATGTTAGGCAGAGATTACCTCTGAGTAGGTGATATGTGACAGAGTAAAGCTGGAGTTTTTTGAGATGGTCTGCGTAGGGCATCTGTTTGAGGCCAGTAATCCTCTTTGTGAGGTATTTCTGCAGCCTTTCCAGTTGTTGTAGATGTCTTGTGAGGTATATACCAAAAGGGTCTAATTAATGATGAGTAGAGGGGAACAATGACCTCTTTTTTCCTGGATGAGAAACCTTTTGTGATGAGGTGTGCCACATAGAAGGATTTCCTGACTACTTTGGCAATGTGATTATCAAAGGAGAGACTACTGTCCACCTGTGTCCCAAGGTCTCTTATCACACTTTCAGTGTTAAGTAAAAAGTGTTAAGTGGAAAGGCCCCAAAAGTTCCTCACCAAAAGGATAAAGGGTCTCAAAAATATGTCTTATGCTGCCCGACTGAAAGAACTCCAGCTCTATTCAGTCTCATACCGCTTGCTCAGAGGTGACCTGTGCCTGACATATAAGGCCATGTCAAACCCAGATTTGATGAATATGCTTCACCTCAAAAAATCTAGATCCCTCAGAACCACAAGGGCGGGAGACTTAAACCTTGACACGGTTATAAATAGAACGTGCTGGAGGGACAGATTCATCACCCAGAGACTCCCTATGCTGTGGAACAAAATCCCGGTACATGTGAGGCAGAGCACCTCTCTGGTCTTGTTCAAGAGGAATCTTGACCAATGGATGGGAGATTGCAGATATACCCCAGGGATTACTTCAGCGTCACTGCTTGACAGAGGCACAGCAAAATGATAGGCATAGTTTTTATTCAAACTAAAGGGGTGGCGAAAGCCACATAACTATGGGCTAGGCTTATAAATGCCCTTGGGCAGATAGCCTAGTATGAACCTATGAACCTATGAACCTAAGTATACTACCACCTATGTGGTAGTTCATGGGTACAAAGTTTCTACCAAAAGGGATGACAATGCACTTTTTGGCATTGAACTTGAAGTCATGGCTTTAACATCAGGCATCAGTCTCAGTGAGACCGTTTTGTAGGATGTCCAAATCATTAGAAGTTTTGATTATGGCTCCTAGTTTGCAGTCATCTGTGAATTTTGTTAGCCAAAGACCTTCTGTGTTAGTCTGTACTTCAGAGAATAGATACCAAACAGGAGAGGACCCAAGACTGAACCCTGTGGTATTCCACTTGTCACTGGTCTGAAGTTGGATTTAGAGTCTGCTACTTTCACAGTGTGGGTTCTGTCAGTGAGCCATTTGGCAACCCATCTTGTGACATAGGGATTTATACCTAGTTTAGTGAGTTTATCTATAATTCCAGAGTGGGGGATGGTGTTGAAAGCCTTGGCGAGATCTAGATAGGCTAAATGAACCACCTTACCCTCATCTACAGCTTTGGTGACCGCTTCAAAGAAGTCTATCAGGTTTAGGAGACATGATCATCCTTTTACAAACCCAAACTGGGTATGGTCCAGAGTTTAGAGATTACCAATGTCATTGTTTATAAGTTCCATGATGATACATTCCATAGCCTTGTAGACCAGGCTTGTCAGGCTAATGGGGCAGTAGTTCCCTGGGTCCATGGTGGCTCCCCCTTTGTGGAGTGGGATAACCATTGCTGTGTGCCATTCAGTGGGCACAAAGCCTGAGGTGAGGCTATGATTAAACATGGTACTTAGGTGGGGTGCCAGTTCATTCTGTAGTTCATGTAGAATGCAGCTTGGGATGTTGTCAGGTCCCATGGATGCTGTGTTCTTGGTTTTTGAGAGTGTTTTTTACCTGTGCAGCCATGATTACAGGAACTTTGCATTCTTCCACTATAAAGATGGGCCCTTTGGGGGTGAGAGAGGGGTAAAGTTAGCACTGAACCTATCTGCCAGGATGTTAGCAATATCAGTTGGTTCTGTATATTTAGTGCCATTGTGCTGTAACTCAGAGCAGATCTGAGTGTTGCCATTGAGATTCTTGACATAGCTATAGAATGCTTTGTGGTTGTCTTTAGAACCAGTGGTGATTTTGTTTTCATAACTAGCTTTGGAGGATTTTATGAGGGATCTCAGCTTCTTACTGAAGCTGACTAGGGAGTTACTCTAATCATGGGATTTTACTCTTTTTTCATCAGTTTCTTTCTTCTGTTGTAGAGTTTGTTTATGGCAGGGGACCACCAGATCGGCTTCCTTTTGTTTGGAGGATAGCATCTTAGTGCTGTTAAGGATTACACGATCCATGAACTCGTGTAAGTGCTTATAAAGTGCATTTGTATAGGATTCAGTAGTCGTACCTCTATTGTCCGTCAGCATGGCTGTCATGAAGTTTGCCACTTCTGTCTTAAGAAGCATGAAGTTGGCCTTGGAGAAATTTTTTACGGTGGTTTCCCAAATATGGGGTGGGTTGTGGATGTCTAGGGTGATTAGCTTGTGGTTGGATCTGACCAATGAGGAATTGACCTCTGGTGTGGAACACCAGTTGCCCATGTTGGTAATGACCAGGTCTAGGATAATGCTGCGCCTGGTGGGGGTGTGGATAAATTGATCCATGGTGTTGGAATTTATGATTTCCAGAAAATGTTGAGCACAAGAGTTGGTACATGGGTAGTTTTCCCAGTTAATGGTGGGGTAGTTGAAATCGCCCATTATTAGGGTGTTAGGTTGTACCCTAATATTTTCCAGTGTATCAAGAAACGAGAAGTGGGAATCCTGGGGCATGGTGGGGGATCTGTAGCAAGCTACAATTTGGATTGTGGTCTTGCCCAGAGTAAGTTGCACTTAGATAATCTCAGATGCATTATGCTGAACAACTAGCCTGGAGGTGTGGATATCCTTAATGACTATGGACATGCCTCCACCTTTAGTGTTTCGGTCCAGTTGAAGTGGCCAAAAGTTGTGGTATGAATTATAGTCTGGTAATACAGGGGTGTTCTCTGGAGCTTTGAACCAGGTCTCTGTCAATGCACAGATGTCGATGTTCTCCATTTTAAGGAGTGCCTCGAGTGAGTGCATTTTGAGGTTTAGACTTCTAGCATTTAGTAGCATTACCCTCAGATTTTGCTTGCTTGTACCTTGCCTAAAAATGCACTATAGGAGTGGCAAGAGCCTTAGCCAGTATCCGGAATCCCAAGGGCGACAGGTGCAGACCATCTCTGGCAAAGCATCGTGGTTTGTCGATTATGTCATCCCCAGCAGACAGATACTGGATCCCCTTAGAATGACACCAGAAGCTTAGCCAATTGTTGAAGTCAATCATTTTGTCCTTGTACTGTGGTATCATTCTGGGTAATGGCAGGATACTACTCAGGGCTAGGGTCATACCTGCCTGGGCTACAAGATCAGACAGCTCCTCCATGTCCCTTTTCATGTAGTCCAGGGAGGTACATCTCAGGTCATTCACACCAACATGGACAATGACAGAGTCATATTTGTACTTGTTGTGGAGTGACCTGAGTGCTTGCATTATGTGGCGGATCCTGGTACCCGACAGGCAGCTGACAGTAACTTTCCCCTTGTTTAGCCTGGTGAGTGGGGACACAGAGTGGGCAGTGGTATGATTAGGTCAGAACCTGTCAAAATGGAAGCTATTCAAGCATGGCCAGTTCCTGTTACTAAAAAGCAAGTGAGAGCAATTCTAGGGACAGCAGGGTACTGTGGATGTGCCCAGTTGTGGTGCAATGACTACACCCCTTACTGATCGGACTAGGAAAAATAAACTGGATAAGGTAGTAGGAACCACAGATTGCAAACAGGCATTCCAAAAACATAAGAAGATGTTGGCAGGACCCCCTGTGTTCGCCAGCCCAGATTATAGTGAAGAGTTTGTTGTACAAGTGGATGCTTCAGATTATTGAGTGGGGGCTGTGCTCAGGCAAGTTTGCTCAGAAGGAAAAGAACACTGCAATGGTGTTAATAATGCTAATGCAAATGGATTGCCCAGGAGAGGAGTGGGATGATATTCCCAGACAGACCCATTTTTCTCAAGCGTCATTTTTCAAGCGTCACTTGAAAACCATGCTTGAGTCATAGGGGAGAAATGTGAAGAAATTAGATACTATTTGTGTTAGCATGTCTGGCAGAGACTTTGTACATAATTTCAGATTAACCTGTGTATTATATGCCAGCATGACTTACTTCTTACATGTTGATTTATGATCTGTTTGTACAGAACATTTTAAAGACTTGAACAGTGTCCTTCTACATTTCTAACAGTGCATGTTTGTGAAGAAATATTCTAAAGGCAAACTGTCTCAGATTCAGCTGATCTGCAGAAAATGTCATTGAAATGTTAATAGTTGCTATGTGTTAATGTCAGAAGCTAAAAGACAGAAAGGAATTTTTAGAAAACAGCTGTTGGTTGATTTTCAACACTTGAAATGAAAATTAGAGCTGGAACAGTTATGACAGTTAGACTCGTCTATAAAAGAGCCTACTGAAGACAGTTAACAGTCAGTTGCAGTTACAGCAGTGACAGTTACAGATGTACTGAGCAGTGAATGCCCAAAAGGACTCACCAAGAACTGTAAGCTTGCCTTTGTTCTGTTGTAGTAATTTAGTTTAGATCAGGGACAGTGTTCTTTAGTCAGATAGGAAAACTGTAACCAATCAGTTAAAGTTTTTCTAAATGTTGGGTTTCTATCCTTCTGTACCAGTTTAATTTTCCTGGTGTTTGAGTTCTGTTTGTTTATTGGAAATTACTGTTTATATTTTTAATCATTTTACTCATTATTAAATATTTTTATTAGCTGCGATGGTGGTAATGCAGTAGCGTTGTCGCCTCACAGTAAGACGTTATCCTGTTCGATTCTCAGCTAAAGCGTCTTCTGCATGGAGACATGCGTGAATGGGCGTACCTTCGTTGAAGGTTGTGCGTCAGGCCTGGCAAGTCGGTATGTAAAAATCTACTGCCAATCATTAGCGGACTGGAGTTCCGCTGTGGCGACCCCTAACCGGGAAAAGCCGAAAGATACAACAACAACAACAACATTAAATATTTTTATTAACTTACATTGTGGCTGGTCAATCAGTGTTTTCTTTGGTGATGTAAGAGTGCTTATGCTTGCCTTGATTACTCCTGTTCAAGTGACAGTCTCACATTGGAGTCAGTGGCTCTTTAGTTACTGACCCAGAATAATTGGAGACATCACTTATTATTGGCAGTCCAGCTGGATATTGTCCACATGTCACTTTATTTGGTGGCAGTTCACTGGGATATTATCTGGATTTCACACCCCATATCTTACATCTCTAAATATACTAATTCAAGACTGGACAACCTTTGGGGTAAGGAGAAATTTCCTTATCCTAACAGTTCCACAATCTGACTAATCTAACACAAAAACTTTGACTAAAATTGGGAGCCGATTACAGCAAATCAACTATTCCCATTTCATTTAAACTGTATGCAGTTATATGTGTGTATTCTTATATTTACATATCACTATGAAGTCAGCTAATGCTTCTCTCCTGTATTCAATCATTCTGTTTGGTGAAAATTGGTTAGAGACTGAATCTTGGGTAAGATGTCTGGAGATATACAAGGGATTGCATGCTTTTATTAAAGGACAAAGTGATAGTGAAAATTAAGTCTGCATATTTTAATCTGCAGTACATCACCAGGTTCTTCACATTTAAATCCTCAGTACATCACTGGGTTCTTCACATTTAAATCCTCAATACATCACCAGCTTCTTCACATTTAAATCCTTAGTACATCACCAGGTTGTTCACATTTAAAGCCTCAATACATCACCAGTTTCTTCACATTTAAATCCTCAGTACATCACCGGGTTCTTCACATTTAAATCCTCAGTTCATCACCGGGTTCTTCACATTTAAATCCTCAGTACATCACTAGGATCTTCACATTTAAATCCTCAATACATCACCAGTTTCTTCACTTTTAAATTATCAGTACATCACTGGGTTCTTCACATTTAAATCCTCAGTACATCACCAGGATCTTCACATTTAAATGCTCAATACATCACCAGTTTCTTCACATTTAAATCCTCAGTACATCACTGGTTATTTACATTTAAATCCTCAGTACAACACCAGGATCTTCACATTTAAATCCTCAATACATCACCAGGTTCTTCACATTTAAATCCTCAGTACATCACTGGGTTCTTCACATTTAAATCCTCAGTACATCATCACAATCTTCACATTTAAATCCTCAGTACATCACCAGGATCTTCACATTTAAATCCTCAGTACAGCATCAGGTTCTTCCCATTTAAATAATCAGTACATCACCAGGATCTTCCCATTTAAATCTTCACCTCAGTAGATTATCAGGATCTTCACATTTAGATCCTCAATACATCACCAGGATCTTCACATTTAAATCCTCATTTCATCATCAGGATCTTCACATTTAAATCCTCAGTACATCACCAGGTTCATCACATTTAAATCATCAGTACATCACCAGGTTCTTCACATTTAAATCCTCAGTAAGTCACCAGGCTCTTCACATTTTAATCCCCAGTATGTCATCAGGATATTTACATATTAATCTTTTGTACATCACCAGGCCCTTCTATTTTAATTTTCAGTATATCACCAGGTTCTCTACAGTTTAATCTTCTGTATATGACCAGGCTCTAAACATTTTAATCCTTTAATCAGCAGTACATCACCAGGCTCTTCAGATTTCAATCCTCAGTATGTCATCATGTTCTTCACATTTTAATCCTCAGTACATCACCAAATTCTTCACATTTTAATCCTGAGCACAACAGGCTCTTCATAGTTTAATCCTCAGTACATCACCAAAATCTTCACATTTTAATCCTCAGCACATCACCAGGTTCATAATGTTTTAATCCTGAGTACATCATCAGGTTCTTCATGTTTCAATCCTCAGTATGTCACCAGATTCTTCACACTTTAATCATATGTACATCACCAGGATTTTCACATTTTAATTCTCAGTACATCACCAGGATCTTCTCATTTTAATCCTGAGTACATCACCAGGATCTTCACATTTTAATCCTCAGTACATCACCAGGTTCATCCCATTTTAATCCTGAGTACATCACCAGGTTCTTCATGTTTCAATCCTCAGTATGTCATCAGATTCTTCACAATTTAATCCTGTGTATATCACCAGGATCTTCACATTTTAATCCTCAGTACCTCACCAGGATCTTCT
This sequence comes from Protopterus annectens, assembly GCF_019279795.1. Taxonomy (NCBI): domain Eukaryota; kingdom Metazoa; phylum Chordata; order Ceratodontiformes; family Protopteridae; genus Protopterus; species Protopterus annectens. The sequence goes on from NC_056739.1 coordinate 462,001,956, forward strand.
CATTTTAATCCTGAGTACATCACCAGGATCTTCACATTTTAATCCCGAGTACATCACCAGGATCTTCACATTTTAATCTTGAGTACATCACCGGGTTCATCTCATTTTAATCCTCAGTACAGCACCAGGATCTTCACATTTTAATCCTGAGTACATCACCAGGATCTTCACATTTTAATCCTGAATACATCACCAGGTTCATCCCATTTTAATCCTCAGTACATCACCAGGTTCTTCACATTTTAATCCTCAGTACATCACCAAGTTCTTCACTTTTTAATCCTCAGTTTACCACCACAATGATTTGCTTTCTTTTACCAAAGGATCTTCTGACAGCTGTGCATCTCTTGGTCTTTTCTAGACTGCAATAGCTAAATTTATTTATATGAGCTTTGTGATACTAACCTTGCGAGCACCTGAAGAGTGTGCAGAACCATGTAGCCAGAGTATTGACTGACTTGTCCCATCACTGCCACATAATACCTTGAATCAATACTGAATGTCAACTAATAAGTGGTAAGAATTTACATTTCTTATGTTACCCCATCAGACCCTACACATGATGTGAATCACATCTATTTAAAACAGCTGAAAATTCCCCATCAGTCTCCCACCAGCTCCAGTTAGCAAGAGCAGGTCTACTAGTGAATCCTAGAACATGCCTAGAAACTTTTTTCTTGGCATTTTTTGTATACGAGGGAAAAGTCCTACAGAATTTATTACTTCTCCTGTTAGGAACAAACAAATTAGTGGTTTCTTTCAGAGTGTTATTACAGTTAATTTATTTCTTCTGTCATTTACATTACTTGATTTGTTAACACACACACACACACACACACACACACACACACACACACACACACACACACACACACACACACACACACCACTGTATGTGTAATATAGATAACTGTTTTGAGTGTATTGTTTAATGCTTACATCATCAAAGTTATTAAAGCTATAGAAACAGATAAGATTACTTCCAAAAATAAAACATTATTTAGAACAGTTTATGTATAAAGAGACTGTTTACTAAAAATTGTTGAAATATGATATAAAGGAATTGTACGTATTAACTCAATTCACGATACCTGAAAATGAATTCACCAAAATATGCAGAAACAACTCTCACCAAACTTTGAATGCAATTTTTTTTGTAGGCAGTGAGTTCCCCACCTCTACATATACCCCCAAATTTGTATATTCCCCCTCTGAGGTTGCACAACACTGGATAAAAATGGAAAACACCACTGTTGTCGAAAGTTGTTTTGGCACTTTTCATTCAGTTTATTGGCATTCATAATAATGGCTGTTGATAGACTGGCAGGCTGTTGACACAAAGAGGAGGAGGACATTTGATTGAGGGTCACTGGATATGGTAATATCTCCATCTTAACTTTTCTGCCAAATGTTTCCACTTACTTTGAGATTTGGTAATCTAAGTGTTAGAATAAATTAGTAGTTGGGTACAGGGACATAGATCTCTGTATGGGTGTTCACTGAGTTTGCCTCCAACAAGAATGTTTTACAAGTGGAGCTCAATAAAAAAAATCAGTTGAGGACATGTTTGATCCAGTTTCCCTAGACCAAATATGTTGCAACTGATGTAAAGCATTATTAGCTTGAAAATAAAACTGCACATTAAAATCAAACTCCTTGACTCCCTGCAGCTGATAAACTTACAAAATTCAAACAGAATTCAAAAATAACATACTCTGATACTCAATCAGTGACTGTAACTCTGCCTCTCATGAGTAAATCCCTACCAGCTAATATAGGGAAAGCACCTTAAATGAAAAGTTGAAATCATTACAGGATATCTGTATGTGAAAGGAAAATGACCCTATCTGTTAACATGTAGAGCTTTTACAGCCCTTTAACCTAATGATTTGCATAAAATGCGTGATCCGTGTAATATATAACTTTAATAGGCAGTTATGGATTAATTTCAAAAAGTTTCAGTAATTAGAAACAAGTGCAAAACATTTTAAGTATTTTAACTTTATATATAGAAAAATCAGAATGTCAAGTACGATATAATTCAATCTGCCCAAAATATAGCATACAACAAATATCAGTCTTGTAAAATAAATAAAAAAAAACAGCGCCAGGTGAGTAATCTGTCAGGCTCATTCTACAACACTGGGAACATCTCATTTTCTGGCTGTAAATGTTGAGGATAAAAGTTATAGGCCAAAACAATATACAGTTTTGGACATGTGCCACACTCCATATCAAAGAGACTACACCACAAAGCTCTGTCAAAGGCTGTGTCTAAAAATTCCCACATTTGCCATTTGCTGGAGTGTTTGAGAAAGTGATTAATATGAATCATTTACCAGTATGACAGTGGTGAAGTTTTGAAGATGTAGCTTACGCATTTTAATTTCTGGATAACTCATATTTTTGGTATATTCCTCGAAAAATTTGTAGTTTTCTAGCAAATCCCTGGGAGGATCTGAGAACTGAAGCCACTAAATAATGACATAAATTTAAGTTTCAGACTTCAAATCTTTCAGAAAATGTACGTTAACACAAACCCTGTTATCCTAGCAACTTTCTAAGTTTTTAAGAGCAATATTTAAAATTTGTTCCTATTTTTGGGCCTTTGTCCCCAAACTTTGTCAGGCTTTGTCCAGATTTCTTGCACTAAGAGGTTGAGAGGTATGCTGCTCTTCCCTATGGTCTAATCTCTTTACTCTTCCTTAAGGTAAGCTGCTTTTGGGTTGCTTGATACTTTCTTTTGCATGTTCCACTTTAAATGATATACGACATAAATTTAATTTTGTATGCTTCTATCATTAATGAATCAAAATATATTTAATTATGCTATGGAATAGTTAAAGGCTGACACCCTACAAATACTCATATACTGTATTCTCTGTAAGAATTTTACTACATAATATTTCCAAAGATTATTATTATTCACACTTTTCCCTAATGCAGTCATATATTTTGCTGTTAACCTAATATGTAAAAATGAATGTGGACAATAGCTTTGTACTTGCACATTAATATGTTGCTTATTTCAGCAATAACCTATGACTAGGTGTGGGTAATGCTGGAGATATCCAAGGTTGGTGTATTTTTTATTACAAAGGTGAAGGCCGAGGGATCAAACAAAGACAACAGGGGTAAATCCAGCATTACCCACAAGGTACAACAGTGCAGAAATACAAGGAAAATCAAGCAAGTGACTGTTTCTTTCATTTTTCATGTATTTGCTCTGTGCTTCATAGCATATTTCAATAGAAAAGTCTGGCCGCTCATTGGTACTTCAGCGGCAGACTTTTTTTCTATTGGTATATGCTTGATTTACAACGAGCCAACCAATCAACATGCATGTTTTTTAATACTAATGAGAAGTCATGGTATAACTGTCACTACCTTCCAAATGCTATGACTGTACAAAGACAATCATCTTGTTAGCTTGTTGTATACTAGCTGAATTAAAAGGCTAAGATGAAGTAATACAGTATGGTGCTTACTACAGGATATCAGAATCTTGTGCATTGTCTAGTTAGTACTTTCATTCTATCTGTCTTCTGCAGTGATTTGCTCATGAAGTTCTCAATTAAGACAGATATATAAGCAGAAAAACAAAAAAAATACTAAACAAATACTGACTATTATGTTTGTTGCCAGGAGCAAATCATATCTATTGTTATAGTCTCTCAGGTGAAAGATGCACTTTGTCATAAAAATAAAAATCTGACTTGTGATGTGTACTGATCATAAAATAATGGACTGTGATATTTCTTATCAGTGAGTTCTCTTTACTGGATACTAATGCAGATCTCTGTTCTCATGTTCCTTAAGCTGGTCCATTACTTAAAGAAAGTCCATTTTATAACCACAGCAGGCCATGAAATATACTTTGATGACAATGGGGATATTCCTACATCATACGACATCTTAAACTGGCAGATGTTTCCCAATGGAACAGGCAGATATTATCAAGTTGGCAGGTTTTACACCAGTGACCATCCTGGAGGAATCATTGACATTGATGATCATGCAGTCTGGTGGAATGAAAACACATCTGAGGTACGTCTAAGAAAGTATCACATGTACCATTTTACCACTGCTGACTTTTTCTGAGTATCAGCCTCTGAATTACAGCAGCCATTATATCATGTATGTAAGCAATCTAATCCCACTCTTTTATGGCTGTTAGTGTGTTGACATTTGCATTGTATGGACATGCAAAATACAAATATAAAAGGGAGTGTTTCTGTCATCCAAACTGTTTAATATAAAGCAACATATGAAATGAAATGGATGCTCACTAGTGACGTAAAACACAAAATTGTAAATAGATATTGCAGCAATCAGCATGGCTGCCAGTTGTGTTATAATGTATAACTGGCCAAAGCTATCTTACAAAGGATATCACCCTAACCTGAATGTTCAACAGCCTCTGGTCTATATACATATATATATATATATATATATATATATATATATATATATATATATAATGTATATATATATATATATATATATATATATATATATATATATATATATATATATATGATAGTGGCAAGAGATTTGATAGCATTGGTGCCTCACAGCAAAAGGTTCTCCCAGTTCAATTTTGGCTGGAGTGTCTTCTGTGTGGAGACTGCATATCCTTCCTGTGCTCTTGTGGGTTTCCTCCAGGCACTCCAGTTTCCCCCCACATTCCCAAGGCATGCTGCAGGTGGATTGGTCATTCTAAATTGGCCCTAGGTGTGAGTGTGTGTGTGTGTGTATGTGTGTGTGTGTGTGTGTGTGTGTGTGTGTGTGTGTGTGTGTGTGTGTGTGTGTGTGTGTGTGTGTGTGCCTTCTGGGAAAGGTTGAGTACTAGGCTGGCAATTCGACACCATAAAACTCTACTGCCACTCATTCTGCAAACCATAGATCTACTGCAGCAACCCCTGATGGGAGCAGCCAAAAGAAGAAGAAGAAGAAGTAGCAAGAGATTTGAGAGGAACTTCCCTTTCACTGAACATCCAAATTTAAAATTACTTTGTAAATGCTATGATGCTTTTTAGAAAAAACAAATGTCCTATAAAAAGGCATTGTGGGTTTCCTCCAGGCACTCCAGTTTCCTCCCACATTCCCAAGACATGCTGCAGGTGGATTGGTCATTCTAAATTGGCCCTAGGTGTGAGTGTGTGTGTGTGTGTGGAACTTCCCTCTCACTGAACACCCAAATTTAAAATTACTTTGTAAATGCTATGATGCTTTTTAGAAAAAACAAATGTCCTATAAAAAGGCATTGTGAGAGTAGTTTGTTAAAATACAGTACATCACCATGTCATACACTACATCACCGTGTCGTACACTACATCACCATGTCATACACTACATCATCATGTCATACACTACATCACCATGTCATACACTACATCATCATGTCATACACTACATCACCATGTCATACACTACATCATCATGTTATACACTACATCACCATTTCATACACTATATCACCATGTCATACACTACATCACCATTTCATACACTACATCACCATGTAATACACTACATCACTGTGTCATACACTACATCAACATGTCATATACTACATCACCGTGTCATACACTACATCACCATGTCATATACTACATCACTGTGTCATACACTACATCACCATGTCATACACTACACATGTCATACACTACATCACCGTGTCATACACTACATCACCATATCATACACTACATCACCGTGTCATATACTACATCAACATGCCCTATACTACATCATGCATTACATCACCGTGTCATACACTACATCACCATGTCATACACTACATCACCGTGTCATACACTACATCACCATGTCATACACTACATCACCATGTTATACACTACATCAACATGTCATATACTACATCACCATGTCATACACTACATCATCATGTCATATACTACATCGCCATGTCATACACTACATCACCATGTCATCTTTTGTGGTACTGAATATGGCAACTGGAAAATGTCTATACTGTTAGTCCTAGAAAAAAGGGGTGAATATTCAAGTAGAAACTAATTATAGGCCTGTGAGTCTAAAAACATTATTATAAAATGCTTCATACAATTTCTAAGTCAATATTGATTGCATACATTTATTTATTTTATTCATTTAGCTAGTTTTATCAACTAGGTTAGTCCCAGGATATTATTCTGGTAAATAATATTGTCAGAATTGTAGAAATGTTAGCATGTGAGTGCAAGTTTGATGGCATTACTACAAAATTAAAACACACCTTCCAAGGAATATAAATGTATTTAATTTTTTTTCCAGGATTTTTCTACCCTTTATTCAAGCATTATGGTTATTAGGCCCATTATAATTTGCTGTATCAACAACAGACAATACCACACCATATCTGTAACATTATAAGAAATGCTAAAACAACAAAAGAACACCACCAAATTGGCATAACAGAGTAATTTACAGAACAATTTCATCCCTCATAAATGAATTTCTTCAAAATGTTCAAACAATAATTTTCTTCAGAGAACAAATTTTATTTGGCCTTCATGGCAACCACATGCATAAAAGAAGCATACTATGGAAGATTGCAATCAGGTGTCCAATCATAAATACTTAACATGTGCTCAAGACATGAATGCCAAGAAATTTGCCATAAGAGCAAAGCTCAAGAGGTGAATGTTGGCATCCAGTTCAAGAACACATAATAAGGGTTATGACCAATGAAACCAAATCATAATTCTTTGTAGTGCCTGGAACTTTAGCCGTGTAATAGCTACAGAAAAGAAAAAAGTGTATGAGTGCGATATATTTTTCCAGCTTTCAAAGCCTTTGCAAGCCAGTAAACCATTTAGTGCTGCCAAACAGACAGACATCAGGTAGAAATAAAGGGTCGCTTTGAAGAACAAAGGGCTTTAAAAGTTATTAGGAATGTTGTTCTATCACACTTTTTGTTTTTAAGTGTAAGTACCTAGCATATTTTAAAGCTCGTTTAACTTCTATTTCTATTCTTTGCCAGGTGACACTGTCATCTGTTAGCCCCTAGCACAAGACTTGATTTTAACAGCACTTACACATTCTTGCTCTATGGTACATAAGAATGGAACCCTGACTACTACTTAGGTTTGCTTATCAAACTTTTGTTAAACACCCTTACTATCTGTTAAGACTGAGGCTTGCACTAGTTACTTCTGAAAGGTGTTTACCAAGTTTAACCTTTTCCAGATTTCGGGGCATAATTATGGCATTCCATATACTACATTATCATTATGAAAACAAGAAATTCCACCCAGGGCTTCTCCATACACACTGTTGGTTATTTTCTGAATCTGCATATCTTGAAATGTTGGATATGGATGAAGATTGCAAAATGGTGGTTTCTTGTTTGATTTCTGTTGTAAATATTATTTTATAATTATTATTATTATTATTTTAGTATTTTATAATTATCTGTTATGGATAGAATTTTTTTTTTCTTTTTTGTAAGTTGGATAGGATTTAAACTCTGTATAATTTCCCAAACAAGGTAATGGAGGTCATACTCTTTACAGGATCAGCAATGTATCTTCCTGTTGTATATTCTTCTTGTTATGTGAATCTTTTTTTTTTTTTTTTTGTTCTTGCAGCAATACTTGGTCACGGCGGAGCAGATCTATTCTCATCCAAACTTGTTGGGACTATCATAAAAGATCTCATCCTGGCTCTGTGGTACATAAGAATATAAGAATGGAACCCTCACTACAAACTAAATGATTGGCATTCAGTTAGTAGCCTAGAGGTGCAGAGCAGAGAAGAGGAATGAAGGAGCATGGCCTGCTCATCTCTTCTTGGGGTGAGGTATGTGTGCACTCAGTTTTACTGATGGAGACATGGAAAACTCCACTTGATCTCCGAAGGAGGAGGTGCAGGCTGGCTGAGAGGAAATGCCCCTTACAGATGTGATGGGATACCCTTTGCTCTAGCCCACTGCATGACCTACAGTGCTCTGCTGGCTGTATTCATGGGATAGAAATCCATGAAAAATTGTAAAGCACCCTTGTGGCTGCATGGCTCATGGCACTTCCCAGCTGACCCTTACCCCAGTGATGGAGAACTAATAGGACAAATTAATATAAGGGGGGCTGTTGTTTGACAGACACCATTGGCAAACCAAAGAAAAGAAAAACATGTGATAACTCACACACATCCCCCACGTATGAGGTCCCTAAGGATAGACAGGCTGTACTCCCAGCCTCACTAGTGTTTGGCAGATGTCTTATAATTGTAAATCCCGAACAGCCTACTCAGGCTTCCCCAGTCCACAAGCAATCTCTAAGGTGCATTGCCTCTGACATGTGTATGTTGTCTAGGGGGAGTGTCAACGTTGTTTATAGTGTTGTCATGACTCCATGATCTGGATGCATCACTTCAAACAACTTAGTGTATATGCATGGACTATGTGGTGATATGTGACACCTGCATGGCCTCTGGAATTAACTTCACAGTATAGGGGCAGGGAGAAGATTGTTTTGCTCAGGTCACTGGTGGTCATGGTTATGACTGCTGATGTTTCTATGATGCATGTGGCTGCCCTATAGCCTGTTGCTGAAGGTCATGTTCTCAGTTACAGAGGTACAGTTTGTATGCATGGTGGCTGATCATAGACCAAGGATACCCAGACAATACAGACCATTTCTGAGATGGAATCACTGTCAACTCTGGCTGCAAATCCCAACAATCATTAGTATCACTCTTCTCATGCTCCACACCAGGGGCACCTCACCAGGCCACATGGTCTGGCTGCTGTAGTGCTACACCACTGATATCTCTTGATGGCACAGGGAAGCACCACATTTACTTATGGACAACTTCCAGGTAATGGATACCATACATCTGTTGACTTCAAATAAGGGTGCAGAAGAATACTCCCTGCCACTGATCACAGTGAACCTTGACATAGCAAATTACTGTGGTGCACGCCATCAATATTCCTGACATGGCAGCTCTACCTGCCACTGAAGGATGTGATCCTTGCCTTCACATAACCTGCTACCAGACTGCATGGCTGGCATGTCCATCTCAGTTGACCTTGGCCAATATGATAGTCACTGCTATCACCTGTCATTGTGTGCCCTCCACACCCCAACTGGTAAAAATGACTAATGGCTGTGCCCTGCCTACCTCCTAACCTGTGTGGGTATGATAATGTCTGATGCACACTGTACCCACTCCATGCACTGCCTTGCATTGCCTGGATGTGATAATTTATATCTCATTTTATTATGTGTTGTCTATATCATGACCCATAGCTGAAGACCAGATGACACCTATTTGTAAGTGCCTGAAGGCACTGTATCTGCCTCTGCCTCACATGTGGTATTGCTGTTGCTTGTTTATCCCCTGACTATCAACCTTGCTCTTTGGATGCTGTTCCTACACCTATTATGGGTCCTGCTGTGACATTTCTCTGCTGATATAGCTGTTTCTACAAGGTCACATTATGCAGCATGACACACACAACAAATATTTGACTCCAGGCCTGTGTAACATACCACACTGTCCAAAAAGACACACCAAAGTAGCAGAAGCATCCTTTCAAATGACACAAAACCTATTTCAACAGTATCAATGACTCTGAATGGGCAATGTAATATATCCTCTGTGCCATGATGTGAATGGGTATCATCCCCAGCTGCAGCACATATCTGCAATCACACACAACACATAAAAGTGTCCTGCTACCTGTTTTCACAGTAACTGAATATGATGGCCTCTTTACCTACCTACTTGTGCACCTGCCAACTAGATGATTCTGTGGGAAACTCCCTCATGTGTATCAATGCTGTATATCAGTTTGTGCCATATATGTGATTCATGTAAACTGCCTTGGTGGCACACAGAAACATTGCAGGTGCTTCCCTGTCATTAGGCAACTGGCATTAAAATGGGTAGAGCCCCTTCCTGTTGATGCAGTCTACATCCCGTGGACTAGGCTAAACCTTGATGGCAATGTGTGTACAATCAGTAGCTCCTAAGACCCTAGGATAATGGATGATGTTATGAAGTGCATACATAATGCTGTCTCTCTCCTCTGCAGCCCTTGAGAACCATATATGCACCACCATACACTGCAACAGTATGTTAAGAAACTGATGCAGGATACTCAAGACTGATATCTTCAATATTGCTAGTCTGTTCCTCATAGAATGTCGAAAAGTTACTCTACCTATGGTAGTTAACACTACATTGACCTTAGTGTACACTGGGATGGGGATATCAATGTATTACAATTTAATCTGCTTGTGGATGTCACAATTTATAAAGCTCTTCCATAGTCTCCCTAAGCACACTAAAGCAGTCTACAATCTGCTAGTGAGTCAGGCAGAGGTAGGTAAAGTGCTGAAGGTACATCCATGATAGTGCAGAGGGGCCATGACATGCAATGTAACAGGCAGTGACTCTGACAGATAAGCTAGCATGTGCTGCTTAGCTATAGCAGCTACTATCTAAATCATTGTTAACTGCCTGTACATCATAAATCTTAGATATACGGAACAGGTCTATGCTACACATATCACACTTGCTGTATACATGCCTTTAATATGCTATCATCTTTGATATCATATTTTTGCATAATTAATGCATCTCATTTGCACTAGGATTCTTATTTTCAGAGCTTTATATAGTTAATTGATTACTCTACATACCACATTATTTTTACTCTAGCATGGCCACTGTGCTATTTTTTACAGTGCAGAATTAACTATCTATGAATTCTGCAGTATATATGTTTCACTACAGACTCATTGATGATATAGTATGTGAGAATATATAACGTTTAATATACTAATTTCTAGTTACAAGTTATTACATGTCATGTGGTACACATTCCTTCTAGATGGTAAAGACCTCATAGGGGATGAAGTGCGTGTAGTGCCTTTTTTCTTACAAAGCATTTGGACAAACAACCAAATGTGGCATGGGGCCATAAGAAAATTAATACATTTGTTTTCAAAAGTAGGTGAGTTCAGTAGTGCAGAAGAATTTGAGCTAATTTTGCACTGCAAGTAGACTAGATGAGAACCCCAAAATGGTATAATGCATACATTTCAGCATATTGCTCAGAAGGATGCCTTGAAGATATTTAACACTTTTACTTTTACTGAACTAGAGAGAGAGAGAGAGATAAAAAGTAGCAGCAAGTCAAAGGAAAGAGATAGAGAGAGATTTCTATGATCCTAGAAGGAACTTCTGGTTTAATTCCATTTGTTCATTCTAAGAGCAGTAGGTAGATTGTAGATATTTGCGTAATTGAGCTAAAGAATGGAGCCACAGACTAATCTTATCATAACATATGGATAGAGTAAGGGAGGTATTAACTATATGCATTAAAAAAACAGAGGAAGTACAAAAGATAACATGTGACTCAATAAAAAAGTAGAATGAAAAAGTGAGAATGATCTGTAAGAGTAATAGCAATGGGAAAATGAAGCAGAAAATGCACAGGAAGTACTGCATAACTGAACTCAATGCTCAGGGACTAGTTTTTGCTGTCAGCATAACAGGAAGCTCTGAACAATGTTTAACACGTTATGTGCTGGAGAAATGTTCTTCAAAGATGTGTAAAATGAAAAGCAAATATTTTCAAACTTTTATGCTTCTGTGCAAGAGCATGAAAATGAGTTATCATTTTTAACTATTCAACCTGAAAAAAATGCTGATAAAGTCAAAACACACAAGAAACACTGAGACTAGAGTGCAAGTAAGACTGCTGGGATGCATGGTGAGAGTTATTAAATAAAATGCTAAAATGGAATTATACACAGGTATACAGGGTAATAGTTTGTACATACATGCTTTTGAAGCACTGGTGCTAATGGCACAGAAAATAAAACAGTGTGCAAACTGCTAACATATTCAGTGCACAAAATAAAGCCACAGGATAAAAAACTACTAGTATTTAAATAGCAAACAAAGAAATACAAGATCCTTTTTTAAAACTGGAGCGCATAAAGCAGTCACTTCACCTATTATTTGGCTAATTTGGCTTATGAAAAGCTAGGCATGGAAAAACAATTTACAATATGAAAGCAACAAGTTATTGCATTGAACAACACTTATAAAGTCAGACACATTTCAAATGCTATACAAGGCCTTCAAGACTACACTGATTAATTTATATGTCTAGGACATTTGTCAGGAGAAAATCATATGCAATTAAATAATGATACACCATGCAAAGAAAGTACCAGAAGCTGTCATATTTAAAACTGAGCAGGAACTAAAGTAAATGGGGTATTTAGGTGACATTAAGACATGGAGGAATAGTACAGGTGTGGTTATAAAACAAGTGTGGATTCTCTCTAGAAACATGGCTAGGCCCTGTTCAATTCCCATTCCTACAACTCAATCCTGAAGGGCAGAAAAATAAGTCTCCCCAAACTCAAAGATGAAAAAAAGCTGTTATGTGCACCTATAATTGCAGCGAAGTGCTTGCTACAACTATAACAAATAGCTTGCTACTGTTACTACCATGTACTCTAACACTGTGCACCAGAAATGCAGTATTACCATTCATTTATGAAGCCATGATATATTAATTTCTTCATAAAACAATACCAGCACAGCAGGTTCATAATGATATGTTCCAGTTGGATTGTTTAACAGTTTGCACCCAGGGAAGGCACTCCTTTGTCCCATCCTAGTTATTGCACTGATTAAAATTTGTATTCTTCTGTAAGATCTAAATAAAGTAATTAAGAAAAAATATTAACCACTGTTAGCAGGTGAAGAACAGGTTTCAATAATGCCAAATGCTACATTACTTTCAGTACACTTTGGTGATCAAAAATTCTGGCAAATAAAACTGGATGAATAAAACTTAAAACTATGCACATTTAATATACCATTAAAAGGAACACATTCTTTACATTTCCTTTTGTGTGTTTCTTCATCAGTAGATGCATTTCAAAAAGGCAATTAAAGGCCTGGAAAGTAAAGAAAACAATAGATATCTCTCACTGCTGAATCAGACAAAAGAAAATTGACAAAAGATTGATAAAATGGTTGAACAGATTATGTCAGCATAATGTAAAGTTAAATATGAACAAATGCAAACTAGGAGTGGCATGTGTGAAACTCAAAGGCTGTAATCTCATATTAAAAGGACTGAAACCTGAATGAGGAAAAAATCAGAGCAGCTATAGAAAATGGAAAAGCCAGAGGATAATAAGGTGCTGGAGAGTTTGTTTTTTGTTTTTTTGTTTTTTTTTTTTTTTTTTTTTATGAATGATGAAATATCTTGAATGATATTCAAGATATTTCATCATTCATTTTAAAAAAAGCAGCAGTTAGCATTGTTGCCTCACAGCAAGAGGTTCTCTGGTTTGATTCTCGGCTGGGGTACCTTCTGTAAGGAGTCTGCATGTCCTCCCTGTGGTCATGTGGGTTTCCTGCGGGCACTCCGGTTTCCTCCCACATTCCAAAAACATGTAGTAGGTGGATTGAACACTCTAAATTGGCCATAGGTGAGAGTGTGCGTGCGAGTGAGTGGTACGAATGAACTACTGCGACAGTGCTAGTCACCCGGCAGTGTAAACCTTGGTTCGAGATGATTGTCACTGCTAAAGTGACACCCCGACCCCATGTGCAAAATGGGAAAAGGGGTTGAGGATGGATGGATGGATGAAATATCTTGAATCATCCATAATTAATATGTCTGAGATAATGATGCCTCTAAAAAGGTGTTACAGTGAGACATGGTCTGAAAGGGAAACTATGAACAGGAAACAATTTGTGAAATGACCAAGAAACTAGTGACAAATTCATCAGCTATAAAATACTATGATATGAATAAGTCAGTTATATTAACAGAAGATGCAGGCAGAATGGTATATGAGGTGTAATATTACAATAGGAAAGGTCAGCTGTCACTGGTCAAGAACATTCAGAGATGCAGAAAGGAGCTATGCTCAGATAACAAGGAGCTGTTAGCAGTAGTGTAAAGGCATGAGCAAGTCCATAAATATGTCTAAAAATGTCGAGTATAAGAAGGCCATAAATCCTTTTGTGGCATATGCAACAAATATTTGTATAAGACACTGACAAGATTGTCAAGGATGCTACTTACTCTAAAGAACTATTACCCCAAACAGAAACACATACCACATAAGGAACAGATTTGCTGAGCACACAATATTTACTGAGGAAGTATGAAAAGTCTTTGGAATAAGAGCTACAGATTTTTGGCTAATACCACAATTATCAATAACAGAAGGAAGAACTATTCCAGGGATATAGTGACACTGGCACAGAAAACATTTCTAAAAAAAATTTACAAGATTTCAACTTAAGCAAAATTAATCAACAAAGAAAGAGGAACACTCTTATTGCTCTTTCAGAGTAGAACTTGTGTTGAAGGCTTAATGAACAGAGCTGACAAAAATAAGTTTTCCGTCAACTAAAAAAATGGCTGCTTGAAGAGATATTTGAATAATATCATCAAACAGAAATTCTCCAAAAAAAAAGCAAGAGACAAACTTATGAGACAGATATGCCAACTCACACAAGTAGTGCAGAGATGTGCCGTGTGCAATTCACAGCATAACAATATACAAAACAGCTTCCCCAGCACCAGGTTATCCATGGAGCAGCATGGACATTAATTTATTGCATTTCAGGTAAATCATGTAATTCATTTCAAGTCTCTGAACATAAGCAACCAAGCATAAGAATTGTAAGTATGATTAGTGCATTCAAGTCTACACATTCACTGGGAAGGGATACTTGATGGTGCCATATTTGACAAAGGACTGTAAGACAAAAGCCAGAAAAGAGGGAGACTTGTGTATTACTGGAAATCCAGACATATAATGTCTCGTCCTTAATGTACACAGTGTAATGGTCAAGGAAACAGAATAATCTGAAGACAAACACTTCATAGGCAAGATCAGTAGCACAAGATATAATCAACCCACAATTTTAGTGATGAAATACTTCATTAATGGAGTTACTCTGTCACTGGCTCAAATGTTAACAGACAGAAGGCTGAAAAATCAAACTACATCATCATCTTCTTTCGGCTGTTCCCGTTAGGGGTCGCCACAGCAGATCATCTGTTTCCATTTCTTCCTGTCCTCATACTTCATCTAATTTACTGATGCCTGACAAGCAATATGACATTAAGAAAAATGAAAATAAATCATCAGAGACACAATTACTATTATGATAGAAACTGCAGGAGACTTCCAGAGCTGATGGCAAAGTAAGAATACAACTGCCATGCCATGGCAGTGTTTGCACCTGGAGTAAGCAGCTCAGCTAGGATCATTTGTGGGGAAAATTGAAAGTTCTACAGAAAAAATCTGTAGGAAGTTGAACAACACAATGAACCAAAGTTTTAAAAATGAAAACAATTGGAACAACACTATTGTTGATTAGGGCTACACCCATCCTTGTCACTACTCTGGTAGCTCTCATGAATTGTCAACTAGGTCATAATATCCCCAGAACATTTGTCAGATATGTATCTCTTCATCCTTTGTAAATCTTGGAATGTTCAGGGATTCATATTGACTTTCTTATGTAGCCAGATCCACTCGCTGCCTTATCTTCCGTGGTTACTTTTGTATTCACAGGCCATACTGTTCAGTTTCTGATTGATTTCCTGGCTCTTCACCATTTTCCCACTTGCCTGCACAATATACAAGTCCTATTGATGAAGCTGGAACTCAAAACTGTCTGGGATTGGTTGCTCTTCCTTCCTCCCCGCTACAGTTGCTGATACCCATCCTAACACCCACAACCATTAGCTGGTTCTTGACAGGTTTCCCTGTTCATTCCACTTTGCCTACTGACCAGCCTAACCTCATGTGCCCATTCACAGAATTAGAGCTTTCAGCAGACCTTATATGTATCTACATATATATCTATATCTAAATATATCTATGCACACACACATAAATACCTTAGCTGAAACACCAAAACATCAACAGTAAAAAAAAAAAAAAAAAAAAAAAAGTCGACAAAACATAATTGAAAATAAAATTAACCACCCCCTTGTAATTAAATATACCAACTGAGATATCACACAAACATGGGGAAGGGCATATTTTCCAACCTCATTATTACTGAAGTCTCAAACAAGTGTCAATCAGCCTTCCTGTTGACCACATTAAGTAGGTAGGAAAGCTAAACAGAATAAAGGGGGGGGTCCTCAAAGTTTTTGTTTTTTACCTATTTTATAAGATTCAAAATGTAATGGTGTGTTGAATTCTAGCTATGCTGGTTTGTTTAATCATGAACATTTAGCTCATGTACAAATTTGCTGCTTTGTTTAGCCATCCATCACAATAGTCAGAAGATTCAGAGAAAAGTGCTAACCTTCCTTTGAAATTAAATTAAAAGCAGCAAGTCTTAAGCTACAGTCAAGTAGCTCCACTAACAGGGAGGCCAATCAGGAACCATCTAGTTGTTGGGAGGCCTAAGGCTGATATCAGCTATTTTCCTGCAAAGCCACTAATTGAACATTTCATCCATTAAGCCTAAAATGTTTACCTTCTCCTGTATTCATACCTCTCAACCTGCAAACATTGAAAACAGATGAAGCCATCCAAACATCTGGACATTTAATAAGCATAGAATTTTTATATCAAATACCACATATCTGTTACTCTTTCCTGTAGGCATGTGGGACACTACTCGGAAAAATGTTTAAAAATAGAGAGACAAAAATGGTGGAAAAATAAAAGTATATTATCAAAGAAACAGTGTAAAATATGCAGACTTTAATGAACTGGGTTCTCTCTCAGTCCCCCACTTGCTGAATCCTTGGCCATTGACCGCATCTGCAGTGAAGAAACCAGCCACAAGGACTCAAGGACTTTAAAAAGAAAATAAGTTAATTGACCACAGTCCCTGGCGAATGGGTTCTGTCTCAGTCCCCCACTTGCTGAATCCTTGGCCATTGACCGCACCTACAGTGAAGAAACCAGCCACAAGGACTCAAGGGCTTTAAAAAAAAAATAACTTCCTATCTTGTCTTTAATACCACAAGCACACATGCAGTAGGATGGCAACAGGACTCTACTAGTAATATTTTTAGAGTGCCTCTACAATATTCTAGTGATATAAGTCAATATTGTGACATTATAAAGAATAACTGGAAGATACCGAACAGTGTACCTGAGTTAAAAGACAAGCTAGGAAGTACTCCACATTTTTCTTTCAGAAACAACAAACCCCTCAAACAACATCTTTGTTATAAGTCCAATATGCTAGAGAAAGGGAACCCATTATCTGACAGGATTGGTACATTTCCTTGCAGAAGTTGTTCAGCCTGTAAATTTATTTTTACCTGTCTGTCATACACACACCCAGTTTTAAGAGTCACAATTAATGTTGATTTTTATGCTGACTGAAAAACGTGTAACCTTGTATATTTTTCTTTCTGTCAACTATGTCATGCATTGGCAAGACAAATAGACCCTTTAAGGATAGGATCCTTGAACATCAGAGAGACATAAAGAATAAAAAAGATAGTAATGCCTTAGCAGCACATATTATGAGCCATGGTACCACACACTCATTTAGGTTCTTTGTATTGCAAGTTTTAGACACTAATTTAAGAGGAGGTGATTTTGAAAGCCACACTGAAACTATAGAACAGAAGTGGATTTTATTGTTGAATGCAGAAAAACCACCTGGTCTAAATAGTTTTTTTTCACTGAAACCCTTCCTGAAAGGATGTAGACTTAGACATAAATAATATGTTTTATTTTTATAAGTGCAGTATGCTTGAATACATTTTTATAGTGGTTTTTATTCATGATATATGAATGTGTTTTTTGCAATATGTGTTCTTTTAAAAAATTTGTAACTTTTTGATGACATCATAATTAAGGGCTTTTTATTGGTCACACTTTGTATAAAAGGCTTGTATTTCTTAGGTAATGTTGCCTGATGAAGCGGTGTAGTCACCGTGAAAGTGCTTACCACTCTTTTGGATACATCTATTAAAGTTCCTGGATTTTAGCCTGTTGGTTTGGTGTTTCTTCATTTATTTTATTCTTATTTTGTCTTACCAACCTTTATCCTGCTACCATATATATTTTTTTGCTTTACTTGGCCACAGTCCCTGTGAACGGGTTCTCTCTCAGTCCCCCACTTGCTGAATCCTTGGCCATTGACTGCATCTGCAGTGAAGAAACCAGCCACAAGAACTCAAGGGCTTTAAAAAGAAAATAAGTTACTTGACCACAGTCCCTGCGAATGGGTTCTCTCTCAGTCCCCCACTTGCTGAATTCTTGACCATTGACTGCATCTGCACTGAAGAAACCAGCCACAAGGACTCAAGGGCTTTAAAAAGAAAATAAGTTACTGTAGGTGTCTGGCTACGTTTCCCTGTTAGCCTGCTACTGTAGAAAGTACCTGGTCTAAAGCAGAAATAATTGGCTCTACCCATGGCTAGGGACAGCAGCTGCTCCCCCCCCATCAGCTGTAACTACATTCATAGGTTCATATTTTCATAGGTAGGTCCTAGGCTATTGGCCTTAGGGCTTATATAAGCCTAGCCAAATGGTACCCTGGCTTTTGCCACCCAAGAAAATTATTTTCCTGTGCCCCTGTCAAGCAGAGCCACAGAAGTGATCCTCGGGGTGAATTTCCTATCTCCCATCCAATCATCAAGATTTTTCTTGAAGAGTGCTAATGAGGAGGTTTGTTTGATATAGATAGGTAGTTTGTTCCAGAGTATGGGAAGTCTCTGAGACAGGAATCTATCCCTCCAGCATGTTCTGTTTATTGTGGTGACAAGGTTTAGGTCCCTAGAGCATGTAGCTCAGAGGGATTGGGAATTCTTTACATGGAGCATGTCCAACAGCTCTGGGTTTGACATAGCTTTGTATGTTAGGCAGAGATAACCTCTGAGTAGGCGATACGTGATAGAGTAAAGCTCGAGTTTTTGAGATGGTCTGCGTAGGGCATCAGTTTGAGGCCGGTAATCCTCTTTGTAAGGTATTTCTGTGGCCTTTCCAGTTGTTGTAGATGTCTTGTGAGGTACATACCAAAAGGGGCATTATACTCTATAATGGGTCTAATGAGTGATGAGTAGAGGGGAACAATTACCTATTTTTTCCTGGATGAGAAACCTTTTGTGATGAGGTGTGCCACATAGAAGGATTTCCTGACAACTGTGGCAATGTGATTATCAAAGGAGAGACTACTGTCCACCTGTGTCCCAAGGTCTCTTATCACACTTTCGGTGTTAAGTAGGCTACCGCCTATGTGGTAGTTCAGGGGTACAGAGTTTTTACCAAAATGCATGACAATGCACTTTTTGGCATTGAGCTTGAGGCCATGGCTTTGACACCAGGCATCTATCTCAGTGAGGCCCTTTTGTAGGATATCCACATCGTTAGGAGATTTGATTATGGCTCCTAGTTTGCAGTCATCTGTGAACTTTGTTCACTTTAAAACTAAACTTTAACCCACTCACATTCATCTCATCCCTCAAAGAATGTAACTGGCATCCTCTAAAGTACCTCAGTCTTGATGACGCAGTTGAATTTTTAATACTACCTTCCTGAGCATCCTTAATTACCATGCCCCAATAAGACTTTCCAGAATCAAAGCACAACCCTCCCCATGGCTACAGAAAACCACTAAGTCAAAAATGAAAAAACAGGGATAAAGCCTGGGAGCACTGGCACAAAACCAAAACCCCCTCAACTAGACAGAAATTCCTAGAACTACGGAATAGAGTCAAAAAGTTAATAAAACAGGACAAATTCCAATACTACCAGTCTACCCTAGACTCCTCCCAACACAGCCCCAAACAATTCTGATCCTCAATAAACTCCATCCTCCACCCAGGTAAATTAAGTACCCCCCCTCCTAACATCCCTCACTCCTCAGAAAATATTGCTACCTCATTCAACACACACTTCACACAAACCATACTATTACTAGCTAAACAACACAACCCCCCTCCCCTCCAACCCACACCTTCAACTAGTAATCTCCCCACTGCCTTCTCTTTTTCTCCTGCACCTACCTCCAACATAAAAAAACTCTTAACTAAACTTAAGCTCACCAAATTAGCAGCAGACAACCTCCCAAGTGAATACCTACAAATCACAGCTGATGCCCTGGCCTACCCAGTATCCATCTTGATTAACCAACCTCTGTCAGAAAGTTACGTTCCCACACTGTGGAAAGTATCACACATAATTCCCCTCCACAAAGGCGGACCCTCCACAGAACTAACCAATTACCACCCCATAGCTATTCTCTCTCCACTCTCCAAAATACTAGAGAGATGCATAAACTCTCAGGTCTCAGACTGCCTCCTTACTAACAACCTCCTTTCCAATACTCAGCATGGTTTCCAACCAAACCATAGCACCACCACTGCCCTACTCTCCTTTACTAACACTATCCTTCAGCATAAAAACAATGGCTATCTCTCCTCTGCTACTTTCCTAGACCTATCTAAAGCATTTGACATGGTCCCACACAAACAACTTATCTCTGTCCTCAATAACCTATCCTTCTCACAATCAGTCACCAACTGGTTTTAGAGTTACCTCTCTGACCGCCAACAATCCATTGTATGGCAGAATGACAAATCTCCCCAACTACCTGTCTCCATAGGGGTTCCCCAAGGATCCATCCCTGGACCCCTACTCTTCTCTGTTTTCACCAATAATCTAGCCTCTGCTACCAAACATGGCACACTCATACAATACGCAGATGACTCGACCATCATCTGCTCAGCCCAGTCCCTACCCAAACTGCAAAAAGTCACACAGGAAGCCTTTAACCCTGTTTTATCAGATGCCCAATTAATACTCAACCCAAACAAAACCAAACTACTCATCTTCCAACCCACCAAACATACTCAAAACAACTCTCACTTTAACATGACAGCAAAAGACAACACCACTATATACCCAACTGAACACACCAAATTGCTAGGAGTGGAAATAGACAATAAACTAAAATTTGACATTCACATATCTATGACCATAAAAAAAGTCCACAAAAAAATAGGAGCGTTATACAGAAATAAGCAACTTCTCACCAAAGCAGCAAAGATTTCAATAGCAAATTCCCACCTTATCTCCACCCTACTTTATGCCTCTCCAATATATACCAACCTAAGGCAGTGCGATCTAAACAAGCTCGAGACCTGTTACAACAAAATCGCCAAATTCACTTGCTGAACTGGGCTGGCTTGATCTCCCTCACCTCCTTCAATGGTATCAACTCTCACTCACCCACAAACTAGTAAACCATCCACTAAATGTTCCACCCATCCAGAATTTACTCCAACCCTATCGCACCACCAGACCGCTAAGATCCAGCAACAAAAATCACTTGCAGATCACTAAAGCCAATAACTCCGCTGGTGAAGCACTAATCTCTTGCACCATAGCCAAATTATGGAATTCCCTCCCACCGACAATTACCTCCATACCGTCATGCACCCACTTCAAAACTTTACTAAAAGCGCACCTAAAAACATGCTGGCTATGCCCTTGCAACTCCCACTCTAATATCACCCACCCCATCCAACCACTACCTTTCATTCCACTCCACTAACTACCTTGATTATAGCAAGCTCAAATGCTCATAAGCCTAGTACTTATTATACAGCAGGAACTTCTTATTGTAACATTTGTTAATGTCTGTTATGTACTTCACAGATAAAGATTCGATTTGTCTACTGATGTACTATGTTCTTCATCTGTAAATATGTTTTAAGTAATCGCTACGTAAATTGTTAATCCCTATGTAATCCAATGTAACTACAATCTGTTTATTTTAACTGTGGAGCTTTTCTCCCCGGGCCTCCACTGAAAATGGACCTACGTCCAGTTGGGGGTCTACTTTAAATAACCGAACCGACACTTCACCGACACACAAAACACCGACCCCAAATAACCGAAAACACACAACACCGACAACTCACAAAACCGAACACCATTACACCGACACAAAAAACGTAAACTACACATTACACACAATGACATATCCACTAACCATAACCCAAACCCTAACCCTAAGGTCTGACACTACCGCACACTTACCCTACCCGCACCCTAACCCTAACTCACTTAACCCACCCCTAAACCTAAAGACTGTCACTATCGCACACTTAACCTACCTGCACCCTAACCCTAACTCACTTAACCCACCCTAAAACATAAAGTCCGTCACTATCGCACACTCACCCTACCCGCACTCTAAACTTAACTCACTTAACCCATCCCTAAACTACAGTCCGTCACTATCACACACTTACCTTACCCGAACCCTAACTCCGACACTACCGCACACCCACCTTTCCCACACCCTAACCCAAAATCCCTCAATATCGCACACTTACCTGACCGCTCCTAAATCTGTCACTATTGCACACTTACCAAGTCGCGCTCACACGTTGCCCTTGTTGGTCTTTCGGCTGTCGGCAAATCACCTTTTCAATCAACTTGCTTTTCGGTCGTTTCGTCTCGGTCTTCTGCGTGTCGGTGAAGTGTCGGTTCGGTTATTCAAGGTAAACCCCCAGTCGGACACTCCCGGTCAACAAATATAAATAAATAAATAAATAAATTGTTAGCCAAAGACCTTCTGTGTTAGCCTGTACTTCAGAGAAGTAGATACCAAACAGCAGAGGACCTAGAACTGAACCCTGTGGTACTCCACTTGTCACTGGTCTGAAGTTGGATTTCCCCAGTTAAACTTTTTCTTTTTAGTTATCAGTAAACCAAAATAAAGCTCTAGGTGAAAAAAGGTAACCCAGTAGATACAATGGAATTGCCCACTTGTAAAACAGAGGCAAAAAGGTACTTAAACTGTCACTTTTTGTCTGCTTCAAACTAGGTATCTACCCAGAAAGGACACAGCTGAAATCAGGTCTATAGATTGTTTTTCCCTACTAAATTCTAATAACTCCTAACAATTTGACTATTTAGACACTTACCCTGCAATACCTGTGGAAGCATGGAGGTGTTTAGGTGAAATGGCAGTGGAGCTTTTAACCACATTGTTTAATGAAATTTTGGAAAGTGAGAGGATGCCTGAGGAATGGAGATAAAGTGTTTTGCTACTGATTTTTAAGAATAAGGGTGATGTGCAGAGCTGTAGTAACTACAGAGGGATTAAATTGATCAGTGACAGCATGAAGTTATGGGAAAGAGTAGTGGAAGCAAGGTTAAGAAGGGAATTGATGATTAGTGATCAGCAGTATGGTTTCATGCCGGGAAAGAGCATTACAGATGTGATGTTTGCTCTGAGAGTGCTGATGGAGAAGTACAGAGAAGGTCAGAAGGAGTTGCATTGTGTTTTTGTAGACTTAGAGAAGGCATATGACAGGGTGCCTTGAGAGGAGCTGTGGTATTGTATGAGGAAGTCAGCAGTGTCAGAGAAGTATATAAGAGAGGTACAGGATATGTACGAAGGTAGAGTGACAGAGGTGAGGTCTGCAGTGGGAGTGATGGATGCGTTTAAGGTGGAGGTGGGATGACATCAAGGATCAGCTCTGAGCCCTTTCTTATTTGCAATGGTGATGGACAGGTTGACAGACGAGATCAGACAGGAGTCCCCATGGACTATGATGTTTGCAGATGACATTGTGATTTGTAGTGGTGGAGTCCCTGGAAAGGTGGAGATATGCTCTAGAGAGAAGAGTAATGAAGGTCATCAGGACTAAGAATATATGTATGTGAATGAGAGGGAGGATAGAGGAATGGTGAGGAGGAAAGGAGTAGAGGTGGCGAAGGTGGATGAGTTTAAATACTTGGGATCAATAGTTCAGAGTAATGATGAGTGTGGAAGAGAGGTAAAGAAGAGAGTACAGGCAGGATGGAGTGGGTGGAAAAGAGTGTCAGGAGTGATTTTTGACAGATGAGTACCAGTAAGAGTGAAAGGGAAGGTCTACAAGAGGGTAGTGAGACCAGCTATGTGATATGGGTTGGAGACAGTGGCACTGACGAAAAGGCAGGAGTTAGAGCTGGATGTGGCAGAGTTAAAGATGTTAAGATTTGCATTGGGTGTGACGAGAGTGGACAGGATTAGGAATAAGTATATTAGAGAGTCAGTGAAATAAAATCCACTGCAACCTTGGCACCAAACAGTCCGATAAAAAAGCTGAACGCAGGTTTATTAATTTAACAGCAAGCGTTTTCGCTACAAGACACTTGCAGCTTCATCAGAGAAAAAGAGCAAATTAAATCAAGAACACCTAGCCTAAATAGAATTAGGTAGGAAATGACATAAAAAAGTCACATAAATTTAAATCAGCAAAATACCATTAAAACAATGCTCAAATAACTTAAGAACCACAGCGTAATCACACTTCATAAACCAAAAGTAGAAATATGTGCCTACATATTTAAAATAATGTATTTTTAAACTTTCCCTTGCATAATGACTTACACAAGGGAAGTTTAAAACATTAACACCAGATCTCACATAACATTACTCATAGATTATTGCAAAAACAAAAACAAAAAGCAACAACCATAAATTAAAAAATAGTAGGTATGAGTATCTAATAGTTACCTAAAAGGTAACAAATAATCTAACAGATAGTATAAAAAATCTATGTTGTTTTAAAAAATCTATGTTATTTTTAAAAATATATAATTAAATATACAAGCAGGAAAAAGTGTATAAAATACAATAGACAAACATCTCTGGACATCATATTAGTGTGTTATCTCATATAACTCCTTAGTTTTAAAACCGCAGAAATGTTATCTGACATTTTTTATGTAATTTCCTGCCTAATTCTATTTAGGCTAGGTGTTCTTGGTTTAATTTGTTCTTTTTCTCTGATGAAGCTGCAAGTGTCTTGTAGTGAAAACGCTTGCTGTTAAATTAATAAACCTGCGTTCAGCTTTTTTATCGGACTGTTTGGTGCCAAGGTTGCAGTGGATTTTATTTCATTGGTTCTTTTTCATTTGGTACATATTAGAGGGTCAGCCCAGGTTGGAAGGTTTGGAGACAAAGCCAGAGAGGCAAGATTACATTGGTTTGGACATGTGTTAAGGAGGGATGCTGAGTATATTGGGAAAAAGATGCTAAGGATGAAGCTACCAGGTAACAGGAAAAGAGGAAGGCCTAAGATAAGGTTTATGGATGTGGTGAGAGAGGACATGCAGGTGGTTGGTGTGACAGAGCAAGATGCAGAGGACCGGAAGAAATGGAAACAGATGATCCACTGTGGCAACCCCTAACGGGAACAGATGAAAGATGATGATGAGACACCTACCCTGCAATCTTTATCTTGGGGGGTTCTAGCCCACTCCATTCGCTATACTCACTTCGCTCCCTTGCCTGCCCCCTATTCCCATCCACCCCCAGTACCTCTACATTTATTCTTAGCCTTAACCCCACCCCTAATCACAACCAATTAGGCTACACCACTAGTCACCCCTCCCCCTACATCCAACACAATCATGCTACTACCTAGTATAATAACAATCCTAACCTGCATAGTTCTAGCTCACATTACATCCTACCAAGGCTACACAGTCACATGCCCCAACAACTTGCACTGTACTCTCTCAACACCCTCCCTCAAACATTTACACTATAACTACACAACCCCTGCCACCAAAAACATCCTCCCAATACACACACTCCATTACCAGACACCTAACACAATCAAAAATAAAATATCCCTAAGATACCATAAGCAATTTACTATGTATATAAAACATATCCTAAACACCCTCTACAAACTAGCCCTCAATGGAGACATTCATCCAAACCCTGGTCCTCCAAAATCCAACCCAACCACAAACCTTAGTCCAAGCAACCTCCCCCCTGCAATTCAACTCCTAGCCAACAAAAAAACAACAGACCTACTTATAATGTTTCTAAACATCAAAAGCATTTGCAATAAAATCTAAGAACTACATGTCAGCATAAGCACATATTCCCCAGATATTCTCTTCCTAACTGAAACCTGGCTCAAACCTTACATCAAAAGTGAGGAAATACTTCCACCTGAATACAACATTCTTCGCATAGACAGATTGTCCAAAAAAGGAGGTGGTGTAGCATTGATATTTAAACACCACCTCAATATTCAACTCCTGAACACATCTGCCCCTCACCACAACAATGAAGAAATCCTTTATGCCAATCTCAAACTAAACCCAAACAAAACAATCAATATCATAGGATGCTATTTCCCACCAGGGCAAAATATTACACCCCTAGTAAATCTCTTGAGCTGGGCTACTCTATCTCTACCCCAGGAAACCATCATTCTCAGTGACTTTAACATCAACTGGCTATCCTGTAATAACAATCTCCCAACTATTTACCTTAATCTCCATGGGTTCACTCAACTCATCCAATCTTCTACCTGAATCAACAAAAACCCTAACAATTATAACTTACTTGACTGGATCCCAGTCAACAAAGCCCCTCACTCTTACCTAGCAGGCTGCTTACCTGACAGTCTTGGTGACCACTCCTCCACTTTCCTAATTCGGCACCACACAAACAGTCTCAAGCCCATTACCCATATTATCCAACCTTACTGTTCATTCTGTCTCTTATCTTCTGGTTTTCATTCATAGTTGCAGCATACCAGCCAAAATCTGGCACTATCCACCCCAACTTTCCTCTTCTTTCTCAGTCTGCTCTCACCTGTTTGACTCCCCTTTGGTTTCCACAAAACTCTACTACAAATGTCTTCCATCCTTTAAAATGGCTTCTCCTTAGATGGTATTCCCCACATATCTTAACAAATGAAGCACCTAATGTAGAATAATTAAAATTATCACTTTGATCCTGCCACATCCAGACTTACATCTACCACTCTACCTAAACTCACAATTTCATGAATTGTTTCATACTAATTCCTCTCCCTAATATTCACAATGTCAGTTACAAAGTACTCTGCAAGAATTAACTCCCCATAGCATATATGCTGCCATCCAGATCCCCTTTTTATTACCCTCCATAGCAACCACAGATTTTTTGCAGGTGATACCTAAGATCTGTCTACCTTCCCTTCTCCAGAAAAATATCCAAAACCACCACATACCTCTCAACTGTACAGATTTTCACAGAACGTCCAGATTTTTGCCTCATATTTTTGGTCTGTTTTTCATAAAATTGTGGTTTTCTGGCAAATTTGTGGCAAATCATTAAAGACTGAAGTTAAAAAATAATGGCAGACATTTGAGTTTCAGACTTCACACCATTCAGAAAATTAATGCTAATGCAAAACCTGTTATTCTATCAACTTTTTAAGTTTATAAGAACAATATTTATAAATTGTCCCTATTTTTGGGCCTTTATCCCACTTTTATTTATGGTTTTGTCCAGATTTCTTGCTCTAAGAGGTTGAGAGGTATACACCAAAAGCATTCCACCTACATTCTTAAATAGGAACATAAGATCACTTGCAAAGAAGTGAAAACTGCACCTACATAGCCTGAGTTTGCATTGAGGGTGACTAATGCATAGCCTGAGTTTGCATTGAGGGTGACTAATGCAGTGCCCTTACTCTTCTCACAAAATCCTCATCTGCTATCATCTGCTCTAGTAGCACAAACAGGACATCTCTGGTCACAACTTCAGAAGGTTTCTGAATACCAGACAAGGCTACCACTGCCCCATGAAATCATAATCTATCCTTATTAATTATATTTCGTCAACTACCTTCATTGGTGCATTAATAATTTCCCTTTCACAGACGTTGCTTGTGCCAGCATCACTATTTTCAGCAGACCCCTGTCTAATGACATTGCCAACATCTTGGTGGATATCGATATCTTCATATCTGCACTCCACAGTGAGATATGTTTAACATTAACTAGGTCCTCTTAGCCCTGTTTGCCCTTTGAAAACCACTACTGTTGCTTTCCTTATACATGGAGCCAGTGTCCCCCATTCAGTGTCTAAGCACGTATACTAGGGGGTGTTTGTGATACTTTCTTTTGACATGTAGTCCCCTCAATTTAAAACAGAACCTGTTTAAAAATACTTATATCTGTTTTAATTTAAAAATAAAAAAAAAAAGTTCACTTCCCTCTTGATACTCCACAAATGCAGTAAAGTGGATGAAGATAGTTACAATTTCTTCTCTTTTTCACAAAATCCTGTAAAAATCAGATGATTTTGTGTAAAAGGGGTTGAAATGTTAATTGCAGAATTAAATTCCATTACATTTATGAAAATTAGGCAGACATGTCGCATAAACCATAGTATTAGACTGTTTTTCAGTGGAAAACCCAGAAGAGTCAGGTGATACTATATAGTTACCTAAAGCCTGAATTGGCATTAAACATACATTCTAAAGGCACATAAATAATTTAAGCCAAGGTTCAAATCAAGAAATCTGTGCTTTATTGTTTACCAAGCCTTCTTATGAAGTTACCCCCTTGAAAAAAGTAATTTTGATTAACTATGACATTTCTTGTTGAGGATCACGTAGGTATAGCATATCTTATTCATATCTTATTCATCTTTAGAAGAGGTCAGGTGCAGATACAAATACATGAATTTCTTTCTCATTAGCTGCATCCCACCATTGCATGTTCTTTACTGGGAGTACCATTTATAACCCTATAATCTAAATTACAAATGGAGTCAAGGTCCTGTTGAGAATAAATTTCAAATTAATACATTCCAGTATTCATTGTACTTTTCCCAGACCACATAGCTTTTTGAATGTTCTAATAGAAAATTGCCTAGTCTTAGTTTTCAGTTTGTTAACATCCCTGTCTTTATTCCAAAGGGTCAGGTTCCACATTCGGTTTGTAGTGAAAATTGTCCACCAGGTCACAGAAAAGCCACACGACAAGGTGAACCCATTTGCTGTTTTGACTGCATCATGTGTTCCAAAGGAGAGATTGCCAACCAAACTGGTGAGAAAAGTTTCTTAAATCAAGCTGCAGAAAAGACAGCGGTAAATAGATTTTGATTTCTAAACAAAAATGTAGTCAGTGGTAATTCAAAAAAATCAACATTTTGAAGTCTGTTATTTTGATAGGAATTAAGCTGAAATCAGTTTAAAAAATGTGTATCCTGAATCTAAAACTAAACTCATATTTTGGTAATTAACTGAAATGTGGCCTCATCAAAAAGCATTCTGAATATTGTTTTAATTTTGGATTTAAAAGGCAAAGTCAAAGTAAACTTTATTGTCATTCAGAAATCACACAAGTGCAAAAACTGAATGAAATTCCGTATCTCCAGACTCAATTTGCAGACAACATATAGACTATTTTCACAGATACTTACACATGTAATACCTGGCTATTACAAAATTATTATTAAAAGTGAATCAGTTGATCCTTTCTTTGTATGGCGAGAGTCTTAGGGACAATTACATTTCTGTTTTAATGCATTAGTGTTTGTTAAATGCACTCATATGTACAGTTGCAATGAAATTGCTTTCCTGGATGTTTTAATTAATGAGGAAAAAAATGGTATAAGCATTTTTCTCCTCTCTTTACATGAAGAATAATTTTGTGAAGTCTTACTTACGTTATTCGAGTTGTCAATCTGAAATCTGAAATCCGCTTAAATTTCAGTAGTAATCACCATTCTAACATGTGTAAATGAACCTCTCTGCCTACACCTCTGCATGAGGACATCAACCCCACATTTCCTGAGGATGTCAAGAAATTGTTCCACAAACCTCCTATAATCAGAACAAGAAAACCTCGGCTGCAAAGAAGTAACACATCGCTACCCACCTCACACTGTACACATAGCATAAAGACACAAGGGTGCAGACCACAAACCTTCTGCTTCCACTAAGTCTGCATGTACAAATAATAATGGCCTAGCAAGTGGTGACTCCATCATTGAGTATACAGACTCTGCACTCACCAGAATGAATAAGAACATGGTGATAGCTGTCTTTCTTGCACCAAGAATATGTCATGTTAAAAAGTCTGTAAGTACCTCACCCTAGAAAAATTCAGCTACAGCCCGTCAGTGAACCATTTGGGTAGAAATAACTTGGAGCACTCAAGATGGGAAGACATTCAGGGAGACATACTGGATATTGTTATATATGTGTCTACAGCAGGAAAGACTCTGATCCTTAACAGAATCATACCTTCCCCTTGAATGATGCCTATATTTAAAGAAAAAAATTGTTGGTTTAGTAACTGGTCAGCTTGGGAAGAGATAGCTAAAAGACCTACATGCTTCATAAAGGATATCCTGCACATTTCCTGCTATGGCTGCCATATACAGGCCAAAGTTTTGCCTGCCCCATAGTACATATTTTTAGGCAAATTCCATCTATTGGACATCCTAATACAGCTAATAGGACCACAGAAATTCCAGCTCCTGGCCATATTAAGGCTGCTCTTATCAATGCCAGAAGTCTTAAGTTATAGAATCTTGAAGCACCCCACAACCTGAGTATAATCCATGTCTGTGTGATAACAGAGACCCGGTTTCAACAGCATTCCTTCCATTCAAAATTAAATCTCTATCATGCTTTTAGGCCTTTAGGAAGCTGTGGAGGATGTCAATATTTGTCAGCAACCCTTTATGTCCAGACTGATTTCCATGACCCAGAATCTGAATTACTGAGGTCCAGCTCACTCAAGAATAGTTAAATTATCATTTTATAGCATGTTATAAATCACCGTCTATATACCCTGATGATCATGAACATTTTCTAAATGTGTTAGCTCAAAACACCTTAATATTAGGGGATTTCAGTTACCCAGCTCTGAAATGGAATGCTAACCTACTAATACTGTCATACTCAATGATTCCCTAACCTAACAAATGCTAAGTCCATGGAACAAAAAGTCATCCTGGCTATAAGGAACCTAATATTCTAGATCTTGTTCTAACCAACAGGATCATTGTGTGCACTGCTCCTACTGTATTTCCACCCCTGGTCATAACCAGTCATAATTCAGTGATGTCTGCTATCAAGACTTCAAACGCTAACACCACCACAGTGAATGCATCAGATTCAAGGGCTTTAAAAAGGCATATCTGCTAAAACTTTATAAAGAGCATTCACAATTCTTTTGTAATATTTCCAGTTCCAGTTTCCATGCAGTCTGATTGTCAACCAGCACCTCAACATTATATTCACAACTACTAAACAGCATATGCTAGGTAGTCCTCAGCAGGACCAAATATAATGGAAAATTCAAAAATAAACCCAACTGTCATGTCACAAAATTGGTGAGGAGATCCTTCTACCTGGCCCAACTAATACTCTAAGTAGTACTATATCTACATTAACAAATGCTTCAATTTATAATAAAAAAAATATTAAAGCAAGTTTTTTGTTAATGCGCAACAGTAAATGAGTGTTTGGCTATGAGAGTTCACTTCAGAAAAGTTCTAGCCATGAATAAAGGCTGTTGGATAATATTTTAAGACTCTACTTTTACATTTAAAACTTTGGGGTCATATCATTTTAGGGAACAGATACACTTGCCCCAGGGTAATCAGCGAATTACATTATTATAATGCAATGAGCAAAGGAGGAAAACATAACATCAGGTGAGACTCCCAAAAGCCCAGTGCTTAGATCCTTTTGTACTGCATCATACTCTTTTATTAAACATTAAGGTGTGAAGAGAGGTTCAAGAAAGGGTTTGTATATCATCATCAGAGACTACAGAGATTCTCTCTTCTGGTTTTCGGCCAAGCCACTTATTTAAATCTCAGCATATCATCCATACCAAACTTGAAACAGCATTGTCGGCATTTGAATACTGGTATATATTATTTGTATTCTGAATTTCTGCATTTTCTTTTAGAACTCTTGTGTGCGGCAGGCATTGAGGCACTATCTGAAGCAAGCTGTTCATGTCCTCAAGTCCAAAGAGCTTTCATTTTATTCTTCTTTTGTTCTTCAACTGAAAGTTTGGGGGGGATCCGGGGACAGTCCTCGGTGCCAGAATCCTTGACATGCTGATTATCAAGTTCTGGGATGAACACGGATGCCTTAAGGATCTGCAGGACACAATCCTTTAGAGAAATTCTCTGCTTCTAAAATTGGAGGAGGGCAATTCCAAATGTAATGCATAGCAGATTGTGGTAACTCTCAGTAAGGGCAGGGCATGAATGGGCTGACTGAAAGCTTATGAGATGACACTTTGAGTTTGCAGAGGAGAGAATGATGGAGTACCTGTGAGTCAGTACCTAGGAGGCACCTGAGCAAGATGAAGAGCTGAATCATAGACCTGTATCCAGAGCCCTAAGAAGAGTTACAAGACCACATGTCCAGAAGGATGAACTTCTTCATCTGACCAGTATACTACAGAGGCAACCTACCAGTCTTGTGTTTAACAGGTGTTAGAGTGATAAATTACAATTGTCAGATAAGGCCTTGCCAGAAAGAAGAATCCCTGATTTAAGAAGAAAGATTTTTTAAATAGTAAGCAGTGTTTCTTATTTCTGTTATAATTAAGAGATCCTTTACAAAGAGCTGCAAACTGTGCTTAGATAATGGCTGCTGTCCATGGAAGTAAATAAAAGATTGGAATGAAATGGACCTTATTTGTACTGCAAGTCATAAAAGTCAAGTTCTTATATATTTTTATAAGTTAAACTATAACTACGGTGGTGGTGCTGCGGTAGCGTTGTCATCTCACAATTAGACGTTGCCCGTTCGATTCTCAGTTAGAGCGTCTTCTGTGTGGCGACATGCGTGAATGGGCCTTCCTTCGCTGACGGTTGTGCATTAGGCCCAGCAAGCCAGTATATAAAAATCTACTGCCAATCATTAGCGGACCGGAGTTCCACTGTGGCGACCCCTAATCGGGAAAAGCCAAAAGACACAAACAATTAAGTTAAACTATAATGCAGTACATAAAATGTACTATACATAACATCACACCTCCAGGTTTCAGAACCAAGTCTGCATGCTGAGTACATTCAGTACCTGTTAAATAACATTATCTCCATGAATAACACATTCTTGTGTATTTGATGTCAAGTAAGTAGTCTCCTTAGAAAACAACAATATAGATTTGTGGGTAAAATAAATGTAATAATATACATTAATATTCATGCTAAATGTCAGTGATATTATATTAGTCAAAGCCTGGAATTTTAGTTCCCACACTGGATATTTGAAGTTTACCTTCTGGATTTGAAAAGAGACAATAGTTTGCACTTAAATGTTTGCTAGAACTTAGATGCACTGTTGTGTCTCCTGATTACAGTCATTCTTTATTTGCATATTTTATTACAGGTGCTACAGGCTGCTTGAAATGTTCAAAAGAATTATGGTCTAATGACAGGCGAGAAAAGTGCATTCAGAAACTCACTGAAGTCCTCGCTTATGAAGAACCTCTGGGATCAACCCTAGCTGCCATAAACTGTGCATTCAGTGTCATCACTATTTCTATTTTTTTTATTTTTATGAAGAACCAAGAGACCCCAATTGTAAGGGCTAATAATCGTGAACTCAGTTTTATTCTCCTTCTTACCCTTATGATGTGTTTCCTGTGTTCCTTGATTTTTATTGGAAATCCCACAAGATTAACATGTCTTCTCCGTCAGACAGCTTTTGGTGTTGTATTTTCTCTTGCTATTTCTTGTATTCTTGCCAAAACTATCATTGTTATTATTGCCTTCAAGGCTACTCAACCAGGAAGTAACTTAAGAAAATGGCTTGGAATGAGACTGCCAAGCTCTGTAGTATCTGGTTGTACTTTAATTCAGTTATTCATTTGTGGTGGATGGATGTTTTTTTCTCCATCTTTCCCTGAATCTAATATGGAATCTGGAGAAGGCACAATCACTCTTCAATGCAATGATGGTTCAGTGACTGCATTCTGGAGCATGCTGGGATACATGGGCCTTCTTGCCACTGTTAGTTTAATCATTGCCTTTCTTGCAAGGAATTTACCTGATAATTTCAATGATGCAAAATTCATTACATTCAGCATGCTTGTTTTTGCTAGTGTTTGGCTTTCTTTTATCCCAGCATATCTGAGCACAAAAGGAAAGTATTCAGTGGCAGTTGAGGTATTTGCAATCATGGCATCTAGTGCTGGGATGCTTATCTGCATATTTTTCCCAAAATGCTACATTATTCTTCTGAGACCAGATCTAAACAGTAAAGATAAATTAATGGGGTCTAAAATGAAACATTAAAAGCATTAACTGAGAGAAATATATGGCTGATCGATCATGCTGACCTTTAATTTTCTTATAATTTCTTAAAACATTGGAAAAAAAGACAGAAATCAACAAAGTACTGATGATATGTATGACAGCTAAAACTGAATTATCAATAGTTATCCATGTGTAGATATCTATCTCTCTCTCTCTCTCTCTCTATATATATATATATATATATATATATATATAAACACACACACACACACACACACACACCTCGGTGCAGTTTTGTCTGGTTTCACAGTTAAGTAAAGCAGGAGTTACATCTTTTCTCCTCCTCATATTTTGTTACATAATTACAGTGACAATGGACATTACTTGAACATAACATTAACTGCGTGTCACACTGACATGGACTTCATGTGGTGATGATAATACCCCCTCCCCCCATTACGTGTCTCCTGAGCAGACCTCATCACATGTCATGTGTACACATAACTGTCTTAAATACTTATATAAAGTCTAAAATTTATCGTCCCCAACATGAGGAACATGTTTCATATTTTCCTGTCGATATAACTGTCTGGAGTGCACCTAACACTTTTATCCAAAGAGTCATAATGCTTTTGAAAAGTAACAGTCTGTTTCTCACTCAGTTCTCCATTGCTATAAACATAAAATCAAATCCACCTCATTTACTTTAACTTATTCCATGATAATCCTGTAAGCATACACCAACCTTTCAGTTCGCAAACCAAGAAGCATACAAATATTCTGAATAATCTACACAGCAAAGAAGAATCATACCCACACAAACAAAAACTCAAAACATGTAAACAATAACCTACGTTGTGCTACCTTCTTTCCTTCCATCCAAACCCACAAGTCAAACTAGATTAAAATAATACTGCCAACGTACACAAACTTAATTTACACAACTTGTTTCTAAAACCTAAAGTAAAGGCAACACCTTACTCAGAAAATGAAACCCTACAACTTAAAATTAGTCAAATATACCGTTTTATTCTTTAATAAAAGCAATTATCTCAAGAACTCAGGAATGCACCTGCCTTATCCATTACCCCGCCTTGTTAAAATGCATATTCAGTCTGCTAAAAAAAGATGTCTTTAGCTAAGACATAATCCCTTCCACAACAATTCTCATCTTAAAGCTTTCAGTGTTCATTTCCCAGCCCACTTTTAACACAATCTCCAGAAAGTATGCAATATGTAAGGTATGGCTCTCATATTCACACTCTCTTATCCAACCAGGCATCATCCACATAAGCAAACAACAGAAATGACAAAGACACAAATTATAATAGCCAATAAAACAAGAAGGCCATAGAAACACAACTTTTAAAGTCAAACAAAATATGGCAGCTCAAGGGTCAATTCTTTTTCAGCCTGTAAAACTTAATATTACCAGGTACTAATTATATATTATGATAATCTAATTATCTTCTCAGACAGCACACTCAATTTATCAGGAGTTTCAATCATCTTCTTAGAAAGCATTCTCCATTCAGTAAGACATCCAAGCAATATCCAGTCATACTATTTTGATATCAGCCCACAACCTGCTGCAGAAAACCAGAAGCAGACCACAGCCTTTAAAACAATGAATGAAACAAACTGCCAAATGTGGCCTCTATATGCAGCAAGGTCACAGCACTGTCTGTGTATGAGTACAACATGTCAAAACACTCCCACAATAAATTAAATTTATAAGTAATATTCACAAATGTAATACCATGCATTAAACATCAAGCAAAAAGTTAATTACTAAAAGATACTTATGTGAAATGTAATATGTATGTCTGCAACATAAACACATTTAATCCTTAGATTTTGTGTTTTAGCCATGCATTAAACAGCAGGGGAGATCCAGTAGCCAACCCTACATGTTATTTGTCCAATTTATATAAACATTCAAGCATGAGAATAACTTGCCATTTTGTTTTTGAGCATGATTCAGGTCAGGAAATGTAGACTTAATCGTATATTTTCAATAAGATTCAGAAATGACTATTTGGTAGGAAACAGAAACAGCATACTTCTTTATATTATTATTATTATTATTAACCTGATTGTAAATGCTGTTGTTGTTTGTCTTTCGGCTTTTTCCTGGTAAGGGGTCACCACAGCAGAACTCTGCTCCGCTAATGATTGGCAGTAGATTTTTACGAAAAGCCGAGGTGCCAGCTCGATGCCCAACCTTCAACGAAGGCAAGCCCATTTACACACGCATGTCTTTCGAACACTACCCAACTGTGGAGAGGACATGCAGACTCCACACAGAAGGCACTCCCAAGCCAAGCCGAGAATCGAACGGGAGAACCTCTTGCTGTGAGGTAACAACGCTACTGCCGTACTGCCGTGGCAGACATTAACCTGATTGTAAATATGATAATAAAAAAGGACAATTACTTTTTTCTGTAGATTCATTATCATGTATTTTCTAAGTTAATATGTTTTATATTTTGAACATCTACCTGATTAGCCTTGATTGCACTGAATTTGTTTACAATATCTTCCATATTCATAACAATCACCTTTACTAAACAGGTACACTAATAAATGAGGCCTTTATGATTCCATTTCTCCTGTCTAGAATCACAAGTTATATTAATAAAACCAGTAACAAAAAATAGAGAAGATCAAATATTTCAGTTTTTTATAAATAAAATTATGTGGAAGAATATATAAAATATTGAAAGACATTTTAATGTACAGTATATATAAAATCACTTTTTATTGCTTTCAATATGCAAATGTTGGAAAACGTTGAGCTTGTTATTATATTGTGATGTTAAATATATGTCCTTCCACATCACATCTTATCTGGAATCTATCCAATGCGCAATTCTTTTAGATGAAGATGAAAATAGATAGATAGATAGATAGATAGATAGATAGATAGATAGATAGATAGATAGATAGATCAATATCTGGAAAGCAATACACCCATTCTTCCATGTTGCTATGTAATTATAATGCAATTTTTTGAGTTAATAAAAAAACATAAAAATAAAAATCAAGTTCTCTCAACCTGGTATTTTTTGAGGGGAAAAGAAAAATCTAATAGTTTGGTAATAAAACCGTCTTAATAAGGAATTATTTTCAAAATATAGTGCAACCTAATTGATGCTATACCAAATTAAAAGGCTTTGTAAACATATATGGTCACCTCATAACAATACAATACTGAATTCTATAAGCTACCCATGGTAGTGGTGCTGCGGTAGCGTTGTCGTCTCACAGCAAGACGTTGTCACGTTTGATTCTCAGCTAGAGCGTCTTCTGTGTGGAGGCATGCGTGAATGGGCATGCCTTCGTTGAAGGTTGTGCGTCAGGGCTGGTAACTTGGCACATAAAAATCCACTACCAAACATTAGCGGACCGGAGTTCCACTGTGGCGACCCCTAACTGAGATAAGCCGAAAGACACAACAACAACAACTGAATTCTATAAGCTGTAGAGTGTTAAAACATAGAGCTATAAGGGCAAATTTCCACAAGCTGCACAGACATGTTTTGCAGAAAATGTTTTCCACCCCAACAAAAAATATGTTATTCTTGACAGAAAAAGTT
Source organism: Protopterus annectens (assembly GCF_019279795.1). Taxonomy (NCBI): domain Eukaryota; kingdom Metazoa; phylum Chordata; order Ceratodontiformes; family Protopteridae; genus Protopterus; species Protopterus annectens. The sequence continues at coordinate 462,039,605 of NC_056739.1, forward strand.
GAGTGCATTATGTTTATAATATTTATGTATTCCAGAAATAAGTAGTATTATATCAAAGTTGGTGACAAATAAGGGGCCGTGTAAAGGGAGGAGCGACTACAGACCCTGGGAACTATCGCCCCATTAGCCTGACAAGTCTGATATGCAAAGCTATGGAACGCATCATCATGGACCTAATAAACAAGGATATAGGGAATCTGCCTGCTCAAATTGGTCGACTTCTTTGAGTCAGTCACCAGAGCTGTGGATGAAGGCAAGGTGGTTTATACAGCCTACTTTGATCTGGCCAAGACCTTTGATACCATTCCCCACTCAGGAATCATAGAAAAACTCACTAAGCTAGGTATCAACCCCTATATCACGAGGTAGGTTGCAAACTGGCTCACAGATAGAACCCACAGTGTGAAAGTAGCTGACTCCAAGTCAGACTGCCAACAAGTCACGAGTGGAGTCCCACAGGGATTGGTCCTGGGTCCTCTCCTGTTTGGTATCTACTTCTCAGAAGTCCAGGGCAACACAAAGGGACTCTGGCTGACAAAGTTCTCAGATGATTGCAAGTTGGGAGCCATTATTAACTTCCCAAGTGATGTTGACATCCTACAGAAAGGCCTCACTGAGACCAACGACTAGTGTCAGAACCATGGCCTTAAGCTCAATGCCAAAAAGTGTGTTGTCATCTCCTTTGGGAAAAACCTAGTTCCCATGAATTACCACATCAATGATAGTCCACTGAACACAGAATGTGTTATAAGAGATCTGGGAACACAGGTTAACAGCAACCTCTCTTTTGACCACCACATTGCCACTATGGTCAGAAAGTCCTTTTATGTGGCACATCTCATTACTAATGGTTTTGCATCCAAGAAGAAAGAGGTTATTGTCTCCCTCTACTCTTCCCTTATTAGGCCAGTCATTGACTACAATGCCCCTTTGGCATGTACCTCACTAGACACCTTCAACAACTGGAGAGGCAGCAAAAGTACCTCACAAAGAGGATCCTAGGCCTTAAACACTTGTCCTATATGGACAGACTCAAAAAACTCCAACTATTCTTTGTCTCATATCACCTACTTAGAGGTGATCGCTGCTTGACTTAGAAAGCCATATCTGACCCAGCTCTGTTAGAAATGCTACATTTAAAGAAATCCCAATCCCTCCGCACCACATGCTCCAGAGACCTCAACCTCATTACCATAATCAACAGAACATACTGGAGGGACAGATTTATAACCCAGAGACTGCCCATGCTATGGAACAGACTTCCCATACATGTCAAACAGAGCACCTCACTGGCCCTCTTCAAGAGAAATCTTGACGAGTGGATGGGAAATAGAAAATTCACCCTGGGGATCACTTCAGTGGCTCTACTCAACAGAGGCACTGGAAACTAGGGTCGGGTGGCACAATGCCAGGGTAATCCTATGGGCTAGGCTTGTAAAAGCTCCAGGGCCATTAGCCTAGTACACACCTATGAGCCTATATGTATGTCTCAATTCAGTCAGTACAACAGTAATACAAACAGAAGAGTGCCTGGGAGTGTTTTTTTTTTTTAATTCTTCCCTCTCCCAGATTCAGTGATTATCAATTTATAAAAACTAGATACTTCAGAAACTGTTTTTGTAGATTTGCACTAGAGCAGGGATGCAGGTAATAAAAACATGGGAGAGGTAGTAAATAGTATGATTATGTTTTATACAGATCATTTGCTTTTGAGCTCTACTGGTGACATCTATTTGTCAGACAGAGTAAAAGAGGTAGCTACATTTTTTTCAGAAAGGAAGAAGGACCTTATAGCCTCCAAAGCTGGACCAGCATGAGTTAAGAAGCACTAAGTTTCCTATAAGAATGATGGAATTCTGATCAGGAAATGGTATGAAATAAATACTAGAATATTCCCATATAACTTCAAGATAATTATCATTACAGAAACCTAGAACACAACATATATGATATTCCAGAGTTTTACTAAGTATGAGCCTTTAGTTTCATTGACCTCTGGAGGGGATTAACAATATTCTTAGAGTACACCATTTAAGGAAATTTTGCCTTCTTGGATCATGAATGTAAAATCATGGCACTAAATATAACATGCTCAATATGGCCAATGTAAGGCTTTCTGCCTTTTACAGAAAACCAGGAATGGTTGCAAATCAGGATTCTGTTTTATAAGAATACACTGAGTGATATTGTGACACAAGGACCTCTTATTCTTGCAGGAGATTCCTACTACTCATCTTCTGACTGGATAACCCAAAGTGCATAAACACATTATATGTTAAAATTTCTTAATTTATTTACTATGTATAACTTAGATCAGTTACTGAACTACCCAACCAGGAGAAAGAATATCCTTGATTTTTTTTTACCAATATTCTAGATGCTATAATAGAAACTGAATTAAGTCCACCAAAGGGATCACCGGATCAAAATGCAATAACATTTAACACTCCAAATGTAGCACATTCGACTATTGCTATAATGTTCTGCAAGTGCAATAGATGTGATTTCAAAGGCCTTAGACAAGATCATGGTTATACTGATTAGAAAGCTGTATGTGAGGAAGATGGTTTAGACTACTGGTATATATATTAAAAAGGAATTTTAAAGGATTTCATATTAAAAAAAAATAGATTGCTGTACTAAATCTAAAACCTCTAGACCAGTGGATGCCTCTTGCCCTACATGGCACAATAAAGAATCCCAGTGCTTATTAAGAAAAAAGAAACATAGGTAATTTCAGGCCGTTAATTTAGTTCCTGGCAAACAAATGTAGATTCACCTCTTCACTGTGACAGTTGTAAGTGCCATTGTAAGAAATAATGTGAAATGTAAGCATGCACTTAACACAGAGTTTAAGAATAAAATTAGTTACTGCAAAATGAATACTGTAATATCCTGACATGATCCTGTCCTACCTTGAGGAGATTCAGTCTCAAACTTAAATCATTGTATCTGCCTTTTGCAGAATGGTGCCAGCATAGGGAGTATTCAGCCATTGAGGTTCCATAGTTGCATCACAGTGACACATGAAGTATTTCTCGAAATAAAGATTATCATTCAAAATATTAAAAGAAGAACCTGGAGTGCATAACATTTTTAAAAGTTTTGGTAAACTAATATTAACATTTTTAATAACAAACATGTTTGCCTTCATTCTTTTCTTGGTTTCCAGTATTCTAACCAATGGCATCACTGCAATATTCCCTGCATCTGTCTATATACAAAGAAGACCATTCATAGTAACACAGAGTACCTCAGCCACTTACTGAGTGATGTATGTACCAACAATGCCATAATATGAATAAGGTGCAATAGGCTCATGAGACAAATATGTGGCAAAATTCCATTTCCCTCAGTTATACTGGAAATCTGCATCCACATTTTGCCATAAGAATCCATATACTAATTTCTGTAAAATTGATAGCTTATACAATATCAGTTTCAGTCAGCTTCGCTGTGGCATTCAGGGCTCACTGGTAATACCAAAACAATACTGCATTTACAACTCCAGAAAAAGGCAACTAGATTTCATACTTTTTTATTAAAAATGTTATATCCATATATATCAAATCATGCATAAAAAGAAAAAAATGAAAGAAAAGAAAAGTATAAACAAGAGAGAGAAAGGGAAAAATTCTAAAATACAAATTTAATGAATATCTTACTACATCTATAAATCAGCTCTTCATTTTCACACAGAAAAATTCTTCTTATGATAGAATATTGATAATATAAACTCCACCATTCTTGTAAACTGAAAGTGGGCATAGGACCAGCTTTCCAAAGTCTTAATATGATATGTTTTGTTACCATTGATTCTACAAAGTTTTTAAACTTAGTTATACCTGAATAAGAATCTTATATATCTAATAAAAAGACTTTGGGTGTTAATAATATATTTTCCTTCAGCATGTTCTCTTATAACTTATGTGGTTTCATCTAGTAAGACTGCACTTGTGAACATGCCCCCCCAACAATGATATAAATTTACAAAGTTTGCTTAATAGTATCAACAAATAGGAGAAACAAATACATCTAATATAAACCCTGAGGAGTATAGTATATCCCAAAACAATGTTATACTGAATGGATATATTTCTTACTGACTTATGATTATGATAGATATCTATTATAAATTTTAGCCATCTGTAACTATCAAATTTACTTGTAAGAAAGGGTTCTCATCTTGACTTCCCTATACAACTTGTATTCAGACTTATCTCCCATAAAATTCTATAAGCATATTATACATATTTTTTTTCAGGTTTATAATTTCATATTTTTCTTTATTTAATGGAATACATTGAAAATCTGTTGAAATGCATCATATAATCACACAATTAAATGGTGAGCATCTCTCTTTTGTAATAAATAGTCTTGTCATGTCAATTTCCAATCGTAGGTACTGTAAAATTAATTAATAGATAACAATTTGGGGTTTGATGCTTTTGCCAAGGAATATGGACACATTTAAACAATGTCAATATATGTAAATATAATTCCTAAAAAAACTCTATCAATCTAAAAGCAATAAAATTAGTACTTATTAGCTTCATATTTTGCTTATTTTATTTTATTGTATTCACATAGTGTACTACTTTGTTATTGTCTTAATATTTGTAATCATTGTTCAGTTTTTTTTTTAATTCTGTTTAATGTGTACTGTAGAGCTTTTCACTGCTGAAAATTTGCTCATACTCAGTCGAAATTTCCCAGTAAACACATGCCAAATAAAAAAATAAATAATTTAGTTTTGATTTTTTTTTTTAAAATACTGTATTCTCTGAATATTTAATATTCACAATGTTTGTAAAAATATATGAGGCAATATATTTATCAATATCAGGTATGGAGGGTCTAGTTCACGTTGTCGTAAGCCGACAATATCGAATATGATATTGTCGGCACGACAAAGTCGGAAGTTCAGAACATCATGCAGGTAAATGGAAATGTCTGTAAGGGGGAGATTTCCATTTACCTCAATGTAGTGCGGTCTCAGAGTTGGTATATTTAAGTAGGGGGTTTGGCTTGCCCCCCTGCCTATGCTAGTTAGTTTTTTTTTATTGATTTATGTTTTGTTTTACGTTATTCGATATTTTACTACTTTGATCAATAAACTTCTACCTTTATTGATTCGATGTAGTAAAATTTTGATAACGTGATATAGACAAGGTATGGATAAGTCTCCTTGCCTTTGAGGGCAGTCATCATTTCCCATGTTATTCTAGGGGAACATCCTCCCCACTGAAAAAAATTAAGTAATTTTTTTTAATTGTGAAATTCATTTCTTGTTGGAGGATTAAAAGATTCTGTAAAGAAAATAATAGTGTAGGTAACTGACATCTTAACTCTATTTATCCCCCCTGTCAATGAAAAAAATACTTTATGTTTATTAATAAATGTGATACTTTTCACCAAATATTTCCTACATGTTTTTATTGATACTTGGAAAAAGTCTTTTGTTAAGACTACATCTAAGATAATTCCATTGACTTTACCAGTGGTATAGTATAGTCAGATTTTACTTCACCATCATATAGATTTAGCTCTTCAGACTACTACAGTTAATCGTATAGCCAATTATTTATTTAACTTCTTGTAAAGTATTACAAATAATTCACATATGTCTAGTAAATTTAGAAGTAATAAGAATTAAATAATCTGCATAGGTAATAAACAAAAGATCTTTTGAATTTACGGGAGACGGATACATGGCATTATATAACTTCTACACAAATGGATTAATAGCTAAATCAAACAACATTCCTGATAGGGAGTATCCTTGTCTGATTCCAGTTAGGAAAGAGAACTTAGATAGTATGTCATTGTTTAACTTAATATAAACGTCTGCATTACAATATAAATTAATGGTTATGGAATCTGATTGTATTCTAATAGTTGCATATATATATGCCTTGTTCAAATAACCAAAAGCCTTAGTAGCATCTAATTTTATCGAATCTACTTTTTTAATTTTACTTTTTCAAAATTTAATATCACTGCTTGTAATAACCTGTTTGCTTCTGTCATTCTCTTATTTTGACAAAAAATGAATTGCAGTAGATGATTTTTTTTCTAATGAGGTTAACAATTTTTAATAACTACCTTAGCTACTATTTTAGAATCATGATTTAATAAATAAATTGGATGATAATGTTCTGGTTACAAATCATCCTTTCCTTCTTTCTTAATTGATACAATTTCTGCCAGGGCCATTGATTTTGGTTTTCCCCAACCTGGAATTGTCATTAAGTTTGCACATTTGTGTAATCTAGGGAATTAAATGTTTGATAAATGTCTGCTATATATATCCATCTGGTCCAGAAGATTAATTTATTTATTTTATTTATTTTCATACTCATAATTGCTTCTTTTACATCAGCTAATGTGTTACTAGGATCTAACTCTTGAAATAATAACCTTGGTGTCTTAACTATCCAATCTTTTAAAACAGCTATATCCTCAGACCATTTTGATTATATATGTTTTTTTTAAATAAAATAGATATATTATATTCCCTGTTTTTATCCTGATTAGTTGTTCAGTTACCATCAGTATCGATTAAATGTAAAATTGTATGTTTTAAATGTCTGTCTCTAATATGATGCTAATACTTTCCCAACTTTATCCGATTCAAAATAATTTTTTGAAAATGTATTATTTTTTTTCATGATTCAATTCAGCTTGTAATTTAGTATTTTACTGCATATTGCTTTTAACATTTGCAATACTTTATTGGTAACAATTGATAAATTGCTTGCATCTGTTGTTCTAAATACTTTAACTCTTTATTTCATTATCTTATATAGCTGATATTAAAACTTGTCATATAACTATACATTGATGGTTTAAAAGTATCCCATTGTGTGTTTATTGACACGAATACGTTATCATTATCTGTCCAAAAGTTAATTTCATTCCTTATATATTCTTTGAAAATTCTATCCTTAAACCAGTGTGGTAACATTTTCCTTTTATTTAACTTATTAACTTGGTTAAAAGTCAAATGTATCTGAACTACACAGTGGCCTGAACATATCACATGTTCAGTGTCTTGCAAGTTCATCATCTGAAATAAGTCATAAAATGCAAAAAACATCTCTATCCTTGAACCTAATCTAGCAGACAAACCAAAATAATCCTAAAAAATTCTGATCATCAGACCAAAATCTACTGAACCCAGGTCACAGTCAACATCCCACTCCTTCCCTAGAAGACACTTCATCAACAAACACTAATAACTCTAACTAATAGTTCCTTCAGGCATTAGCCTCACTTATCAAGGTATGGAGGGTCTAGTTCACATTGTCGTAAGCCAACAATATTGAATACGATATTGTTGGCACGACAAAGTCGAAAGTTCAGAACCCCAAAAATTCTGGTCATGTCTGAATAAACTTCCCCACCCAGGCAAATCTGCAACTCCCACCCCCTCAGCTACCCTACAGCTACCTCCTAAGAGTGTTGCAATGACCTTTAATACTTTCTTCACAGAAGCAGTCCAGTCCCTAGCTAACAACCTATCTCCCATCTCCTCTACCACTACCGCACCCACTCAGGCAAATATCCCTCCCTTTAAATTTGATCCTATACCAACAGACTATATTAAATCCATGCTTAAGAAACTAAAACCCACCACTCTGGCAGCAGACCTACTTCCTGCAGAGTTTCTGCAAAAGTCCACTAATGAAATAGCATACATTATCTCCATCCTAATCAACTGTACTATACAAGAATCCTACATCCCCTCCATCTGGAAAATCTCTCACATTATTCCCCTTCATAAAGGGGGAAACTCCACAGAACTCTCTAACTACAGACCTATAGCCATACTATCTCCCTTAGCCAAAATAATAAAAAACTGCATACACAAGCAAATTCTAACACACCTTACTCAGAATACTCTACTAGCACCAACCCAGCACAGATTTACACCTGCACATAGTACAACTACTGCCCTTCTCTCCTTTTCTTACACAATAAATCACAACCATAATCAAAATAAGCTCTCTTCTGCCCTCTTTCTCGATCTTTTAAAAGCATTCGATATGGTAAATCACCACCTACTCCTAGACTCTCTAAAATCACTTTCCTTAGACAACCCAGTAATCAACTGGTTCCACTCTTACCTCCATGGCAGACAACAAGCTGTTCTATGGAAAGACAATCTATCCCCCCCTTCTACCTGTCAACCTTGGAGTACCCCAAGGTTCTATATTGGATCCCCTCCTTTTCACTATTTTCATAAACGACCTACCCAATATTATCCCAGATACAACTTGTATACAGTATGCAGACTACTCCACACTTATCTGCTCTGTCTCCACTCCCACAGAACTACAATCCCTATCCCAAATCACCTTCAATAAAGTAGAGAACTGGCTGAATAATCATCGCCTACTGCTTAACCCGAACAAAACCAAACTTCTTCTTTTGACCCCTACCCATAAGTTAACATTACCAAAAATTACAATTTCATCTAACAATGGCACCATAATCTCCCCTGAACCTTACACTAAACTACTTGGAGTAATCATTGATAATATAGACAAAAACATAAAAACAATTAACAAAAAATAGGCTCCTTGTATAGGATTAAACAATTCTTAACCCCATCTGCCAGAACTGCCATAGCTCGGACACATCTGCTGTCAACCTTCTCAATGCCTCACCCATCCTTACAAATCTAAGTAAATCAAACCTTAACAAAATCACTACCTCCTATAACAATATAGCTGGATTTGCCATAGGGTCAGCCTATAGAACCCACCACTGTCAAAATCTTCACAAACTAGGCTGGCTAAAACTACCCAATCAGCTCCATTATAACCAACTCATAGTTATACATAAAACCCTCTACCTACCTGCCACTACTCCCATTCCGTCTAATATTATTACCCCCCACAGTAACCTACCATCCCTCCGCTCATCCAACAGAATGCTAGTACAAACAACCAAAGCCAACAGCTCAGCTGGAGAATCTTTATTCTCTAACTCTGGTGGAAAAAAAATGGAACCTACTTCCTGCTGAACTAACCACTATATCCTCCCTGCCCCAATTCAAAATATCCCTAAAGATCTATCTAAACAGGAATTGGCTATGTCCATGTCTTAACCCAGACTAACCAAAAAATAACAAATAGGTAAGAAAATACATGTCCATGTCTCCACCTAGACTAACCCAAAAAAAAAAATCGACAAAGGTAAGATAAACTTAGCTCACAGAGGTGAAATACCCATTAATAACCTCCCCCCACCCAAACAACATACACTTTTCTACAAACTTTAGAATCCTATTATCAGGAATATAGCTTGATTCCTACCCATTCTGAGCCTACGCTCTTCTCCCCCCTCTATTTTCTATTCACAAAAACTTTCCTTCTTAGCTAACCACCTTTTATCTTAACTAGCATCCTTACATTCAACCTTGAAATACATATCTTTCTCTCTTACACACTTCTAACATGTATAATGTTATCTCTATATGACTACCATAAACCCACAATGTTTGCTTCAATTAGATGGAACCTTGACTATAAATTGTTAGTGATTTCTTAAATGTGTTGATTTCTATGTAACTACATACTTAAGTGTCAATTATTTGCAATTTGGAGCTTTTCTCCCCGGGCCTCCTCTGAAAATGGACTTGTATCCAGTCGGACTATCCCGGTTAACAAATATAAAATAAATAAAATAATAAATAAATCAAAGACAGTTCCACCATCAAACCACCCCTTCCCATTCATGCAACCCAATGGAAGCCCATTTTCACTCAAACCTGTCCCTACCTACTCCATAAGAAAATATTTCCTAAAACTAAAAACTACAAGCTCTGCTGCAGACAACCTTTCTCCTGAATTAAACAATGCAGCTGAAGCTCTGTCATATCCAGTATCTATACCAATTAACAGATCCATTCTACAATCTCATATTCCAGCCATTTGGAAGAAGGTATACAAGTTTCCTCTTCATAAAGATGGAACGTCTGCCAGCTACTGCAACTTCAGACCAATTGTCATTCTATTGCCATTGTCCAAAATATTAGAAAAGTGTATCCATTCCCATTTACTGCAATATCTAACCATAAACAGTCCTCTCCCCTACACAACATGGTTTGTCCCAACCATAGTACAACCACTGTCCTACTTCACTTTGTTACCATTAATAAAAACAGAAATACTGGAAACCTAATATCTTCCTTATTATTAGACCTTTGTAAACCATGTGACACAATCTCACACCATAAATTATTAATAAAACTCTCCCCCTGAGGTCTCTTCCCTCCTCCCTCTCCTGGTTTAACAGATACCTAACAGGTAGATTCCAAGCAGTCAAATGGCAGCTAGGATACTGTTAATTTCTATCCATTACTGTAGAAGTACCACATGGTTCCATACTTGGACCCTTCATGTTTAACATATTTATAAATGATTTACACACTACTTCTAAGCACACCACTGCTATACATTATGCGGACAACACACTCAGACAGAACTACAGAAACTATAGCTAAATCCTATCTCCTACCTACCCTACTGTATGGCTCCCAACTCTTTAGTAACATACAAACTTCCTTTCAAACTAAGCTGGAACAATGTTACAACAAAATAGCTTGGTTTGCTGCTTATTGCCTCTTTAGAACTGTTCTACCCTTAAAAAACTAAACTGGACTGAACTTCCACATCACTGCCACTATAGTCAGCAGAAGCTGACTACCTGATACTGGAATGTACTACCCTGATAAATATATAGCACTAAAAGTATGCCCCAATACTACTACTACCCTACAAAAGCTGTTTGCTCTAAAGAAAACTTCATCCTCTCCATCATTAAAGCCCAAAACGCTCCCAGAACCCCCTTATATTCAAACTCTGTAGCTACATTCATGAATGCCCTCCCACATACTCTCTGGCTTCCTGAAAATCAGCAGGCATTCAAAACACACCTAAAAGAAAAACCTCTCACATCCTAACTCTGTAGCTGTACATCTCCAGGATAAGTATAACATCTCTGCTTTCTTCCTCCTTTTCCGCTATACATCTGCTCTCCTTTACTCTTCTGCTATCACTGCCTTCAGCCAACCTGCCTTCTACAAATGCCTCTCTTAACTGTCTTTTACTACTTACTTCATTTATATCTCAAAATTAAGTCAACCTTTTGCTATCCATCTTTTCTAAATAAATAAGTAATCTGTATTGTGGCATCTATCCTACTGAATAGTTAATTATCTAACTATATCTGTATAGAGTATAATTAGTATAGAGTATAATTAGTATAGAAGCCTTACTACTGTATATGTAGTTACTATCTTATCTTTTTTTGCAAATGTAAAATTTACTTTAATTGTATTATGCTTGACAATTTTGATATTGTATAACTTAAAAATTTTTAATTGCACTTCATTTACTGGAGTTTTTCTTCCCATCCCTTGGTGAAAAAGGGCCTTTGTGCCCAGTCAGATTTCCCCAATCAACAATTGTAAAATAAATAAATGACAGAGCAATTGAGAAATGTATAAAACTGGGTAGTTCTTCTGGCAATGAATGTATGTATATACCATCAGTTTCTGGTGAATAGAGGGAAAGACTGTGCTGTTATGGTAGAGGTAGTACCTGCATTAGCAGGGTAACATCTGTTAGGGGCTGTACTTACAGTAAGTGGCTGCAACAATGCACTTCATCACAATTCATGTCACAGATCGATCCACCTATGTCTAACAAACCATGACCACCACAAGAAGGACACATTAGACCACTATAATGTGGACACAGGTATCATATAGGAGATGGTAGACATGTGTTGCCTTCTAAATGAATGTTGTAGGATGCATGGATATCAATCCCTGTGGACACTAAGGTATGTGCAGCACAAACCACTCTAGTTACAGGGAAAATACAGTGACCATTAGGGGACACAGTGTGCATATCACAAACATCCGTGACATGAATACAATACCAGTTTCATGATGAATTGCCATAACATGGGGAAGAGCACAAGACTGACTGCAGAGGAGAAAAACATCATTATGTGGGTATTTTACGAAATAAACAAATTAAATCCACATGCTGGATACACAAACAAGAATAACATTTAGTAAAATAGTTTAACAAAGCAGTAAGCACATTTTGTTCATAAAGAATATATGAACTTTATCAGACTAAGCATAAAATGAACATAATTTCTTTGCTACTAAAAAGTATCACATCAATATCCTCTCCTCCAATCACTTCAGTTTTGAAAAACAAGCAATATTTACATTTCATTTAAGCCAAGTACATAAAAGGCATCAAACGTGAACTGCCGTATACGTTCTTTTTTTTGTAAAACACCATTTACTTCACCAACACCTTTGTCTAACACTACCTTTTCTAGCAGAAAAAGTAAAAAAAAAGTTGTGACATTGTGTACTATGCCTGTATAAAGCACTTCTTACATTCTAACATTTTTATTTTTGATTGCTCTATGTTCCACTAGTCTCTCTCTCAATTTCTTCAGTTTTCCCTATGTAAAAACAATCACACATGGTACACTGTGGATAATGAATGACTCTCCCTCCCTCAGTAGTGAATCTGAGTGCATCTCCAGTGGGCATCCAAGTTTAATGATTCATTACAAAGGAACTATTGTATTTACATTGTTCCCCACCAAATCATGAAAATGTCCCACACATTCCATTAATATCCTTCTGTTCCACTACATGGTTTTATAACACATCTTTTATGTTCCTAGCTCTTTTGCTAACAAACTTAGGTCCTTCACTGATTCATTGCCTTCATTTTTCACTTATTCTTAAAAAATCCCATTGTTTGCTGATTATTCCTTTTAAATGTTTGGAATTACGGGTGTAACCAAAACTAACTGGTATGGTTATAATCCATTGTAATTCATACATTTTTTTTTTTTGTATTAGATGTGTCAGTCATGGTCCTAGTCTTACTGTGAAAAACGCCACTTTCATAACTTCTTCTCTCTAATGTTTGTCTATAAAGAAATGAATGATTTCCTGACATTTGTCAAGAAACATTTCATCTTTAGAAGTCAGTGTAGATGCTCTTTTAACCATTTAGAAAGAGTGGGATGCATTCTAATGCCAGTACTTATTATTTCTTTTTTTTTAAAAACAAGTTTATTGTTTTTAACATACAAAATAAATATCATAACAATTTTATACAAGCAATTAAAATAGAAATAGTTATAACATTCAATAAAATAACCAAAGTATTTACAAAGACATCCACTACAAATCAAATCAATTGATTAAACTATAATGTCATGCTATTGAGACTAAGATTTTTTAACAGGTTTTGTAAAGTATCCCATATAATATAATACGATGTTTTTCTAGTAGTTCTTGATTTTATTGTCATCAATTCCATATGACACACTTCAGTCATAACATTTTTAAATTCATTAAATGAAGGAGGGGTATCTGAAATCCAATTTCTGGTTATTATTTTTCTAGCCACTGCTAGAATAGACCATAATAAGGGAAGTTTAACTTTTTTAACACTTTTAGAAGCAGGTGTGTTAAATAATATAAGTGATTTAGAAACAATGAAATTATCTGTGAAAAGGGCCTGCAAAAAATCATTGATTAATTTCTAATATTCCTTCAATTTTATACAGTCATAAAACATATGTGCCCAATCAGCATTTATTTCTACATTACATCTTTTACATAAGTTGTCTTTATTATTTATTTTATTCATCATTAAAGGTGTATAGAAGGATCTATGTAAAAATTTCCAAGTAAAAAGTCTCCAATTAATGGAAGAAGTAGTTTTATAAGCAGATTCCAATATATATTGTTTATCTTGTTGTTTTGGTGATTCACCATTGATGGAAATGAAATAATTCCAATAGGTATCTGAACTGTAATGAGTTTCTTCTCTGATAATTTTATGTATGTATGAGAGCTTACCTTTATCAGAAACTCTATGTTGTAAATTTAATATCAAGTAATCAATCAGTATTGGAACAGATTCTTTAACTGTTAAAGACATTAAATCAATTTTATTAATAAGATGTAGTCTAAAAGTCTGAATTTCTAACCAACATGTTTCTCTCAAATCAAATTCTTGCTTTAAGAAGTCTAAATTTTTTACTTTATTATCAGACAGCAACTGATACCAATACTTTAGATCATTCTCTGTGACTAAAAGAGTTCTTTCAGAGGTAGTTGACAAAAGCATACCTTGTGTATACATTATAGGGAATAGAATAAAATTCCATTCCTTATACTTAGGATGCATGAATATAAAATTACGATAACTGATAATAATGTTTAATGGGTAACTAACTACATATTTTGGTGTAATGGATGAAGTACAAAATTCTTTTAGTAATCATAATATGGGGTTATTTACAACAGTATTTTTATGTATTAAAGAGATTTTCATGAAGTGAATGCTAATTAGTTCCCAGTAATCTTTCCATCTTGCAACATATGACTGATCTATTAACAAAGTCATAACTTTTATAATAGAAGAGATAGTATATAAATTAAAGTCTGGAAATGAAATGCCCCCTTGAGACCAGCTATTAGTATGTTTCTTTAATGCAATCCTAGGTCTATTAGGTGCCCATAAGAAATTTAACATTAGTGAATTCAATTTCTTAATAATTATTTTTGTAGGTGGGAGAATTATTGATTGTATTAAGTATAATAGCTTAGGGAATACTATCATTTTAATAATTGTGAGTCTCTCTTCCATGGTAAAAAACATATTGTTCCAGCTATTGAAAAGATTTTGTATATTAAGAAGACAGGTACTATAATTATTATGTATAATAGATTTGATATCTTTAGTTAATGTTATACCTAAGAAAGTTATCTGACCTGAGTTGGGTATATATTTGTAAAAATCATTAATGAGGACATTTTTTTGTGTGTATATTGGTAATATTTTAGTTTTTTCTTCATTGAATATTAAACCAGAGATATTTTTAAAATCCATCATTTTATCAAATAAGGACTGCATAGAAGAGTTAGATCCAGCTGATGTAATTAGAACATCATCTGCAAAAAGTTGAATTTTAGATATTGTATTTTCATCTATATCAAATCCTTCTATATCAGTACTGTTTCTGATCAAATTAGCCCAAGGCTCCATTATTAAAGTAAATAATAGTGGAGAGAGTGGACACATTTGTTTTGTACCTTTTAAAATGGGTATTTTTTGTGAGACATATGTTCCTATCTTAATGTAAGCCAATGCTCCTTTATATAGATGCTCAATTAGATTTACAAATGCATCTGAGAAGTTTGTGCACTTCAGTAAGATAAACAAGTAGTCCCAACTTACTGAATCAAATGCTGAACTTATATCGAGACTAATAAGTGTTCAATCTTTCTTTTTCCTATTTGCAAAATCAATTAACGTTAAAGTTTTCCTTATATTATCAAAAGTATTTCTATTTACAATAAATCAAATAAAACACTGTCGATGCCAGGAATTGCTGTTAAATAACTTTTAATTCACTGTTAAAACACAGACTGAGCGCTTTCATCCCCTCATGGGGATTTCATCAGAATCTAACATTCTCCATTATTATCCCCTTTAAATACCATCTGATATCTGATGTCATCATTTAATGAATCAACCGACATTTTATTTAAAACAATAGCAACCATGTATATCTCAGAAATTATTCCTATGTATATATTTATAAAAAACACAACTAATTGATGTATCCTTGGTCCTAAGTAAAAACATAGAAAATATAACATATATATTATAAAAATCACATAAAATGAAATGTTTGAAATAAATTGTGCAATGCTTATACATACAATATATTACATATATACAAATTATGAAAGGGCTATGATTATTCCTTACGGTTATAAATCTAAAAAAGTCCAGAAAATCATAGAGAAGAATTGGGCCATATTTAGAGTAAATCCAAAATTATGGGATATAGGGGGAGATACCCCAAATTTTGTTTATAAGGTAGGGTTCAATTTAAAAAAGAATTTTGAGCAAGAGAAGGTGAATTAAAAGTTATTTAACAGCAATTCCTGGCATCGACAGTGTTTTATTCGATTACTAGTGGACTTTTGACACTGTTTGTGGTCGACTTTGCAGTTTTTCTATTTACAATAAAGCCTGTCTGGTCTATATCTATAATGCCTGGGATGATCGTCTTTAATCTATCAGCAAAAATACTCATAAACATTTTATAGTCAACATTAAGTAATGAAATAGGTCTATATGAAGTGCATCTGGTTGGGTCTTTATTGGGTTTTAAAATTGGTGAAATAAATGTGTATTGCCAAGATGGGGGAGTTGTTAACTCATTTTGGGCCAAAATAAAAACCTTATGTATTAATGAGTAAGTACTTTTGGGTAGAATTTTATAGATCTCTGGTATAATACCATCATTACCTGGTGCTTTGTTTGATTTAAGCTTGTTTATTTGTGTAATAACCTCTGTATATGAAATATTTTTATCCATTAGTTTAGTCTGTTGTTTATTAAGTTTTTGTTCATGTTTGTAGTTATAAATTTCTTTATTTTATCTTTAGGCTCCATGTTAATGTTATTATGATTAATTTTGTGAAAGTGATTTCTAAATTCATCTAATATTTCTGGTAAACTAGAAACATTCTTCTTTTTCCTTGGAGAGAAAATTTCTTTGATATGATTTTGTTTATTCAACCTTTTTGTTTTATTTTTAAGTCTATGTAAGTATTTGGGACTTATTGAGTAAGACAAAAACTTATATTTCTCTAATGCTATTTTAACTTTATGAGTTAAAATTTCTTTGTATTTCTCATTTAATTTATTTATTTCTTCAATGACTTTTTTGTCCATAATATTTTCTTTATTATTATGTTTGTATGAATCTAATTTGCTTTGAATATCTAGTAATTCCTTGTCCCAAGATTTCCTTTTATTATTATACCATCTGATACTTTGTCCATATAAATATGATTTTAAAGCATCCCAAACATAAACAATGGAGACTTCAGGTGTATTGTTTAAGTCTAAAAAATGTTGCACTTCTGAAAGTATATAATCTTTATAGTCTTTTAGTTGAGTTAAGTATGCTGGTATCCTTTTGATCTGAATATTGTAAGTACTTTTTATCATAAACTCAAAGACAATTGAATTATGATCTGATATAGGACATGAAATGATTTTAGAATTAATTAAGTCTGTAACCATCTGGTTAGAAATAAAGACTCTATCTATTTTTGAGTAAGTTTTATATCTGTTAGAAAAAAAAGTGTATGGTAATGATTTTGAATCTATCTGATTATTAATATCATTCAAATGATATAAATTAACAAAATCCTTTAAATGTTTTGCATTAGATGTAATTTTCCTTTTTCCTATAGTAGTAGTATCTTTTTCATATAGGATACAATTAAAGTCACCTGCTAAAATAATATCTCCTATAGAAAATGATATGATCTTACTGAGATGGTGTTTCACTGTATTAATGCCAATTCCTGGTATCCAATATACATTGATTAATGTATATGTCTTTCCATTAATCTGTATTGTAACCATACAAAACATTTCTTTATCATCTTTATAAGACTTAATAGTTTTAGGTATGGGCATACTTTTATTCCATAAAATAGCCACTCCTGTTTATGTCTGAGTGTGTTCTGAACTAACCAAGACTGTATATTTATTAGTGGCTAATTTATCAATATCCTTTTCAGGAGATGTGTTTCTTGAAGGAATACTAAGTTGGCCCTATGCAAATTAATGTATCTCATTAAACTTGCCCTTTTACATGGGTTATTCAGTCCATTAATGTTTAAAGAAATTCCTTTTAGAGAAATCATTTAGCTTTTATAAACATATAAAACATATAATCAGAATAACAATTAACAAAATAAATGATATTATACCTCCTCCTTTAGGTGTACCATTAATTATAGCTGTATTTATTGAAAATATTATGGGATTTTGTATAAGCTTCACTTTTATTTGTAGTGACAATAAGTTTATAAAATGTGTTGTGGATGTCAGAACTATATACAAACAACAATAAACAGGTGAAAATAATATTAGGATTAAACATTGCACCCAGCCTGGAGTTAAGAACTCCAACTTTGAGTAGCACATACCACTCAAGTTATCCTCCTATCCTAAGCAGCAGTACCTCAGCTGCCACCATATCAATTCAATACTAACTATTATTAACTAAAGTTAACCTCATTTAATTAGATTATCTAGTAAGACAAAGCTAAACAATTTATAAATCAGCTTCATATAAACAAATAAGAACATTTAGAAACAGTTCATATTACTATGTACATCTATTTTGTAAAATGCACTCATAATCAAAATAGCATTCTAATAAACTTGATAATGGGAACCGAGAAGAGAGAGAGAGAAAGGAAGAGAGAGAGAGAGAAAAAAAAGGGGGGGGGCATATCTTTATATTAGTTTATTAAAAGTTTGTAAAAATAAGTTCTTATGTTCATTTGGATTCAATAACTTAGGCTATAATGGTTCAGACATTACATATATTAGGGTATTCCTACTTTCTGCCATAGAAATGCAGTTAACAGTTTTAAAAACTTTAAATTACTTGCACCAAAGCTTTCTTCTCAAACTTATTATTGCCAGTGAATAAAATATTTATACTCATACATATGTTTACAAGTCATACTGCACAGCAATGTAAATTCCCAGTTATACATAAATCATTGTGAAGAAAGCCATCTGTATTTTATATATCTGAACTGCTGCTTTAAAATATGTCACATGACAGTTTCTTCTAAGATATAATCATAATGATACTTGTGCTTGTCAATTAGATAAGTCAAATGATTTATAACATTATATATGTTTAAATCATAAGTATTTATATACAATAATATGTTGCAGTCATGTAAGCTTTCAAAAACATGTGTATATATGTTTTACCTTCTATGCCTTCTAAAATATCTCACTTGCTTACTATGGCATACTGAATCATTTAAAATCATTATAACTTTCATATTTTATAAATTACATCTTAAATAAGTAAGTTGTTATAAAGAATAACTCACATTTAGATGTCATAAAGTTCGTTTTTCATCACAAAGTCACATTTACAGCAGTTCTACTTCCTGGAACAGTGTTCTTCTTGAATCTGCGATGTGTCCGTGTGAAATCAGGGGTCAAAGTTCAAAATTACTGCATTCAGCTTCTCTGCATGTATTCTGAGTGTTGAAGCTTTTAAAACAACTCGAGGACACTATTCACGAGGTAACCCACATCCCAAATTGTCTCCCTTAACATTCTGGTGGGAATTTTAGTAAATACAAGTGACTGACATTCATTTAGTAATACAAATGAAACTAAACAGTGCAAAACCTTCGCGAAGTATTTTACAAGTCATTACAGTCTCTATGACAGTGAAACCAAGCCTACAGTTATTTAACATATTATACAACTTATTTTTATATGCCCCATTTCATTTTCTCATACAAATCTTATTATATACATATATCAGTATTATCAGAAGCATATAACTGTACTTATAAGAGAGAAAGAGAGAGAGAGAGAAAAAAAAGAAAAGGAAAAGAGTAGAGAAAAAAAGAAAGAGAGAGAGAGATAAGAAAGAAAAAAAGGAAGCTACAAAGAGTATCTACAAAGAAATATTACTTGCTGTTTGTATTAATAAAGTTAAACATGAAACATATTGCTTACAACTATTTTAGTTCTAATTATTTGCAATTATATCATGACATATTATTTGTAATCATGTATAAGCAATAAAGTCATGATATAATATTTAGCAACAGTGTTTAAACAGCATATATAGTTTTAAAGAACTAATAAGTTATTATTTCACTTTTTCCATATTTTACATCATACTTCTCTCCTTGCCCTCCCCCACCCCTCACTAAATGCATAGTTTATAAAGAATGCCATTATTTAAAACAAGAAGAGAAAGAAAATGTATCAAATTACTAACCTTAGGTCTCTTTATCACAAAGAGAAACAAGTTGATTGATAGCATGTTATTTGTTCCTCAGAGAGTTTGACTATTTTTGAAACAAAAACAGTTCTTTGCACACAGAAAAATAACTTTGAATAAATCTTTAAAATATTTGTGGCTTTCTGGAGATGCAGTAACTGTATTTGAAGAGATTAAGAGAGAGAAGGAAAGAAAAAAAATATAGAACATGTCATTTGTTTTTTAGTCTTTTTTGCTTCTCTGAAGTCTTCCAAGAAGTTCCTGTTGCCATCCTCTTTAACGAAGGACTTGCCCATTCCATATCTTCTATTTTATCTAATATCTTATTTTTTTTTAATATACAGCAAAGCAGAGTCTAAGTCTTCAAAAATTCTAGGGCCATCAGGTAAAAAGATTTTTAGTTTGGCAGGAAATAAAAGGTAAGTTTTGAACTGTGCTTTCTTAAGCTCTCTTATTAATGGCAAAAACTTTTCTTTTAGTTATTACCAAGGAAGAATAGTCATTGTCAAAACGCACAGTTGCCTCATTAATTTTAATAGGTGCTTTAGCCCATGCAGATTTTAATACCATCTCCTTGTCATAAGATGATAAAAATCTTACTATAACTGATCTAGGATACTTTTTGTTAGAGTTAAAATTAGATAAGGACCTATGGGCTCTTTCAATACCAAAAGAAAATGCTTCTGACAAGTCTAAAGTTTTGGGAAGCCAAGTATTTAAAAAGGAAGTAATGTTGTTACCTTCTATATTTTCTGGCAGTCCAAAAATCCTAATATTATTGCGTCTAGATCTGTTTTCCAGGTCATCAAGTTTGGATTGTAGGTGTGTGTTCTGCTTCAGCAAAAACTCAATGTTAATTTCTTCTTCCTGGATTCTGTTCTCCATATCATTAACAGTCTCTTCTATGCCTGTAATCTGAGCCTTCTGTTGTTGCAAGTCTTGATGTAACAAATCCATTTGTTTTGTAGTTTTTTCTATGAAGTTATCAATTTTAGTATCCAGTTTGTCCATTTTAGTTGTTAGTTGCTGAATAGTAGATATCAGAGACTGAAGCTCTTTCTTGATGCTGGAATCCTGACTGTTTGCCTTACTGGAACTCATTTTGAACAGAGGTGATGAAAGAGAAATTTCCAAGATGATTTCTGACAGGAAAATTATTGAAATTTTCTTTCTTTTTTAAATATTATTCAAGAAACTGATATTCCAAACGTATTTAGAAAGAAAATTATTTCATTAGTTGATTTTTAAAGTAATTATTTCCTGTCAGTGCAGTTAAGTTGGTGGAGCTGAAGAAATCTGCTGCTATCCTGTGTTCATCCTTGGCCACGCCCCCCCAGTACTTATTATTTCTGACTACCTTTCTGTAAATCTTTGTGTCTATGGAATAAAGAAACATATTCTAATCAAAATTTGGTCTTGATATTTAAAAAATGTTCTTTCCAAATAATTTATTGGTGCTGTACTGTACTGCATCTTAAACCTCCAATGGTCATTCTTACTGCTAACTTATTCAAGAAATTCTGTTAGCTTCCCTACTACAGTATCCCATAATAATAAAAAGTTGTCAATGTAGCACATGTGAAAAGTACAATACTGATAAAATTTGGAATTAAAAATAATTATGTTTTCCTGTCCTGCCATGTATAAATTTGCAAATATTAGAGCCATCAAATCACTCATATTCTCTGCTGTAAATTGCTGATACACACTTTCAAACATAAAGAACTGCTGTTTAAAATTATATCCAACAGTGCATACAACAAATCCACATTGAAATTAAAATCTTCCAAGATGTGTTGCCAGTGTAATAGCTGCAAGGGAATTCTTGCTTGCTGAAGGATGCATTTTCTGTCATTTAGTTTTAGTCCAAGGTTTTGACAGTAGCTATTGGTTTGAGAAAGACTATTTTGGAGGATCTTGCTGTCCTCTGGGTAGTTTATGATGGCACCAAGTTTGCAGTCATCTGCAAACTTGGTTAGCCGTAAACCTTTAGCATTTACTTTGAGCTCTGAGAAGTAACTGTCAAAGAGTAGAGTTCCAAGGACTGAACCATGGGGTACACCACTAGTGACATGTTTTACGGTGAAGGTAGACCTGCTCACCCTAACTTCCCGGGTTCTATTTCTATGGTTTTGGGAACAGACACGCTTACCACCTCTATTTCCATTCATTCAAGTGCCCCTCAATCAGTATGTATAGCTGTACTGAAATCTCAGAGAGTCTTATCTATTTCTGCTGCTTCAATATTGGTTGGCTGCTGCCAGAAATATTAGAGAAACCACATTCCAGAAGATTATTTTTAAAAATCTCAATGATGGACAGATTGCTGTAGATGCCATGATTTACTGGGATTGGTCCATTTGTTGTGTTGTTCCCAAATAATCATTTTAAATGAGAAGATGATAGATAATTTATTAATACGGGTTTCTTGATTTTTGGTCTTCTCCACTTCTGCATAATAAAGCTAATTCTTATTGATGTAGTCATGGGTTGACTGTTTTTATTTTATTGTATATCTTTATTTTGCACATGATCATAAATCACATTAATGGATTTGTGAGCGACATCAAGTTCTGTTCACTGCATTTGTTATTTCTCCAGTTCTGCAAGAAGTGATTCCAATTCCATTTTGTTATATTCAGTCATCAACTTCATCATACCTTTGCTGGTTCAATCATATATGTTAAACCAGTCTTTCAAAAGTTTTGTGTTACCTTCTTTACCAATGGGTAGATTTTCAATAAAAAAATATTTTGGGATAATACCCTCACAAAGGCACTCTGAAATAAAAATTATCCCACTGTGAAGTATTATATTTGGCAATTTTCTTTATATAAAAACAGCCACTCAAGAAGTATTGTCACTGCTGATTTGTGTTATAACAGTAGCGGTACTGCTGATTTATGTGTCATGAGTTTCTTTTCATAACTATCCTGATTTTGACTGGAATGTGAATCTTTATTCCATGGACTGAAAGGGTGCAATCCAACTTCAATGAAGTCAGTTATAGTTTTGATTTTTACTGTGGTAGAACACAGTTCGTTTTTTTGACTGACCTATTTTTTAAGTGTCTGCATGTGCTGTGGAACCATTGGCAGACTACTTCTTCCTTCACGGACTTGCAAATAGCCAAATGTCCAAAACTGTTAGAATAAGAGGTTAGGGGGAAGGACATGTGAAAGTCGAGCTGCTTGATGATGCTCCACAGTGGTTGTTATATGTTAGGCTATGGTATTATAATAGGGTTTAGGGGTCTTGTGTGTATTCCTTCTGACATTCTGAAGAAGGGTTTACATATCATGATCCCACATGGTGCCACATATGAAAACACTTCCAACCTGAAACTCCCACATGCTGCCACATATGACAACACTTACAACCTGCAACTATCACCAGCTACTACACTCTGCAGGCATGAGCACCAACTTTTTTCAAGTGAATGTGTCAGGTCAGCTTCCCTGGCTATTGCACTCACAGTGGTTGCCTCTGTCCTGCACCAGATGACTGGTTTGTTGGTATTTACTCTTTTCCCTTTGCCACAAATACTTCTGTAGTACATTTGTGTTAGAGTCCTTTGTGCTTTTGATTTGCCACTGCATACTTAAGGCCTTTACCACTGACCAGTGTAGCACACACTGCTAATAATAACTTTTGCTTTTGTTTTTCTCTTTATTTATCACCATCTTTTCCCATCTGTCCTTTTTGATTTGTTTTTCTCCATTTGTGTTCATATTTTAATGAGATGTGGCAGCAGCCACCATGCTATGCACCAGCCTTGCCATCATCTGCAGGGTCTCCAGCGGTCTCCAGACCCACCTCTTTTTATGATGGTAATATTCTGTGGAGAGTGACATGAATGGCTTTTTGGTACAATTTGGTGCTGTTTCTCCAGTAGGGTACATTATCCAATGGTAGGAGTCACTGGGGGGGGGGGGGGGTCCAAGTGAGTCACCTGTAGGATGTGGAAGGCGTGCTGATAGCTTTGGTGGTCTGGTGGCTGGACAACCACACTGACATTCTGGAGCACATCTTTGTGTGAATTTGCTTTGCTACTAATACCATGTATACCAACAGAAATTCCAACAGAAAGAGTAAGGCTATTATAGGAAAATTCTCCCCTTTAGAGACTCTAACCATATAAATTCTGTAAACTGTAACACTGTAAAATGTAAAGACTACTTCGTCTTCCATTAGTACAGTAATACATAAAATTGTAAAATGGTCCATGGTTAACTTCTGACTGTAAGATCAATGCTCTTATTCAATGATATCTGTGTTATTCATTCAATTCAAGTTCAACCAGAATATAAAAATTCCCTATTGGCTTGCAAAGCACTACCTTCCATAGATTCTAACACCTTTCTGGTATCACATTGGGGTGCACCCTACAATGTAAACACTGTTGTAAACACTGAAGCTGGTCTTGAGTCTCTGTTGATAAATAAACATATGTTACTAATTATGCTATAATTTTCATTATACTTCTACTTTCGATTATATTTTTTTCTCTTGGCCCAGGTCATGCTAAAAGAGGTCCTCACACCATTGTACTTAGCTGGTTAAAAGTGCCATTACTGAATCTGTGAGGAACTGCTCTACAGATTCCTTCAGAGTAATATTTTGTAGATCACAGCTATATTTGAAATACAACTATCTAGCAGTACCTTCAGTATACTACCACAATTATTTTTGTTTCAGAGATTTTGCTGTTGATGTGGCTCTGTTAGTGTTTGTCTGTTACTATATAATGATTCTTGTCTGTAATCTCTGCAAAGAGTGAAGATACAGATACAATTAATCAACTAATTCAGAGCATCAGTACAGATATAACTAAAATAGAAAGTAAGATGGTAAGGCCTGAGAACCATGCAGTTGTAGTTTTGTGGCTCATTGTCTTTGAGTGGCTTGACCAGAGAGGTATTGGTGAACCAGTGAACAGAGGCATCTTGCTGTGCAAAACTGAGATTTTAAAGACTAAAAAAAGAAACTAGTTAAGCAGACAACTTGTCAAACCCATATTCAGGAAGAAAAGGTTATCCACATGACAGGAAAATAAACTTTCCTTGTTTCTTCTTTGGAGACTAGTGGCACAGTGGAAGAAATTATGGAAAGCATGTCACAATTTCAGCAGAATATGGCCAATCTGGATAACATTAATAACAAAGTTTCAAGTTATGAGGAAAAGTTACCACCTAAAATAACTGACACAGAACAGATGCTGATGTCGCACTCAGATCAGCTGATGGAGCTGGATAATACATTAGGGGAGTTCTCACAATGGCTTGCCACAACGAAAACCTGACTAGATGAGTTAGAGAGCAGGCAAGCTGATGCAGAAGACAGGGAACATTTGAGTTTCTTGGGGATCCCTGAAAATGCTGTAGGAGCAGAATGCCTAGGTTTAAGACCAGAAAAATAACCGAAGGAACAGATATCCCATTGCAGGTGCTTAGTGTAGAGACCATATTGTCTTTATATTCCCACATACTCTGAGCCAGATACCCTATAACAGTACTGGAAATATTTCATTTTTATATGGCGAAGGAAAGAGTATTCATATGTTCACAGGTAAGTACTAGGATAGCTACCCTTGCGGGCCCTTTTACATCTAGCTAATTTCCCTTTTTGCACTTGAAACAACCTATCCCATTTGTTTACATATTGGCCTTATCAGATACACACCATCACCACTCCAAATCAATTCAGCAAAAATACAAGAAAAAACGAGCGATGTCAAAAAATGCAACACTTGGGTGGAAAATTCTCAAATGAATTTATCCTTTCGCCTTCAAGGAATACTTTTCATCTAATCACATCCCCATTTTATAGTTATTTAAACAAACTAGAGTGCAAAGTGATAATAGATTTTAGAAATTTTCAACCCAGGGGCATGAATATTGATAGTAATTTAACTTTTTAAAATATTAGGCTATGAGTATTATAACATGGAAAAGTGCCTAATGACAAAAAAGTCAACTTTTAAGTAAATAAAGTTGTGATATGTTCAATGTGTTATAAAATGAAGGAGTTTTATGGCATTTGCTGTTAAGAACAATGTAACATATAGAAATGGCTGAATAAGTATGTTTCTTTAAATGTGCTGCTGATGTTAATTTATGTTAATTGAAGCCTGAATTTTGGATAACTAAAATGGGGATGTGATTAGATGAAAAGTATTCCTTGAAGGCGAAAGGCTGAGGTACCAGAATAAATTCATTTGAGAATTTTCCGCCCCGGTGTTGTGCTTTTTGATACCGCTAATTTTTTCTTACATATTGGCCTTACTCATCCCATGGTTGATAATTATATATTACTCCTAATGAGAATAACTGGGATCATACCATAGATAATTTGAGAGGGCCTGTGCATGGGATAAAGCATTTAGGAGATGCTTCTGCCCACTAGTAGTACAGGGGGCAGTCGTGGGGTAAAGGTTTGTCCTTGAAAATGGACTGGGATGAACTTTGTTTTACGTGGATGGGGAGTCTGTTCCACAGCAGCAGTATCCTCTGTGGAATGTACCAGTCCCTCCAAAGCATTCTATTTATGTTGCAGAAGAGGTTTAGATCCCTTGGCCGAGTATTTCTGATGCAATTTGACTTGCTGTTATGCAGTAAATCCATCAGTAATTGGTCGGAGGATGCCTTGAATGCCAGAAACAGAGTACAGTAACAGGGCTTTGAGTCGGTCCATGCAGTACAAGTTGTTTAGGTCTTGTATCCTTTAGTAAGGTAACTCTGTGGGTGTTGTAGTTGCTGTGTTGTCTTCCCTCTGGCAAATAGGGATAATTTGTTAAAAATTAATAAGGCTAGGCTTCTGTCTGAACATGCCTTATTGACAGATCATTGTTTCTTGACAGAAACTAGAAGGAAGCAATACCAGTTTTGCCAAGTCATAGCGCTGTTTAAGAATGGAGAATGAAATGGCTTCACCCTATCCACGTCAGAGTCTTGTTTCCACTAGGTCACTTTCACCTTCTCTTCTCTTTGGAAGTTTAAACAAGGATCCAGCAAACTTACTCCTGTAGTAGGCCAACAGACACTAATAATCTACAGAAAGAGTCATCACAGGTGTAGGTGCAATTGAACAGCACATTGCAAAATAAAGTAAATTCTGGGACACAAATTAGAACTGGAAATAGGCTCTTATCCCCATAAGAAACTAAAAGAGGAGCAAGGCAGGCATGCACTCTCCCCTCTTTACTGTTTGCTCTGTACGTAGAACTTCTGGCATGACACTTGAGAAATGCACCATCTGAGGCATTGGAAGGGGTAATGACCACCACAAGTTATCGCTTTATACAGATGATCCATTGATTTATTTAAGGACCCAGAAAATGACCTGACAGAGGTGATAAAGGTACTAGACTTTGATGAACTCTTGGATTATAAGATCAACATAGGAGAAACAAAGTACTTGTAATTAACTATGATCCTTCACGGGAGCTGAAGAAAGTATTCAGAGTCAAGTATTAGGAGGAAAAACAGCAATCAGTAAGGTTAAGTCAACCATCTCCAGAGTGGCGCTGCTTTGAGTTACGAGAACATTGGAACAAGAAGGAGAAGTGGGTTGGAAGGTGGATCTGGCACTCATTTTATTACATCCAGGTTGGGTCCGCTTCAGTGGACAGCTCATTAGATGGCTTATCCAAAAGAAGGGCAGATATTTTGGGAGTAGGCACTGAGGAAGATGAATATGATTTTAAAAAAGAGCTTTGAGCATGAGTTTACATCCAAATTCTGGTAATGTGATACATGGAAACTCAGAATTAACCTAAGACTGCATAAAACTCAAACAGCTAACCAGCCAGAATCAGTGATGTGGCTTATCAAAGCCAAGAGTCTGGTCTCCCAGAATAAAGGACTGACAAGTGAAATATATAAAATACTTTGCAAGGATAAAACAGGCCTGATGAGCAGATACAGCCTGAAGTGGGATACTGAACTGGGGTGTCAGATGTCACAAACAAAATGGGAACACCTGCTGAGGCTAACTCAGTACTCCACAAAATAGAGTACTCACAGGATTTTTGGAAAGTCAGTGTTTTTTCAAAATGTTTATACTACTTCTATTCATTCTCAAATGTTTCCAGGATAGGCAAGGGGTGCTGCAGATGTGGACAACCAGACAACTATACTCAGGGCATTAAAGAGTTTTAAGGAGAGGCTGCAGGGTATACTATCTGGCATCTCTGAGACACTCATTAAGCTTTCAGTACCCCTTTTTAATATAACTGAGGGACTTGAGGCATGGCAACCTCATTAACTCTGTACTCATTTTTTTTTTGATGACTATAGCAGAGAAAGCAAAAACTAGAATTTGGAAAAGCATTAATTCACTGGTTAATGCAATGGTATGAGATCTGATGGGTGAGTTATGTGACCTAGAGGTGACCATGGCCCATGATAGTGCAAAGACTAAGGCACTAGCTATACCATTCCTCTGGATAGCTTATTCAACGTAGTAGTCTACAACTGAGTAATGCCAAGGTAACTATGGGATACTTAAACTATAATTTTATGTAGAGATGAACAGAGGAAACAGGATGAGGAAATAAGTCATATAATTTAGACAAGAGAATTATTACACTGAGTATATCAAACTCGTGTTTCAGTTTCTGGCCTGATCCAAAATTGTCACCTATCCCATGAAGAATGTTAACAAGCAAAAATATATAATTTTAATTTTTCTGGGTATTTCACTTCAGTGTTTTTTTAACATTTGAATATATTGTGGATATTTTATCAGGAATTGTACACTCAATGATTAGTTAAAATCAGGGTAGAACTAGTTACAGAAATTGTGAAAAACAGAGGTTTGTATATGTGGTATTGAAGAGTGAGATGCACTTAAGTTATGAATGCTGTTTGTGTAATACTACAAGAAACAATACATTTTTGTATAAAAGTTTATAATTATGCACATAACGTGTTTATAATTTTATCCAGATACACCTGTTTTATGGAAATAAAGGAATGTTGAAAAAAATTAAGAAAGAAAAGAGAAAAAGACATGCACTCCACTGTTATGAAATTTAGCAGCAAAAGCAGTAATTATTATAATTTTTATGAATGTATTACACACGTTCAACTTTTATTAATATTTGCTTGACATATTGTAAAAAATATCATCAGTGAGCCGCAGTGTGCGTCAGAAAGGTACTGGTTATACAACAAAACCAAGTGAGAAAAAACAATAAAGTAAATAAATAAAGAAGCGGGCATTAGAAATAAACTCAGTCATGTGGTGTGTCATGGCATCCCATACCCCTAACTCACAAAAGCCTATAATGCCTTTTTGTATACTTCTAGTTCACACCTACACCTCCTCGTGGCATCCAGAAGGTTTTGGGAATCTGGCTTTTTTAACTAAGTGACTTACCTGCTAATAATAGGCAGAGTTAGAAGGGCAAGAAGTTATTAATAAAATGACACTAAGACTGTTAGTCTAGGATGTTCTGCAGTGGAAAAATTAACATTTTTTTGCCACTTATGTTTCATACTTTCATATTTATATTCATATTTCCATAACTGATAGACCCTGCATTTTATTGAGGTATATGCTGTGAAATGTCAATGTGGGAGACAGGACAATTCACTGGCAATGATGGTTTATATCACACTACACTGGAAATATTGTTAATTGTTTGGTAGTAATTATGAAATTAAGCCATATTTCCATATGCACTTAATACTTAAAAGAAGTGACTTACAAACTGTTGCATGACATTAAGTGAAACCTTAGATGTTATTTAACAAAATGGCCTTTGATATTTGCACTATAAGTTGCACATCTTGTGAGATGTCCTGTAGATTTATAGGCTCATAGGTTGGTACTAGGCTATCAGCTCTAGGGCCTATACAAGACTAGCCATAACAATTCCATGGCTATTTATTCCCACAATATTTACTTCCCTGGTCCCCTGTCTAGCAGGGCGACTGAAGTAATCCCGGGGTGACTTTCCTATCTCCCATCCAATCATCAAGGTTCCTTTTGAAGAGGGCCAAAGAGGTGCTCAGCTTGACATGTATGGGCAGTCTATTCCAGAGTATAGGGAGTCTCTGGATCAGGAACCTATCCCTCCAGCATGTTTTGTTCATTGTGATGACCAGGTTTAGATCCCTGGAGCATGTGGCTCTGAGAAACTGGGATTTCTCTAAGTGTAGCATGTCCAACCACACTGGGTTTGACATGGCCTTGAATGTTAAGCAGAGATTGCGACAGAGTATAGCTGGAGTTTTTTTTAGATGGTCAGCATAGGGCATCTGCTTTAGGCCTGTGATTCTTTTAGTGAGGTATTTCTGTGGTGGCCTTTCCAGTTATTGCAGATGTCTTGTGAGGTACATACCAAATGGGGGGTTGTACTCTATAATGGGTCTAATGAGGGATGAGTACAGTATGACAATGACCTTGTTTTTTCTGGATGAAAAGCCCTTAGTGATGAGGTGTGCCACATAGAAGGATTTCCTGACTGTTGTGGCTATGTGATTATCAAAGGTGATACCACTGTCCACCTGTGTCCCTAAGTCCCTTATCACACTTTTGGTGTTTAGTGCACTGCCACTTATGTGGTAATTCATGGGTACATGTTTTTTTTCAAAGGGGATAACTATACATTTCTTGGCATTGAGCTTGAGCCCATGGCTCTGGCACCAAACATCTGTTTCTGTAAGGCCCTTTTGTAGAATATCCACATCATTTGGGGATTCAATAATGGCTCCCAGTTTGCAGTCATCTGCAAACTTTGCTAGCCAGTGTCCCTTAGTGCTGGCCTGTATTTCAGAGAAGTAGATGCCAAACAAGAGCGGTCCCAGGACTGAACCCTGAGGTACTCTGCTTGTCACTTGTCTGGAGCTGGATTTTGAGTTAGCTACTTTTACAGTGTGGGTTCTGTCAGTAAGCCAGATGACAACCCATCGAGTGATGTAGGGATTAATTCCCAGCTCAGTAAGTTTATCTATAATTCCAGAGTGGAGGATGGTGTCGAAGGCCTTGGCGAGGTCCAGATAGGCTGTGTGGACTACCTTACCCTCGTGCATGGCTCTGGAGACTGATTCAAAGAAGTCAATCAGGTTGAGGAGACAAGATTGGCCCTTTGCAAAACCAAACTGGGTGGGGTCCAGAGTTTGAAGGTTGCCAATGTCTTTGTTTATAAGTTCCATGATAATGCGTTCCATGGCTTTGCAGATCAGGCTCGTCAGACTGATGGGACGATAGTTCCCGGGATCCAAGGTGGATCCTCCCTTGTGGAGTGGGATAACTGTAGCTGTGCGACACTCATTGGGCACAAAGCCTGAGGTGAGGCTATGATTAAACATGACACTTAGGTGAGGTGAAAGTTCATTTTGTAGTTCATGTAGTACACAGCCCGGGATGTCACCTGGTCCCATGGATGCTGTATTCTTAGCTTTGGAGAGTGCATTTTTACCTGTGTGGCCATAATTACCAGAATTTGGCAACCTTTTAGTATTGAGATGGGCCCTTCAGGGGGTGAGAGGGGGGTGAAGTTGGCACTGAATTGATCTGACAGGATATTGGCAATATCCTTGGGATCAGTATATTTAATGCCATTCTGTTGTAGCTCAGAGCAGATCTGAGCATTGCTATTTAGATTCTTGACATAACTATAGAATGCATTGTGGTTGTCCTTGGAATCTTTGGCAATTTTATTTTCATAACTAGCTTTGGAGGATTTTATGAAGGATCTCAGAGTCTTACTGAGGCTGTTAAGGGAGTTTTTTGCATACTGGGATTTTCATCTTTTCTGCAACAGTTTCTTCCTTCTGTTGTATAGTTTGTTTATGGCAGGGGACCACCAGATTGGGTTCCTTTTTTTTTGGAGGAGACTGTCTTGGTTCTGTTTGGAATGGCATGATTCATGTATGAGTGGATGTGCTCGTACAGTGCCTTAGTGTAGGATTCAGCAGTCGACTTTCAGTTCCCATCTGCATGGGTGCCTTGAAGTTTGTCACTTCTGACTTGAGTAGCATAAAGTTGGCTCTGGAGAAGTTTTTATGGAGGTTTCCCTACTGGGGGTTGGGAGTGGGATGTGGACGTCAAGGGTGATTAGCTTATGGTCAGACCTGACCAATGAGTGGGCAACCACTGGTGTGGAGCATCAATCTCCCATGTTGATAATGACCAGGTCTAGGATATTTGAGCCCCTGGTTGGACTATGGAATAGTTGATCCAGGGCATTGGAATTTATGAATTCCAAGAACCATTGGGCAAAGGTGTTGGTACTCAAGTAGTTTTCCCAATTAATGGCAGGGTAGTTGAAATCACCCAGTATTAGGGTGTTTGGTTGTATCTTAATATTTTCTAGTGTGTTTAGAAAGGTGTAGTGAGAACCTTGGAGCATGGTGGGGGATCTGTAGCAAGCTAAAATTTGGATTGCAGTCTTACCTAGTGTTAGTTGCACCTGTAGAAGTTCAGATGCATTGTGTTGGGCAACTAGCCTGGAGGTGTGAATATCCTTGGTGAATATGGACACTCCTCCGCCTTTAGTGCTTCAGTCCTGATTTGGTGGCCGAAAAGTGTGGTAAGAGTTGTAGACTGGTATTGCAGGGGTGCTCTCTGGAGCTTTGAACCAGGTCTCAGTTACTGCACAGATATCGATGTTCTCCATTTTTAGGAGTGCCTCGAGAGAGTGCATTTTGAGGATAAGACCTCTAGCATTGAGTAGCATTACCTTCAGATTTTGCATGCTTATATCTGTTATGGTGGTGGTTTTGTCCTTTGAGTTTTGCCTAAAAAAGGCACTATAGGGGTAGCAAGAGCCTTAGCCAATAACCTGAATCCCAGGGGTGACAGGTGCAGACCATCTTTAGCAAAGCATCGTGGTTTGTTGATCATGTCATCCCAGGCAGACAGATACTGGATCCCCTTTGAATGACACCAGAAACTTAGCCAATTGTTGAAGTCAATCATTTTGTCCTTATACTGTGGTATCATTCTGGGCGAAGGCAGGATGCTGCTCAGGGCTAGGGTCATACCTGCTTGGGCTGCATGATCCAAGAGCTCTTCAATGTCTCTTTTCATGTAGTCCAGGGAGGTACGTCTCAAGTCATTCACTCGAACATGGACAATGACAGAGTCATATTTGTACTTGTTACGGAGTGACTTGAGTGCATGCGTTATGTGGCGGATCCTGGAACCCCACAAGCAGCTGACAGTAATTTTCTCCTTGTTCAGTCTGGTGACTGGGGCATCAGTGTGCCTGACTATAGAGTCACCTATGACTAAAGTGTTGGGTTCATTGTCTTGCCTTAGGAGCTGTTGTTTGGTGGCACACTGGTGTTTTGAGCTATGTGTCAGTTTGGTTGTGATTGGTGTTTGTTTGCATTTCAGCTTTGGAGGTCCTTGTTGCCTGGGCAGGTCAATGTTAAGGGCCTCTGCATAACTGGGTTTAGTGTTACTATGTGTGGATGTTGGTGGCGTGAGTTTTGAAGGGCTATGTGTTGCTTGAGGTGTAGTGCATGTGTTAACCTTCTCCTCTTGGCTGTCTAGCACAATTTTGGCTGGAAAGAGCTTTGCTTCCAGTTTGGCTGTGTAAGTGCATCTCTCACATCTCTCTCAGGTTGTATTACTAATTAGACAATTAAACATATGTTTTCATATTTCTGTAAATATCTCAATAGACATGCTCTTTTAGAGGAATTTCTTGTTGTCATGTGAAAGGTTATGTCTGGTTAACAAAATTGTTCTAACAACATATTTCTATGTTGCATAGTTTTCAAGATATAAACATTTGTTTATGAAAGTTTAAGAAAAATATAATGTGGGGTTTGTGTGCATTATAATATATTATACAACGACCAACCATCAATATTCAAAAACGTGCATGCTGATTGGTCAGTGTGCACGTTGTAAATCGGAGTTATAGTAATGGAAAAAGGTATGGTCGCCCGGACTTTTTCCATTACTATAACTCTTTTTTTACAGCAACGGAGAACGCAAGATCTCCATTGCTTCACACTGTCTCGCTATGTTAAAGGAGTTTAACATAGCGAGACAGCTTTAAAAAAAAACAACGGAGAACCTCCGTTGCTTTTTTTAAAGCTGTCTCGCTATGCTAAACCCATTTAACATAGCAAAACAGTTTGTAAAAAGCAACGGAGATGTTGCTTGCTCTGTTGCTTTTGCCCACAGCTCTGATGTACTGCGTAGGCATACGCATGCGCAGTACATCAGAACTGCCGCAGAATACCAGACAGTTGTGGAAGGGCAGCAAGGAGGCATTATATAATGCCATTATTTAAGAAAAGTAATTCGATTTTTTCTTTAATAATGTCATTGTATAATAGCAATAACCCACTTTTGGGTGTGGGTAATGCTGGATTTACCCACGGTTGGCTTTGTTTGGCCACTCGGGCTTCGCCCTTGTGACCAAACCACACCAACCGTGGGTAAATCCAGCATTACCCACACCCAGGCGTGAGTTATTGCTATATTACAGTATTTATGGAAAAGATTATGAATGCACCTCCTATTATCATTGTAAAGAATACTTCTTACTGATAACATTGCTATTTGTACAGTTTAATAGCTTTTTAAGTTCACAAAATATTTACATTTGTTTGTCTTATGATTTTTAAGTTTATTTTTCAGAAAATGTTTAGGAATGCAAAACATGTGTAGGCTGCTAGAGGTGTAACATTCCACACCAAATAGGTGTTAATGAGCTAAGAATCCTACATATCATTTCCAGTCTGTTGTTGTCTGCAGCTATAATAAATGATTGCTTGTGAATCAGTAAACTGGTCTCTGTGCAATACTAAATTAGTTTCTGGCTACTGTAAGCCATAATTTTTCTGAGAGACACTCAACAAGATATGTGCTATATTGAGTACATACTGTATACTTGAATACACTTTTATTTCCTGTGCTGGAGAAAGCAGCTTTAACTGTGGGGGTCTGTTCCATTAGCACAGCTTCCTGAACAAGGTTCTACATCCAGATAACTGAGTAATTCTGCACTCAGATACTACAAAGATAAAGAATCATAGATGAAGGCTCACATCTTCAGAGGTATGGAGTCTTGTATGTAACATGCCTTTTCTCAGAACACTCCATCTCTGACACAGAGACAGACCATCACTGATGTGTTCCAATAACACATCAATATGTGTTATGAATTTTTACACTGGATTTAGTATTTTATCCAATGCTTTTACTTTAGGAGTCTAAACTTCTTCTAAACATCTTCTGCAACATCAAATGAACAGTTTGGAGTCACAAGTATATCTCACAAAGGATCCTTTGTGAGATATAAAGGATACTTCTGCTCTGTATTCAACTGCAACGTATATCTATAGATGGGTAATAGAAAAGTTACCCCAGGACTTCCCCCATACTACTAATGGACAGAGCCAGCTCCTAAATGCTTTATCTCATGCATGAGTCCCCTCAAATTATTGATGGTATGATCCCAGTTACTCTCATTAGGGGTGATGTATAATTATCCATCATGGGATGGGTAAGACCAATCTAATAACAAACAGGATAAGTTTATTCAAGCACCAAAAGGGCAACTGGCTAGGGTTAAAATGGCCTGCTATGGCAGCTAGCCTAGCATTTAACTTTTTTACTGTCCTGCAAGCTTGTGACAAAGAACATGAAAACTAAAATCCGATACCTCTGCTGTAATAACTATAGGATGTTTGTGTGGCATTCATTTATTTACACAAAACCATCTTAACAAAGCATGTTTATGTCAGTCAAACAGACTAAACCATCATTCATCAAAAGAATTAGAACTTACTATCATAGTCTTGTGACCTCTGAGGTGCTTTTAATAATATGGGGTACATGAAAGTATCCCCTTAAATGGGGAGAGTTGGAAGGGACTGTGTCCCTCATTTAAATATATTTTTTAATTGGATAGACATTTGGTCTGCTGACCTTCGCCAAATATAGTACAGATAGAGTAAGAGGGAATGCAAGGGGAGTCTAAAGAAGTTAGAAGGAAACACCTCAAAAACAGAAAGCTTCTGAATTTGCATCACTGCTCTCCTGTCACTAAGCTGTACTTCCTCCCCCATGCAAACCAGGGCCCCATCCTATCACTGTTCTCTAACTGTTAAGTAATGCTTCTTTCATTGTATAAAAATACACCTTTATTTGATTTAATTCTAGTTTATTTTTATTTTTTTATTTGTTGTTATTTTTTTTTATTTATTTCCTTACTTATTTGATTGCTAGGTAGGTAGGTAAATCCTCATAAAACTTTTTTTTCGGTTATGATCGGGGTCTACAAGGATAGTAAATAAATTGCAGCACTAGAGGGAGAACATATATGAAAGCACCAATGAAAATAACAAGACAACATACTTCCTTCTATGCATTAATGGCATCCTCATCAAAGCTGTCTCTCACACTAAACTTCTGTAGCCTCACTCATCATTGATGAAAACCTCAAATTTTATTTCCGTATCCAACTAATGATAAAAAAGCACATCAAAATCGAAGCCAGCTCTACAGAATCAACCCTTTCCTTTCAGATCCCACCAGAAAACAAATCCTTCTCCAAACACTCCTGTATGCCTCCTCCATGTTTAACAATGTGCTGTCTAACCTACTCTCAAAACTTGTGCACACCTATAATGTAATTGCTAATTTTGCCTCTGTTTCACAAACATAAAATTGCATAGCCATTAGACAACTTAGCCGGCTTGAACATCCCAGTATCTTTAAACACTATCAACTAAAAGAAGCTCACAAAAGTCTTCAGATACAAATTGAAGTTCTTCACCGACATCAGTTATGGCCTGGAACTCTCCACCTTGTGTACTTAGGTCCCCATATAAATCCCTTGCTGCAACCACCCTAACAAATAACAAATAAAGTGATGCCCTCTATTTATCATCTGTATCCAAAGAGTAGAATAACCTTCTGATTTCACTCTGCAATACTAAGGACATCTATCAGTTTAAATCTACTAAACTTTCATCTCAAGTACAACTTGATGCGTAACTGTCCTCCCTCATCAGAATTCCGTACACCCCCTTCCCCTTCCCTCACCTGTCACTTATCATATTTCACTACCATCTATCATCCATTACTTGTACTCTCCCATCACTGTCCATGCTCCCAAATGCCCACGCACCTTAATACATTCACTTACACCCACTCTATCCTCCTACTTTTATCATTCTTCATGTCTCATATCTCAATAATCTAAATGGTTTATGTCCCTGTCCCTTACCTCTCCAATTAGCAACAGCATACTAGCAATGGCTTGTGGTCACTAACACCTCTCCCCACTTCCAGTACCTGTTTGCCTGTCTCCATTCTATCTTGAAAAAAGAATGGCAATGATATAATTATTTATTTATTTGTTTTTGTTTAACAGGAAAAGTCTGGCTGGATAACACCCATTTTGAGTGGAGGACCAGGGAGAAAAGCTCCACCTTTAAAAAAAAAAAAACAAAATAACAGAGATATGAAAGGAGAGGTTATGGAAATGAGCAGGAAGATAAATGGACAGAGAAGGAATTGCAGTTAGTGGTGCGGTGTGAAAAAAGCAGGAAAAGTAAGAGTTTAGGAAGTAAATGCCGTATGAGGAGGAGTGATAAGGTACAAAATGGTTGGGAAGCAAAGTGGCTGTAAAAGTTGAAAAAAAAGTAATC
This sequence comes from Protopterus annectens, assembly GCF_019279795.1. Taxonomy (NCBI): domain Eukaryota; kingdom Metazoa; phylum Chordata; order Ceratodontiformes; family Protopteridae; genus Protopterus; species Protopterus annectens. Next base: position 462,077,167 of record NC_056739.1, read on the forward strand.
TGAATAAAGTTAGCCAGGTGAGCAGGAAGAACAGAGCCATCTTTCTCATAGGTGCTATTTAAACAAAGTTTTGAAACTATTTAAGTTTTGTATCTGTTTTAACTGTGTGGGGATTTCATTCCAGAGTTTTGCCGCATAATGTGTTGAATGTCCTACTGATACATAGTAAAAGTTTATTGTTAAAGCAAAAGTCTCTAGTGGGTTAATAGTACAGTAAAGTATTTTGTAATGATGGGCATTTGTCTGGAGAGTACAATAGGCTGTGGTTAATGATTAGTTGTGAGTATGTCAACTGGCTTAGGAGTTCAAGCCAATTTAATTATTTTAATGCAAGATAGTGGTGTCTGTTATAAGGTTGGTTGTAAATTTAGCTATTTTGTAGTAGCAGGAGGCTAGTTTAGTTTTATAAGTAGTGCTGATATTTGTAAGAATAGGGGAAGCATATGATAGAGAAGTAAGTAGGTATGTTGCTGCTATGGTGACCCTTGCTTGATTTGTCAGGTAGTGCGTTTCTTTGTAGAAGCCAAGGTTTTAGTGAATTTTCCTGACAGAATGAAGTATATGATGATCATATTTAAGGCTGTGATCTATTATGACTCTGAGTAGTTTAGTCTGGCTTATGGTTTAAATTTCTGTGTTATTACTTGAGGTAATGTGAAATGTGTGTTCTGGTTAAGGTGTTGTTTTGGAGTAAATAGCATACGTTTGTTCTTTTTGGCATTAAGCAGCAAGTTAGAATTTTTTAGTCATATTCAAATAGTGAAATATTTCTGAATGATTTGCTGTAATTTTTTTATGGATGGGGCAGAGCAGATGAGAGATGAAGTGTTGGCATATTGTACTTGAATAGCAAATGTTGTAGTAGTATGAAATTTATTTATAAAAAATATTAACTAGAAGGGGGCCGAGTATTGATCCTTTGGGAACACCAACAGAAACTGGTTGAAATGCTGAAAGATTTTGTAGGCCATTTAGTTGCTGCTGACAACTGCATAAATCTGTGAAACCAGAAGAGGGAGGGGTAAGTGAAACCTAGTGTTGCAGGTTCAGAGAGCAGCTTTTGGTGGGCATTTTGTCAAATGTTTTGGAAATTTCAAGGAAAAGTGAAGAAACAATGTTGCCTTCATTTCTGTATTGGTTTACTATATTGGTAAAGTTGAGGAGGGCAGTAGTAGTAGTACTGTGGTTGGGCCTGAAATCGTGCTGGGTGTTGGACAGGAGGTTGTGCTTGGTTATATGTCTCATAAACTGAGAGTGAATACATTTCTTGAGGATTTTAGAGGGGTGATAGGATAACAATAGGTCTGTAGTTTGTTAACTCTGTTGATGTACCTCCTTTGTGAAAGGATATAATAATGGATTTTTTTCAAGATGGATGGGACATAGTTTTCAGTTACTGATTGGCTGATTATAATGAAGACAAGGACGATTAGTACTTCTGTACCTATTTTGAGAAAGTCAGTGGGAAGATTATCGGCAGCTGAAGTTGTTGCTTTTAATTTGACTAGTATTTTTATATGGTTGATGTTAGGATGGGCTAAAAACTAAAAGACAGTGTGTTGCTTTCGAAAACAGATTAAAGTTGGACGGGTGAAGTGAGGTGGTCATTGATTAGTGATAGAACTGACTGGAAGGAATGAGTGTTAATGGAATCTGCTGTTTGAAGTGGAAGGGGAAGGTGTAGTGGTATGTCCAGGGTGTAATAGTTTATTTAGACAGGACAAAAACAGCACAGAGTTGCTTTGGTAATTTTTTTTTTTTTTGGGAGATTACTGTGGTATGATTTATTGCCAGATTTAGCAAGGATCTTGGTACAGTTTCTGAGATATCTAAAATTTGGTAGGCATGTTATGTTTTATTTTTATACCATTCTTTTAAAGCTTTCTCTTTGCAGCATGGGCTGTTTAGTCTCTTTTGTTAGCCAAGATGCTGTGTTAGATTTTACCCTTCTTGTCTTAACTGGTGCTAAATCATTTAGTATTTTTAGGAAGGTTTAATTGAAGTAAGTAACTGCTTCATCTAGGGGCATTACTCTTAATACAGTCCAGTTGTAGTGGGACAGACCTGTAATAAATGTATCTGTCAAATCTGGTTAAATTGCATACTTGCTTATAGATTATTTGTTCAGGTAAACTATGTCGTTGTTTGATTATATAGGTTGAGAAGTGGTCACTTATAGTATCTGGTAAACAACCAGAAGAATTTATATTATAGAGTTTATTTTTTATATAATTGTTTGTTTCCAGTTTTAAATATTATTTCATATTCTACTGGAACTTGTAACCTGTTTTAAACCTGATCTACTATATATCAAATACTGTTATAGATGGTCATACTATTCTGTCTAATTAATGACTCATTTATAATGTATCAGATTTTTGTCATAATGATAAATTTCTTAGGAGCTTTTCTACCCAGGCCTCCAGTGAAAAGTGGTGTTTTGACTAGTTGGCATTTCATTGTAAACAAATGCAAATAAATTATAAATAAATAAATGAATGAATAAATAAATCTGGCATTCACTGCAAAAGATGTCTAGCAAGTCAGCACAAAGGATTATGTCTCTAAGCTGTGATCAAGAGTCTTCCTGTAGAAAAGGGTACAGGGTTTGAGTCCTTCCAGTTCCATTTGCCTACTGTGTGACTCTATCCAAGTCACTTAATGAGGCAGTGCTCCTGGGTCACCCCTGAAAAGGGACACTTAAAAAAGGCTGCATGATATCTTGAGTACATAGATTTGTAGTATAAAATGTCAAACCTTCAGCTAAAGTGCATACATGGCAAGACTGTGCAATACAGTATATTAAACAACAGAATAACTGTAATATTAAAAGCAAAGCATTAAAAAATGTCCATCTTTCACTCAAAAGTGCATATAATTAATTTAGCCAAGTGCCCTGTTGAAAATCGGAAGCTTTCTCAATTATCCTTCTAGTGGTCATAGTTAATCTTACAAAGTTGCAGCTAGAAAGGCAATGCATACAAAAGGAATCTGAAATGTTGGCACTCAAAACACCAAGTGCTAACAAGCTGCAAAAAAAAAGTTTGAAAAGCAAGGAAAAGAGTAAATCTCAAAGATCACTCTTCTTTAAACTTCTTTTTTGTAGGGGAAAGCCTGCCCTTGCACCCCAAGAACTTATATATATGTACCAACTCCATGACTGCCATACCTCAGAGAACAGGGAATATTCCAAATAATGACCATCTTGGACTTTGTATATGTAAGTCCGTTTTTGGCCATTTAATCTCTGTGTTTCAGGACATGCTCTAGGGGGTCCAAACATTTCAAATGTTTACCATATAAAAGCCTAGGTTGGAAGCTTGCTACAAGCAAATCTGTGAAATCTGCCTCAAGAAAATGAAAATGAAATATTTCAGATTTCCATGTGTCGATGTACCTCATCGCGTTACTTTACAAATAAAAACCCTTGAATCTCAAGATTCTAGAACTGCATATGGCACATCACCACCCCATGCAACCACAAATCTTATAAGGAACAGGCAAAATATATAAAGTAAAAATCTGGACATTCTGTGAAAATCTGGACAGGTAACAGGTATGCTTCTGGATTTCCTGTGTTGTGCTGTAATCATCCAGTTATACTACTTCCATCAAAGAACCCCTGGTCTCTATGTTTCCAGCTCACTACTATAACCTAGTCTACCTACCCTGTACATACCTCTCAACCTCTTAGAGCAAAACATTTGGGCAAAGCCTAAAATGATGGGGGGACAAATAGGGACAGATTTTAAATATTGCTCTTACAAACTTAAAACGTTGATAGAATAATAGGTTTTGCATTAGCATTAATTTTCTGAAGGATGTGGAGTCTTAAACTCAAATGTTTGTCATTATTTAATGACTTCAATCCACAGCTATTTGCCAAAAAAGTACAGATTTTAGAAGTAACACACCAAAAATATGAGGCAAAAATCTTGACATTCTGCGAAAAACTGTACAGTTGAGAGGTATGACCCTGTATAACTGTTTTTAAGGTTGTATTCTCTGCTTTCCATCTATTAGGCTACATTATCTGCTGCACACAACTCTAGCTTCATGTGTTCCCTATTCTGCGTTGTTACCAAAATGCAGCAATGCCTGCATTATAAACTTAAATCCCTGAGTTCACAGTCTTATGTTTGTTCTGGTAAATGAATCAGCCCATACAGAGCACATTTTCAGTAAATACCCAGGGAAATAAATTCCTGGCTGCAGAATACAATACCTAACAACTTGTAAATGAATATCACTTAATAAAGCAATCAATAAATCTTTCAAAGAGTTTAATTAAGCTGCTTTAAACAAATCAGGGAGTCAATGGAGAACATCTGGTCTCACTAGTTTGTCTGCGTAGCTGTCAGAATGTTATGCTGATAGCATAGTTTGACAGCTGCCATACTGTACTGTCCTTTCAGGAGACTAGTGAATGGGTTTCATGGAAAAATATACACATAATTGATGTGACAGGAACCATAGAAATAAGTTAAAATATTCAATATGCAACACAGCCAAAAAGAGCCAAGGTGATTGCTGAACAACATAAAGTGCATTTTTAAGTAGTTTAATGTAAGGCAGTATAATTCTAAATATTAAAAAATTAATAATTTTTCCATAGTGAAAGTCGGTAGATAATAGAATGTAATATTCAGGATATTGGCAATACATGACTATAATAATAATTTTCTCATTACACCTGATGACTCAGATCAGTAAACACTGCAAATATGTTCAATTTAACACCATTTATAGCAGAAAATATTAAAAACTTCTTAAATTAACAAGAAGAAAAAGAAGAAGAAGGGGAAACAGTTAAAGAGATCATCACTGAAACATTTTTTAAATGGCTGTTATTTTCAATCTCTTTTTTGTCCTATCAGTTTGCAGAAAGGGTTAGCAGCCCCTCAGCCTACTAGTCTACAGCTTTCCACTTTTAAAGAAGTACTAGGTGCAGGAGTGGTTAAATGTGATGTTCCCTAGTTACTAATATAATTAATGATCTGTCTGTCAATTTATCTATTCTCCTGTCCATCTGTCTATCTACCCATCTTGCTAAAAAGAATAAATAACACCAGGCTACAACTAGAGACAAAAAAATGATGAGGTAGCTACTGAGCAATGGACAAAGCTATCTGTTCCTGTAACCACAACACTTCTGTTCTGGACCTGCACTTATACAAGATCCAATATTTGCACTGAAACCACAATCACTGCATAAAAAGCTTAAAAATAACATTAACATAGTTATAAACACCGCAAGCATTAAGATAAAAGCAATGTAAATAGCATCAAATGTAATACTTAATATATTTAGAGATCTACTGGTAAAATCTGTCAAAGCAAAATGAAAATTATTGTAACCCTACTAGCAGTACTCATTTCTGTGGTGTTTATGCCCAATGACTTCTTCCTTAAGAACACACTGAATATGAAACATTACAGATTCCTTTGGGAAATTTCTTTCAAAGCAGTTTAGCTTTGAAGAACAATGACAGAAAGGGAAGTAGGTCTCATATGGTTGTGATTATCTTGTTAGTAATTCATATGACATCATCTAGCATGATTATCCTAGGCAGCTCTTTTGTTGAAGCTAATTCTAACTCAAAAGTCCTCCTAACAACAGTATTCTTTCCACCAGATCATAGGTTGTCCGAAAGGAAAAAACGGACAATTCTGTTATTATCTTGGTCTGATATTTATTGAATGATAGTAATTCTGCCTGCTTTGTAAATAACAAACATTTGTGTTACTTTCTTTTAATTGGCAAGAAAGATAAGATACACTGACTGTGGCCTGTGAGAGAACATATTTAAAGACAGCTATACACTATATGCAGTTTTGAGACCTGACTTCCAGGTGGACGAATGTCTTGGTAAGTTTATATCCTCTTATTTTGATGATTCACACAATAAGTTGTGAAATCAGTTGAATCAGAAAACTACTAACTATTTTTATATCTAACTTTTTTATTTATTCATTCATGATGTTATATGTCTGTCAGTTTATTTATTTATGTATTTATATATGTACTTATTTATTTAATGTTTACTAACTGGGTATATGAACTAGTCTAAAGACCCTTTTTAGCCATGACCCAGGCACATAGTCACTAGCACAAGATTACATGACATAGACAAATATTACTCGGTTATTACATATGAATTATTCTAATATGTAGTAATATACAGGGATGCTAAATTTAAACAACTCTGTAGCAGTGCTACTAGATATATACAGTTCATTAACTGAGAAGCATATATAAAACCAATTATTAGAAATAAATCACACATATACGAGGGACTGTCTATAGCAATAGCAATTGAAAAGTAGTCACAATGAAATTAATTGTGTTGTCAAATAGCATAGATTATTAGGATGCATAGGATGTATTGGTTTTATTAGTAAATAGAAATGAACACATCTAGTCTTCATTATTGCCAGGCTGAAATTTGACCTCACAAGTGAACAGTGAGCAGAACTGAGCATACATGTAATGTAAACTAACAATGAAATGTATAATCCCTCATATAGCATAACTTAATAAGTTTATATGTTATATCAGTGAATAGAATTAACATAATCATATATTCTCATACTTGAACATACGTAGGCTAAGACAGTGAACAGAGCTGACCATCTACTACCATCGCACCTGCTATGATTGAATTAACAAGTTAGGCTAATTAAGTACTAAGCAAGAGAAAAAACTATTCCAGTATTACTGTGTAAGAACATATAGACATATATATATATATACTGTTGGGTCTCATCTGAGTTTTTATACCACTCTGAGTTTTTATGTCAGTTTAGGTCATAAAAACATAGCTTGTTTATGGGGAGCAGTAGCAATGTAACAAAGAGTTGTCACCAAAGCAGTTGTACAAGTAGAATTATTTGAAGTATTCAAAAGTTTGCTTTCTTTTTAATTTCATTAAGTGGTTTGTTTCCTCATTTCAGGTAGAAGATAGCTCTAGTTAGCTGGAGTGACCTTACTATAGCTTTTCTTCCCAGATGATCTTCAGAAAGATGGACAATAGTTGGGAAAATGCATTGAATCCTGGAGTCCTACTGCAAAGGGGTTGTTTTAATTTTTATTTTATTTCATTTACTAGATGGACAGGATCTTCCACACAGAAGGTTAAATGTTAATGTGGAGAGAAGAAGATGGGCTCAAGCAGCAAATGGAAGCCAGTTAGCTTTTGAATGGGATCTTCATTCTCGGGAAAGAGGGTATACACATTTGCAGATACTATTAATTACTGTATGAAGGGAAGAGAGTGAATCATATAATCAGAATTAAGAGTTATTTCTGAGACAGTGTACTCCAACTTAAGAATAAGCACATTGATGCCAATTGTCAATTTCACTTCTGCTGTAAAGTGATTGGCTGTGGCATAGGAGGCTACAAGTTAGCCATTGACTTTATCAGCTGTTATTTCAGTGTGAGGTTTGAAGAAGGTTTCAGATCCACATTAAGGCATAGGCATCTGTTTTGTGCAATTTGCTTCATGTGACATTTTTAAGATTTGTTAAATTTAATGGGGGGGGGCTGTTTAGTAAATTCTGTGTTGTACCAAAAAAGCACAGAAGCAGTTTTTGAGGTGATGTATGAGAACTGATAGGATAAGAAGTTGTGACTAATATTGGTAAACAACTTTTTGAAGGAATGCTGATGATGAACCTGCTCTATGCAGAATAGCATCATAAGCAGATAGTGCTATTTAGTCAATATATCCACTGAAGAGGTTATACTAATTACAGAAAGAGAAAAGGGAATGAGTCCTAGGATGGAGCCCTGTGGATCACCTGCAGAGAGTGTATCCTTGTCGGAGGTTTGGCTTCCCACCATGAATGTCCTTTGGCTTTGGCAGTATGGTATTAGTGATAAATCATATGTTTCTAATGTGTTTAGGGGGTTTGGTGATGTACAGCTCAATACATAGGTTTGCATCTAGTATATGAAAAGGCTATCTGTCTTCCACAGTTTCCACATTGGCTAAAAAAATATGTTACTATTTAGAAGGCCTTTGGAGTAATGTGCCATCATATCTCTCAACCACTTAGTACAAGAAATCTGGACCAAGCCTACAATAATGTTGTTACAAAGGTCCAATAATGGGGAAAGATTTCAAATATTGCTCTTATAAACTTAAAAAGTTGCTAAAATAAGAGGATTTGTGATAGCATACATTTCCTGAAATATATGAAGTCTGAAACTCAAATATACATCATTATTTTGTAATTTGCCTGAAAACCACAAATTTTATGAGGAACAGACCAAAACTGAGAGGCAAAAATCTGGACATTCTTTGAAATCTGGACAGTTGAGAGGTATCTGTGGCCTGTCTTAAAATCATGTCAAGGAGCCACTAAATTGCTATCCTTGTTACAGCCATATACCTGTTGGTAAGTAATGTTCTCAAAAAAATCTCGGTAAATGGCAAAGTACAAACGTTGGTCTATAATTTCTTCTACACCAGTTTCAGGATGTGTTTGAACTGATGGGAGACAATTTCATAAGGGAGAGATTGAAAATGCAAGTAAGCAATTACTAGGGCTGCCATTCTTAGAGAGACAGAATGAATGTCATGTGGATTTGCTTTCCTACTGTGCTTTTCCAGTAGCTGTCTGACAGTCCTACTGGACATAGCTTGGAAAAAAAGGAGGTTGTGGATTCTGATAGTGGTTTGGAGTCAGAGTGAGCTATGTTGGGACTATCAAAGCTAAGCATACTTGATGGGTTACAACTGTGTTAGGGGGTATTAACAGGAGATGATATTAGGGTTTAGAAGATCTGAGGGTTCTTTAAGAGGTCCTATTGGACTTCTTCTCATCCAAGAAGGTTATTAGCTAGATTTACAAAGGTTACCACAAAGTGTACACATTCTGAATTAAAAAACAGCGCTACTACAATGATTGTGTTGTCTATTCATTTAATAAAAGGCTACGCTAACTGTACACACAGTGTACCCTCAGGGATAACCTTTATGATTATGGCCTTATGTCTTTTATATTTGTCAATAATGTTTTAGTTGAGAGGCCACCAGGATTTGTTTACAAGTAAGGAATGCCAGCTTAGCTTCCACAGCATTTCTTTTGTAAGGTCTTCTGATGTCCAGGAAGGACTGATGATCAGATGCATTCTTAGCTCTTTCCATTTTTTCATCCCTTGTTTGAGGTTTTTCTGAGAATTTATTGTGGTTGTGACATTTGCAAAGTGTTATCCCCTGAGGCATCTCTGTCTAAGTAGGAAATGTTTATCTAATAGTGACTGAATAAGCTACAAAAGGTACAGTACATGATATGTACCTCTCATCATTGCAGTGTTTAAATAATGTTATTATACAAAGATGGTGCTCATACCACCCTTTACTCTTAAAAGGTTATCTGTACCTTAGAGCAAACTTCAAAAGAATATAAAATCGAAAGTGTTAGTCTTACAGTCCGCACAAAGGTAAAATGATCCTTTTATCTCCATTAATGAGTACTGTGTGAACCCATATTAAATATGATATTTCAGCTTGTTCTATACCACAACTTATAATTTTCTATTGTGACATAAAAGTCATTTTGTAAGATTAACTGCAATGTCATAATGTTTGATTATGTTGTACACTGGAGATGGCAAGAGGGAGAACAGGAGACAACAACATGAAAAGCAAACATTCAGTTTTCAAATAAATAGTCCATTCATAGTAGGGAAGAAGAACATAGCTCTTAGCATGAGAGAATTGCCTGAGATTTGCCCAGATTTGATGGGGTAAAACTACCAAGAAGAGATCAGCTGCTCTTTAAGCTACTGTCACTAAACGGACAAACATTTAAAGTAAACTATACATGCAAATACAGAACCTTTTGTATGCTGAATCATACTGTTTGACAGCATGGACATAATTTGAGTTAAAAGACTGCTTAGTCACTTTGGTTAGTTTGCACAAAGAGAGTGGAAAGTGGAAACAGAAATATATACCTAACAGGAGACTGTTATGTAAGATCAAGCTGGAAAACCTAATACAAAAGCAAGAAATATAAAAACCATTACAGCAGACAAAGAAGGAAAAATGTATACTAGAAATAACTGTCCCTTACATTAAGTAAGATTAAGAAATATGGCCAAATGGCTAAAGCAAGTTTTGCATGGGTGATAAAATGTTTTGAAACTTTGATGAATCGTGGAAAAGTCAGTTGATTTGGGGGTTATATAAACCCAAAAGCCATTACTGATAACTATTTGAGTACTGTTAACTCAGGTTAATTTTAGTTTTGTTGTTTACTCTTTGGAGACTATGATATTAGGCACATACAAAGTTTTCTATCTCACAGATAAAATTTTTATTTTACAGAATTTTATGATTTTACAATCACAAGCCATGTACTCCTTTCTTTGTTTGATGGTGTATGGACTGATTTCCTTTTCTATAGCTGGTGGAGTTACAGATTTGTTCACACACAGAGCGTGTATCTTGCGGGACTTAAAAAGTCCAACATACTCTAAGACTGGAGACATCTTCATTGGTGGGATATTTGCAATTCACATAGAAATTCTGAACCCGAACACTGACTTTAGTGTTATACCTCAACCAATACAATGCCAAAGGTAAGGACAGAGGTGTACATTTCAATTAATAGTTTAATTAAGACATTATCCTTATTTCCAGCAAACTGTTACATTTTCAACTTAAAAAAAATATCAGCAGATCCATCTAGGTATCTTTGGTTCTACAAATCTAACAAATACTTTTGCAATCAAAATCTGTACAGTGTTTAATCTGCTATTGTTAAACTTAGAAAAATGTTGTTTATCTTGATAAAAGTAAAGAAAAAATGCTTTGCTCTATTTAGCCTTTTGTGGTAAAACATATTTCTTCATTTATGCCACTATTTACCTGCATTTCCAGAAACCGTTACAGAAGAATGAATGTCTGTGGTATTTTCTGCTTTGATTATAAGCACACATATCACTTATGCTATAGTATAGTTCCTTTGACATTTAATGGTTTGTTTTTGCTGGAGTTAAATAGGTTTCCCACAACTATTAAGTTTCCTTCCTATGTGAATACTGTACACTTGGGTTTACAGCAAAATACTATAATACAAGAACCATGCTAATCGTCTGCATTATACTAGCCTAATTTTCTGAACTTCCAGCTCTCTGTTGTTGCTCTCACTATAATACATTGCTTTGTTCAAGCAAATTTCAGTTTTTAGAATGACAGTATTATTCCATAACAGTGAGTTCATAAGGGAACACATGTTGTGTATGGGAGACAGTAATGTCCCAGTGTGGAGCCTACTGACTCTGACCCCCCCCCCTACAGGTGCTGACAGGGACAGCACAAGAGTATATAACAGAAATAGTCTTGACCACTGGCATTTATGAGAGTCACAGGATTTCAGTAAAAGGGAGATCAGCCAGATATCTGTGGAAAGTGTTAAGACAAAATAATGTATCATGGAACTGTAAACTTAATCCATTATATAATAATGAAAAAGAGGTGCCCACCCATGTACAAACATAGCTGCCTACTAATAGCCTACATAAACAAAAGTGCACACAATCAAAACAAACGTTAATAAATAAGCAAAAAGTGAAGGAGTCAATGCAGGGAAAGCCTTCTATTTAAATTCAAGAGTAACAACTAATTTTACAGTTGTCTTAAGCTGGTAAAAAACTGAAAGGGATGCAGCACCTTTGCCAAAAATAAAGGAATTTTGCCAGCTCTGTGGCATAGAGAGATAAAGCACTGACTACATCACTTGAGACCAGGGTTCTTGAAGCAGCTTGGATGCCTGCAGAACCTGGTGGTGGAGGATGGGAATGAGCAGCCATTGGCAGCCTTGGTTTATCACATGAGTGGAACCTAATAGAAGCACTTTGAGTTTACCCCAAGCTGACTAAGGGGTAGGTTGAACCCCAGGACCAGTCAGTTAGCTCATTTTCTACCAACCGTCACTGCAGAGTGGATAAGCTGATAGGAGATTCCTGTGCAATTAATATGCTGTAGGGCTCTCTTTTTGTCTGGGAATTCCTGCCTCCCAATTCCATGGAACAAATGACATGACTGAGTACAGGTAGAGGGGTCATTGGGCTTTGTCCCTCAGAGGAGGGGATAAAAAATGAAAGAATCATATAGGTTTGGGAGTATAAATTCTAATGATTATCAAAATAAAAGAAATATTTCAGATGTTTACAAATTATTCTAGTTGACACTACCAGACTAGTAAATAACTAGTAACATGACTAGTACACTGAATAATAAATCTCTGTAATTGTAAGAGAATACACTTTAACATGAGTTTTTACACAAAGTCAAGTATGCTATTCTAAAATTACTAGAAATACTATTAAATACATTTATTCAAAGTGTGTTCCATGGCATAGAGGCTTTATCTCTGCATTGGAAACAATAAATTGACCATAGGTGTGAGTGTGAAGTGTGGAAGAACTATCATGGCAAGGCTAGCAACCTTAGCCAACCTTGGCTCTAGATGACTGTGGCTGTGAAGTGATATCCTGGCTCCATGTGTAGACAAATGGGAAAAAGGGGATTTGGATGGATGGATTTACCCAGACAACCTATGTTCAGCTAGTGGCCTGTGTGAAAGACTAGTCAGCTGGGGGTTAATGGGAGTGAGACAGAGAGAGATCCTAACTTAACCTTCTCAATGGCAGGGCCTCCATCCTGGGAAGGCCTGAAAGTGCAATAGAAGTGTTTAGGAGGCATCATCCCAACAATGAGTGCACAAACTCATGTACAGATGAGCATTAGATATGTGCTGCAATATGCACCCTCACTGTCTCTCAGTCCAGTGGGCATTGCACCACATAGTCTGGTTAATATGGGGGTTGTTAGTGGCATATAAATATGTTGTCTAATCCTCACTAAATGATGGCTGAAGTCCTCATTTCTAATGTCTCTCTCCCAGTGTCCTGTTCTGCAAAAACAGGGATCAGAGAAACATATAGACCAGTTTGGGATTGGAAACTTAACAGTTCTGGGAGAATGGGTGCCCAAATATAATAATAAATGAATGAGTGAATGAATAACCCAATCAATCAATCAATCAATCAAAAGCACCATCCCAGATAATTGTAGATGGAAATATAGTCCTTGTCTATTAAGGCAGACCTAAATCTGACCCAGAAAATATAGAACTACAACTCTAACATATTTCTGAAATAAAACAATAAAAAGATAATCACATTCTATGTAGTCTTAGTGGATTAAGTCTGATTTAGCTCTGTTAAAATATAAACCTGTTTTTGAATCTGACGTCTTTCTTTGAATGTGACAAGAGTCCACCTATTTTACTTACACCTAGTAAAGGCCTCTGAAATATAAAAACAATGTGTTGTTCTATGTTGCTTCAAAAATTTCAGAAAAGTGATTATGTAGATACAAAATCACACCATGAAAAGAAGTAGCTTGCTAAATGGTCCTGAAAGGCACAATGTCAAACATCACATAGTTAAAACTTATGTGAATTCACAAAACATCAGCTACCATATATATAACCATTTAATGTGTCCCTGATGAGCTAAGCAGTGCATCATGACATCTAAAAACAGAAATGTCTCAATGCTTCTTCTCTTTTCATCATGATTTCTATTAATTCTGGCCATTTTTAAATGCTCCAGAACCATTTTATTAAAGGTGTACTGACAAAAGCCACTTTATCTATTGATGACATCACTGCAAAGACAGCATCAGGAGCATCCACAGTTTTAAATGGATTCAACATAAGGTATGCATAGGGGATCACCCATGTAAAGTTATGGCTGTATCCCTGTGTCATCCCTGTGTTGATGTCAACATGGAGTAAGTCTGGCTGTTGTCAGAATGTCCAACAATACCTTTTACAGAGGATTTTCTTAAAAACGTGAATTTATATCTGGGAGGATTTAGGAGGAAAAGAATAACCTTTTTATGTCCCATATGTTGTGATGCAAAAGGTAAGTCCAGAACTTTTCAGGGACATTTAGTGAAATAAAAAATAAGAATTATTTAATAAGAACAGTCCAAACTATACTAACTGAAATATGAAACTACCATGAAAAGAAAAGTAACAGAAATTATTTTAGCAGGGATGGTCTGCCCCTGCAAAACAATAGGGGCAGATGTGTGCCATTATATTCCTACAGAGTCTAAAGTCACTGTACCTGAGAAACAGAAGAAATACTTGGTTTCACAACTTAGTAGAGAATCATAGGACCATTTACACCTTGCTATCACTCACCCTCATAGTGTACCTCCTGCTTCCAGTCAGGTGAAACAGGTATGGCCTGAAATACATTTTTGAATGCCCATTCAATAATGAAGGACATTTATTTAAGATGTTATAGTGTCACTCTGTTTAATACATAGGAGGATTTTGTTTCAGAGAAGAGGTAGATGTTGGGCAATCTGTCCCTCCACTGTGCTTTGTTCATATATTGATGACAGTTTAAGTCTTTTGATCTAGTGTTTGCAGAGCTGTTAGTTTTATGAAGATACAAGAGGTCCAGGAAGGCTGGGTCTTTGACAGAATGTAAAGCAAGACAGAGCATTATGTAGGAACCCATTAGGAGATACAATACATGGCATGGCTAGGGCTTTAAGTCCGTCTTGGTATCTTAGGGTCTTTAAGAAAGTAAACTTTTAAATTAGGAGCTGCTGGGGCCTTTCTTATTGAACTACATGTTGAGATAGGTACACACTCAAGGAGGCATTGCACTGGGTCAGTGTTTACCAATCAAACGCCTGTTAATTATACATAGACCATCAAAACTGCCATTCCTTGAAAGGCCAAATGATTGTACAGAAGTTCATCAAATAATCATAGTAGGCCAACATAAAGGAAATAGAATGGACAGAAGAGGATTCAGTGGGGGGATGTGCCACCCCACACCCCTGTTAGTTATATATACCAACTCCAAGATCGCACTACAGTGGTGAAAGGGCAGGTTTCCTTATCCCTACTTACTGGTAAGTATGTGCTACATTTTGTTCCCTTTATATTGGCCAACTAAAGAGTGCTTAGCCAACTATGAGCATTCCATAAACTTATATATGATTATTTGGCCTTTCATGGAACAGAACATTCAATGGTCTATGTACAATGAATGGTCATTCAATGAACGTTCCATTCGATCAGTAAACCTACACCCCCATTGCACTCAATAACTGATCTAGCTGAAGCTGAGGATAATAATGTGTTTTGACATGAATGACTTTATTGTATAGCCAATGCTCAGCTTCTGGTGTCATTCTAAGGGGATCCAGTATCTGTCTGCTTGGGATGACATGGTCGACAGACCACGATGCTTTGCCACAGATGGCCTGCACCTGTCGCCCCTGAGATTCTGGATACTGGCTAAGGCTCTTGCTGTGCCTTTTTTAGGCAGTAATAGTGCCTTTTTTAGACAAGGTTCAAATAACAAATTCACCACGTTAACAGGAACAGGCAAGCAAAAACTGAGGGTAATACTACTCAATGCTATAAGTCTAAATCTCAAAATGCACTCACTCGAGGCACTCCTTAAAATGGAGAACATCGATATCTGTGCAGTGACTGAGACCTGGTTCAAGGCTCCAGAGAGCACCCCTGCACTACCAGGCTATAACTCATACCACACTTTTTGGCCATGTAACCTGGACTGAAGCACCAAAGGCAGAGGTGTGTCCATATTCATTAAGGATATCCACACCTCCAGGCTAGTTGCTCAGCATAATGCCTCCGAGGTTATCCAAGTGCAACTAACTCTGGGCAAAACTGCAATCCAAATTGTAGATTGCTACAGATCCCCCACCATGTCCCAGGATTCCCACTCCTCTTTTCCTGATGTACTGGAAAATATTAGGGTTCAACCAAACACCATAATAATGGGTGGCTTCAACTACCCCATCATTAACTTGGAAAACTGCTCGTGTACCAACTCCTTAGCTCAACGCTTTCTGGAATTCATAAACTCCATTGCCCTGGATCAACTTACCCACACCCCCACCAGGGGCAACAATATCCTAGACCTAGTCATTACCAACATGAGTGACCAGTGTTCCACACCTGAAGTCAACTCCTCGTTGGTCCAATCCGACCATAAGCTAATCTCCCTTGATATCCACATCCCGCTCCCACCCCCCATTAAGGAAACTACAGTAAAACATTTCTCCAAAGCTAACTTCATGCTTCTTAAGACAGAAGTGGTGAACTTCATGACATGCATGCAGATGGACAATACAGTTACAACTGCTGAATCCTACACAAATGCACTCTATAAGCACTTACATGAGTGCATGGGTCGTGCTATCCCAAACAGAAACAAGACACTATCCTCCAAAAAAAGGAAGCCAATCTGGTGGTCCCCTGCCATAAACAAACTGTACAACAGAAGGAAGAAACTGTTGCAAAAGACAGTAAAATCCTATAAGTGGAGCAGCTCCCTGGTCAGCCTCAGTAAGAAGATGAGATCTCTTATAAGATCCTCCAAAGCTAGCTACGAAAACAAAATCGCCACTAATTCTAAGGACAACTGCAAAGCATTCTATAGCTATGTCAAGAATCTCGATGGCAACACCCAGATCTGCTCTGAGTTACAGCACAACGGCATGAAAATTACAGAACCAACTGATATTGCCAACATCCTGGCAGATAGGTTCAGTGCTAACTTTACCCCCCTCACCCCCTAAAGGGCCCATATCTATACAGGAAGAATGCAGAGTCCCTGTAATCACAACTATGCAGGTAAAAGCTGCACTCTCTAAAGCCAAAAACACAGCATCCATGGGACCGGACAACATCCCAGGCTGCGTTTTACATGAACTTCAGAACGAACTGGCTCCCCACTTAAACACCATGTTCAATAATAGCCTTGCATCAGGCTTTGTTCCCACTGAATGGCACACAGCAACAGTTATCCCACTCCCCAAAGGGGGAGCCACCACTGATCTCGGGAACTATTGACCTATTAGCCTGACGAGCCTGGTCTGTAAGGCCATGGAACGTATCATCATGGAACTCATAAACAAAGACATTGATAACCTCCAAACTCTGGATCCCACCCAGTTCGGATTTGTGAAAGGCAGATCATGCCTCCTAAACCTGATCGACTTCTTTGAGGCAGTCACCAAAGCCGTAGATGAGGGTAAGGTGGTTCACACAGCCAATCTTGACCTCGCCAAGGCTTTTGACACCATCCCCCATTCTGGAATTATAGCTAAACTCACTAAACTAGGTATGAATCCCTACATCACAAGATGGGTTGCCAACTGGCTCACTGACAGAACCCACACTGTAAAAGTTGCAGACTCCAAATCTGACCTCAAAGCAGTGACAAGTGGAGTACCACAGGGTTCCATCCTGGGACCTCTCCTGTTTGGTATCTACTTCTCTGAAGTATAGGCTAATACAGAAGGCCTCTGGCTAACGAAGTCCACAGATGACTGCAAACTAGGAGCCATAGTCAAGTCCCCAAATGATGTGAATATCCTACAGAAGGGACTCACTGAGACAGATGCCTGGTGTCTGAGCCATCGCCTCAAGCTCAATGCCAAAAATTGCAGTGTCATCCTCTTTGGTACCCATGAATTACCACACAGGCAGCAATCTACTTAACACCGAATGTGTGATAAGAGACCTTGGGATCCAGGTGGACAGTAATCTCTCCTTTGATAGTCACATCGCCACAGTAGTCAGGAAGTCCTTCTACGTGGCACACCATCATAAAAGGATTCTTATCCAGGAAAAAAGAGGTCATTGTTCCCCTCTACTCGACACTCATTAGACCAATTATAGAGAACAACTCCCCTTTTGGAATGTACCGCAGAAGACATCTACAGCAGCTGGAAAGGCCACAGAAGTACCTCACAAAGAGGATTACTGGCCTCA
The DNA here is from genome assembly GCF_019279795.1 of Protopterus annectens. Classification (NCBI taxonomy): domain Eukaryota; kingdom Metazoa; phylum Chordata; order Ceratodontiformes; family Protopteridae; genus Protopterus; species Protopterus annectens. The sequence continues at coordinate 462,095,029 of NC_056739.1, forward strand.
AACAAATGCCCTACACTGACCGCCTCAAAAAACTCCAGCTTTACTCTGTAGCATATCGCCTACTCCGAGATGATCTCTGCCTAACATATAAAGCTATGTCAAACCCAGAGCTGTTGGACATGCTGCACCTAATGAAATCCCAATCCCTCCAAGATAAATGCTCTAGGGACCTAAACCTTGTCACCACAATAAACAGGACATGCTGGAGGGATAGATTCCTGTCCCAGAGACTTCCCATACTCTGGAACAGGCTACCCATCTATGTCAAGCAAAGTTCTTCATTAGCACACTTCAAGAAAAATCTTGATGAGTGGATGGGAAATAGGAAATACACCCCGGGGATCACTTCTATGTCTCTGCGCCACAGTGGCACAGGAAAATAACTTTCTTGGGTGGCGTAAGCCAGGGAACCTTGGTGGCTAGGCTTATGTAGGTCCTTGAGCTGATAGCCTAGTACCTACCTATGAACCTATGGACCTATGAGATGCCTTTAGTAGTAGGTTGTGCTAATGGATTTCTCACTATTGCTGATACATGGTGGTTATAAGTGAGATGTCGACTATGGTGTCAGTATATCTGATTTCTGTATCAGTTTGGATGGAGTCTGGCTATGCTAAAGGTTGGGGCAGAATATATATATATATATATATATATATATATATATATATATATATATATATATATATTTATTTATTTATTTATTTTTTTGCCAAAAACAACAATGCTCTACTTTTTTGACCCATACAGTATCACAGATACAAATGGAAGGTAAACTGTGTCATGAATGATAACTCCATACATTTCTTCAAATTTCCCACCTCCCTAAGAACCATTTCACTATTACTGTCTAAGATGTAGCACTAGTAAGTGGTAGTAATTAGTAGTAAGCACTCTTAAGCACTAGTAAGTGGGTTTAAGGCCATTTGCATAGGGGTAAGCAATGCACACACAGGTGAAGCAAGATCGAAGCTAACTCTCTGTAAGCATATGTAACCAGAGGTTAGCATTGCTTACCCTCGAGCAAAGCCGCGCAAACCTGCTTACAAGTGCTCAAAAGTGCCTTGATCACTCAGTATGCATCAGCCACCATTCTAGGCAGGAAAAAATAACCAGGCTTTGGAGGTTGTGAACCCAGGACCCTTCAGTCACAGTACTTAACCTCTAAGCCAACGCAACAGTACATAAGAAAACAAGCTCAACATGTGAAAGGACTTTCATACAGCCTTATGTTGTATACCAGCTACATCACATAAATATGTGAAATGGTGTATTGCAGTAAGCACAGATGTGAAGTGCTATTGTAATAAAGTGTAGAAGTCCCCAGGACCCCATACAGTGTATGTACACATGAATCATGGATACCAGACACATATATAACCTGTAATGAATAATAAATCACTGCCAAAAAGCAAATATAATGCTAATTAACTATTAAGCAATGCTAAGCGCTGCACCGCTCAGCTTAGTAAGTGTAAGCAATGTGTAGGGCAGCCAATTAAATCTGCCTATTGGTATACCTCTTTAAGCACTGTCAACCTTAGGTAAGCAGGTGTGCCCGTAACTTAGCTATTCAAAACCGGCCAATCACAGAAAAGTGTGGGAAATCGGCCGTATTTAAACCCCACAGGTGGGAATATTTCCCATAATTAGCAGGCAGAATGGCTGGTGTGGGTGAAGGCACTCAATTTAGAGCGCAGCGCTGGGGCATCCAGGAGTCAAAAATCATGGTATGGCTCCTGGTAAAACACCATGAGCAGAGACTACTGAAGGGCCAGTACCAGGGCTCACAGTATAAAATGGAGGCCTGGGACATTCTCACCCGTGACCTCACCAGTGCCACAGGTATCCCCCAGACTGGTGAGCAGGTCAGGCACCATCATGCTGATCTGAAGCAGCAGAGGGGGGATGTACTGGAACACCTGATCCTGGAATCTCGGCAGATGCCCATTGCCCCAGGACTGAGTAAGTACTCATTCTACTAAGTAGTTAATAATTGCCTAGCTTGTGTATACTATGGATAGGTATGGCTAACTATCACTGTATTTCTCTGACAGCTGCAGATGAGCAGGCTGTGAACCAGCAAGCCCATGATGCTAGGTTGCAAAGGCTGCGTTGCGAGGCAGGTTAGTAATTATTCTGCATGTACTGTCATAACAAATAAATATAAGAGCCTTAGAAAGTGTCATACCAGTATAAATAAAGGTGTAATATTCTGTGTATAAAGGTATGACCCCTGGAGTGCTTCTGTTTACTCTTCTTTCATATGTTGTTGTACTGTTGCATTCTATACATAGTTCTGTTGTATTAAGCAGTGTTACTCACACTGTGGTATGCAGATAAAATGTGTATGAAGTTCTGTATAACAATGTTGGAAGTGCCAAGAGGTCAGTCATATTGTACAACTGAGAGAGACTTAGACAGAAAACATTAGAAAGCTTTACAACAATTCCCTGATAGCACAGTGTGCTGTGATGTTAACTGCAATGTTTTTGTCACACACAGCAGGGGTTTGAATCCTGGAAGTGCTAGTAAGTTGTATGCATACTCATACCCCACAACTGTACAGATTTTGTTAGAATGTTCAGATAGAAATCTGTATGCATAATTACACCCAACAACTGTAAAGAATTTGCTAGAATGTTCAGATAGAAAGTTGTATGCATATTAATACCCCTCATCTGTTCCAATCTGTCCAGCATGTCCAGATAAATGGCTCACATCACCAGCCTGGTACCCTGTTCCCCTGAAAAATCAGTGTGATGATCCAAGAAATGTAGGCAGCCATTAATGACATATAACTGATAGTCAGACCTGTACATAGTCAGAGAATGTATATGAAAACAAATTTGTCATTCTAGCATCTCACCCAAAGTGTATGAGAGCAATTCTCAGAATATGTTGCATTAACACCTGTATCTTGTCACGCCTGTATGTAAGACACAGGTCACATATATAATAATCTACAAACATACCATTGTACAATATAAGGCCAGTGGGTAGTGTAATAATACATGTAAGAGACAGATCACTGCAGTGACTAAGAATGTTGTGAAAACTACAAGGATATATTAGTTGTTAATTGAACTCTCTCTCTCACCCCTACCATATGTGCAAAAATAACCCAATTACACACCTCAGTCGGTATATGTACACTCCAAACTTTTGTTGGGACATATGTCCTATTAGTTTATAAATATTCACATTTGTTTCTATGCATGTGTCATGTTAAAATACCCCCATATTGGTGGCCTGTTGCCATCAATGAAACCTGCATGCTGCTGTAATGGCCACTGTTGTTCCATATATGCATGTGTTCTGCTTGCTCTGCAATTGTTTTAAATCTGGTGTCTTAGGTTAATGGGAATACCTATTCATGCTGTTATAACTAATCCTGAATGCTGTTGACTATTACTAACTCATATCTTTCTTAAACCTGCTACAACATAGCTCGTATGGGAAGGCCAGTCCCAGCGGACCCACCTGTCCCACCTCTGCTGGCCATGGCACTTGGCACCAGCATGTCTGGGGCCCAGCTTGGGACCTCCTCCTCCGTTGGCCCTGTGCCACCTTCGGGTGGAACTGCCACAGGGGATGGGGCTCACCCCCCTGGGAGCGGGGGTGGAGAGGAACCTGTCACCCATCATCAGGTCCAGGCCATGGTGCTTAGGAAGCTTGATAGGGAGTTTCGAGACCAGCTACGCCAGCTTGAGGGCCGAGTGCCACAATTAGAGGGTGAGCCTGCCCTTCCTACACAGCCCCCAGCACAGCCACATTAGGGCCATGAAGGTGCAGTGGTGACTGCCCATGGGTGGGGACCTCAGCCCCACTGTGGCCATTTGGGGGCTCATGGGCTTGCGACTTCCAAACACCCCTGCACGTCCAATATGTCCCCCCCCCCACATGTGCCATATACTGCCCCCGTATGCTGTCTGGTCTGTCTTATCTGTTATCCTACCCAACCTAGCTGAACAAACACAAAATAAACTACTAAAATAGAAAAAAAAACAGCTTCAGAAAGCAACCAGTAGTTTTAAAGTGCATAAAGCACTTTTCGTTTAATAAAATCAAACTTCTTCAGATGCAAACATTCAAGGTACAAGTCTCAGTTAAATAAAATACCAGAAAGTGCTTGAGCCTGTCAGCTCACATGCTGTGATGACATCAGGAAAAATAGTTAACCCTTCCTGTTCTACACACTATGAAAAAATACTGTTTAAAACTAAAACAATGCTGACAACCATGGACAAGGAAGATTGAAGCTATGGTTTAAAAGTAAAGTATGCTGATAGGTAAACTTTGAACAACAAGAACAAATAAACATACGAAATAATAAGGTTACCTATAAGGAATTACTATTACACTGCAGGTCAGGCACACCCCCCTCCTGTTTGTTGTCTTCTTTCCACAGTGTATGTTGTTAGAGGTAAATCCCCAATCCATCTGAGATGCTGTTTGCCAAACGACAGATCTAGTTCCTGCTCACAGTGAATGATAAGGGCCAACACCACCAAGGTGTTCCTAGATATTCGATTGTGTTTTCATGCAGTTGGCTATGGGAATATTAACACAGCTGTTTCACATGCAATCAGCTAGGGGAGGGCTGAAATTCATGCAGAGGCCATCAGCTCATCATGAGCATCACTTAAAATACACATGCTGCTTCCTAAACAAAGCAGGTGTAGGTCTCCACATCAACCAGAGATGGAGTGGAAGAGGCAGACAGAGGCAAAGACATGTCAGGGAGGGGTGGGAGAGTAAAACAGAAGCATGTTAGTGTCACACACCTACCAGCACATGGTATCAAACCCCTGACAACTATGTAGCGCTATTATACTTCTATGCAATTATTATATGTGCCAAATGGGTTACCTGCTGTGGAGCACTAAGAACATATATGTGATGGTGAGTGACATCTGCAACAGGGATACAACAGCTATACGGTAGGTAATGTACACGTGCCTGTCCACATGAACAGGTGCCAGCGTCAACACAGTCACACTCTCACAGGGACACACACACATTGACACACTTGGCAGGGCCAAGTGTACAACTCATCAGGAGTGGGATTGCTATAACACATCACTGTACACATATCACATGCACTGCACTGGTCATATGGAGGTTGTATGGGCAAAGGGTATCAGGAGGTGTCTGACATCAGACAGCATGCTTCAGTATGCCCATGGGGGTTGTAATGAGTGTGGATGTGAACATACGCACCATACAACACACACACACACACACACACACACACACACACACACACACACACACGTGCGCGCGTGCGCACACACACACACACACACACACACACACACACACACACACACACAAACACATAGGGTGCAAGTACTGACATGCATTGGTGCATGTCTGCATGGGTGTGTGTTGGTTGACTGTGCCAGCAGGCTATACAAGGGTAGGCGATGGGTATACCTTGGCATCAGGCCACATGACAATGGTCTGCATTGTGGCTCAGGGCTGTAGTTTCTGTATTTGCCCACACAGGTGTGTATTGTATCCCCCATCCAATCACCTGGGTGACTATTGTGTATGGCCAATGCTGTGCATCGCTTGCCATGTATGTGTTCCTTAGCCCATGACATGGACGGTGTCCGGGATGTGCACACCTCCCACATGCAGGTACAGTGACATGTGGAATTGTACCTGGGGTGTCTGGCCCATGTTGTGAACACAGATTATCATCAGATGTTCCAGCCTTGCCCACCTGTGGCAGGAACTGGTAATGGCCAGCAGGTGTACCCTGCACCTACATTGATAGCATGCTAACAACATTCCCTGGTGTCAGTGGCATCTGTCCATACAGGGCATGTTGTCAAGCATGGTGTGTTGGCTGTGGGTCACATGTGATGGCACCACAGGTGGTGCAGGTGTCCATTGGGGGACATGGGGGAGGTGCACTGTCTGCATGTACGTGCATATTGGACAGATGGACAGGGTGACATGCCCTCTGTAGCCCACTGCTATCCCTCCATAGTTAGTATCAGTGGCCAATATGCAGTGTACTACCCACATATTGGCTGTTGCCTAGGCATGTGTGTATGAGACATGGGTTGAGAGTGTGCTCTGGGTAATACTGAGGTTGCTAACTGTGATTGCCTGGCCTTGATGCCACATGTATGGGTATGGCTTTGCACCCCAGCCTCTCAGCTATTTCACATCTATTATCCCTGTATGGTGGACATTGTGATATATAGTAGGGCCACCATATAAGAAATATGCAAAACCCACTCCACATTGGCCACAGGTGTCTCACACACACAAACACACACACACACACACACACACACACACACACACATACACTGGGAGTAGACCCTACACTACGCAGTTGTAGTACATGCCACAGACATTACTGGAGTACTCCTTCCCCAAAGGTGTATTTCAGAATTAATGACATCAGCAGGATTGCCAAAGTAGGGCATTTGAAATGTACTGTGTGTGACTAGCCAAAAATGCATTGCTCCCTACACACACACAAAACATCCACAACCCACATGTGTGGGTATAGAACCCCTAACAGAGGTCTATTTTACACTACAGTATAGAGCTGTTATAGAGCACACCATAAGGATTATTAATGAATGCCTTCCCCAAAGGTGTACTTCACAATGAATGACATCAGCAGGATTGCCAAAGTAGGCCATTTGAAATATACTGAGTGTGACTAGCCTATAATGCATTGCTCCATACACAGACATTGAAACACACACAAAACATCCAGAACTGTCATGGGTGGAGATGTAACCCTACCATGGTTCTAAATCACACCACAGCAGTACACTTTTACAGGACACACTACAGAGATTACTGGGCTACTCCCTTCCCAGAGGTGTATTTCTAGGTGGGTGGCATCAGCAGCCTTGCCAAAGTTGAGTATATGAATTGTAAGGAGTGTGAGTCCCTAAAAACATTGCACTCTGCACAGTCAGAGACAGACAGACATGCACACACACACACACACACACAGTTGCCAAGTCTGGGATTAGAACACCGACATAGTTACTTTTTCACACTACAGCAGTACACAGTTACAGGGCGCACTACAGAGATTACTGGGTGACAAACGTCACAGAGTTGTATTTCCAGGTGGGTGACATCAGCAGCCTTGCCAAAGTTGAGTATATGAATTGTAAGGAGTGTGAGTACCCTAAAACCATTGCTCTCTACACAGTCAGAGGCAGAAAGACACACACACAAACAGTTGCCAAGTTTGGGGGTAGAACTCCTATCTAAGCAGGTTATTATACTACAGCAGTATGCAGTTACAGGATGTGCTATGGAGATTACTGGGCTACAACCTTCCCAGAGGTGTAATTCTAAGTGGGTGACATCAGCAGCCTTGCCAAAGTTGAGTATGTGACTTGTAAGGAGTGTGAGCACCCTAAAAAGCATAGCCTTCAACACAGTCTGACACACACACACACAAAGTTGTCAAGTCTGGGGTTAGAACTCCTATCTAAGTACTTTATCACATTACAGCAGTACGCCGTTACAGGACACACTACAGATATTATTGGGCTACACTTTTCCCAGAGGTGTATTTCTAGGTGGGTGACATCAGCAGCCTTGGCAAAGTTAAGTATATGGATTGTAAGGAGTGTGAGTACCCTAAAAAGCACTGCTGTCCACAAAGACAAAAAAAAAAAGACACACACACACAAAAACACACAATTACCAAGTCTGGGGTTAGAACTCCTATTTACGTACTTTACCACACTACAGCAGTACACAGTTACAGGACATGCTACAGAGATTACTGGGCTATGACTTTCCCAGAGGTATATTTCTAGGTGGGCAACATCAGCAGCCTTGCCAAAGTTGTGTATATGAATTGTAAGGAATGTGAGTACCCTAAAAAGCATTGCTCTCTCTACAGTCCAACACACACACACACACACACACACACACACACACACACACACACACACACACACACACACAGTTGACAGGTCGGGGGTTAGAACGCCTACCTAACTACTTTATCACACTACAGCATTACACAGTTTTGGGACACACCACAGAGATTACTGGGCTACAACCCTACCAAAGGTGCATTTCACATTGGATGACCTCAGCAGGCTTGTCATAGTAGGGCTATGGGGAGGGCAGTGTGTGAATGGGCCATGACCCATTCATCTAGGGGTTGACACGCTACATGCGGGAACACACAGGGTCATATGTCACAGGTACGTGCATACAGCTGCTAGATGACTACTTCCTTGTACAGTCAAGTTAAACAGCTGGCACATGCACCACATAGTCTGTAATGCTGACAGATACTGGTGGCTGGTATCTGCAGTGAGTGACATCTGCACCTCATGTGTTTGGGGCCCATTGGCTGTGTGCTGCGTGGGACAGGCCTGGGTGGTTCCTTGTCACAGTCACCCTCTTCCACACATCTATGTACGTCTACCTTTGGCTTATTATAGTGTGTTGTCCTGACAATATTCCTGTCCACTGTGTGTGCAAGGCATGAGTGGTGCATACTGACGAGTGTCTGCACTAACAACTGCAACTGCCAGATATGTCTGGTGCAAGGCATGAGTGGTGCATACTGATGAGTGTCTGCACTAACAACTGCAACTGCCAGATATGTCTGGTCCACTGGTGTTTGCAGTTCATGTGTTTAAGTGTGTGTGCATGCCCAGTATGACCTTTCAGTATGTTGATGACTGACATTGCCTTCATTTTTCTAAGTGTGTGAGCATGCCCAGTATGGCCATCTGTATTAACTGTGTGGATCGTGTCCAGGTAATTTGTGCTGCAGTGCTGACCTTTGTGTTGTACAGCAACAGGTAGCATGCTGTCTCTGTAGGTTATCCATCGATCATTTGGCATTGACTCTTACTACATTTCTGCATAGCAGGAAGGGAGGGCACACCTGACTGTTCCTACATTTATACAGAGGTGTGGGGGGGCACACCTGACTGTTATTACATTACTATGTAGGATGGGGGGGGGCACGCCTGACTATTTCTATATTTCTAAACATGTGTGCGGGGGCACACCTAACTGTTACTATATTTCATATGTAGGATGGGGGGAGGGCACACCTGACTATTTCTATATTTCTACACAGGTTTGGGGGGTCCACCTCACTGTTACTATATGTCTATGTAGGATGGGGGGAGGGCACACCTGACTATTTCTATATTTCTAACCAGGTTTGTGGGGGGCACACCTGTCTGTTACTATATTTCCAAGTAGGATGGGAGGCACACCTGACTATTTCTATATTTCTACACAGGTGTGGGGGGCACACCTGACTGTTACTATATTTCTATGTAGGATGAGGGGAGGGCACACCTGACTATTTCTATATTTCTACACAGGTTTGGGGGGGCACACCTGACTGTTACTATATTTTTATGTAGGATGGGGGGGACACCTGACTATTTCTACATTTCTACACAGGATTGGGGGGGCACACCTGACTGTTACTATCTGTCTACATAGGATGAGGGGGGCACACCTGACACTTGTACACGTTTGCTAGGACTGTACTGGTATGTCAGGTACTACATTTCAGTCTGTAGTCTTACCTATCCTGCTGGCTAGGGGGCATACCAGTGTACTACAGTTCTTAGCTTTTAATTACCTACATATTAGTTTCTGACTTCCTAGCCTTCACAACTGACATCCCCCTGCCTGGCCTGCTGTAGTCTGTCTGTGCAGGCCTGGGAGGGGGTTACCCATAGGCCTCATTCAGAAGCCATAGTACAGCATTTGTTTATGTCTGTCTACACCTGTCCTGCTGGTTGTGACTGTTGTTGGGTATGTGACCCCCCCCCAACTGGCATGTGTGAATCACTTACCTTGTGGGTGTCCCAGTATTGAGGGTGGTGCTGTGGGGCTGCCTATGTCAGATGCACATAGTACAGTCCCTACACATGGTTAGGCACAGGTAGTGTAATGTTTGACATCCCTTTTACTGTATGTTAGAGTCAGAAAGAGGTGTTATTCCCTGGGTCCCTCCTGTGTCAGTGTATGTGCTATGCGTTGCCTCTTTGCCAAAGCCAGGGCATACTGGGCATGCCTTCTTCTGCCTACTGGGGCAGGCTCAGGTTGTTCCTCCTCTGAGTCACTCTGTGCCTGTGCAGGCCTTGGCAATGGTGGGGGACTGTGTGGCCTTGCCCCATGCTGTTCTTGCTGCAGCTGTTTCTGCAGGATCATATTGTGTAGCATGGCACATACTAGGAAAATTTGGGTACATGTAGTTGGTGAGTACTGCAAGGCTCCACCGGATGTGTCCAGGCACCGGAACCGTGACTTGAGCATCCCAAACACATGCTCTATTATGATTTTTGTTTGTGCATGTGCCTCATTATGGAGTTCTTGTTCGGGCGTGTATACATTTCTGATAGGTATCATCAGCCATGGCTCCAGTGTGTGTATCCAGCATCCCCCACTTGGTGACCGTGTGAGATGTCCCCACTGGCAAATCTCTGGTACAGTTCTGTCAGATGCCATATGTGGGAATCATGATAGCTTCCAGGGCAGCCAGCACAAACGTTCATGATTATGCCCTTGGCATCGTACATGACCTGGCAATTGATGGAGGGGATGCCCTTGCGGTTGATGTAGACCCTACCCTGCTCACCTGGTGGTGCTTTGATGCATATGTGTATGCAGTCTATTGCACCCACTACCTCATGGTATTCTGCTATTCAGTGGAAGAGGCGCATATTGCTGGCCAATGCCTCATGGGTGTTGGGGAAATATATGTGCTCACCGTCATGTGCTGACATGGCATCCAGGAACTGGTGGAGTACTCTGGATGTTGATGCCTGTGAGATCCCCATCATATCCCCAGTTGGCCTTTGGAAGGTACCTGTAGCTAGTATTCTTAGGCTTACACATACCTTGGTATCCACTGGGATGGGTTCCCCTCTGTTAGTTCTGTGTGTCAGGCGTGGCCAGCACAGCTCAATAATTTGCTGTAGGAGGTCCCTGTCCACCCTATATGGCTCCACTATCTCCATCTCATGTAGCCCTTAGTAGGTTACTCTGGGTCTGTACACTCTTCTCTGTTGCCTCACTGTGGGTTGCTCGGCAGCATTCACATCCTCACTACTCTCAGCCTCTTCCACAAGTTGTATGATAGCTATTGCAGCCGCTAACATTTTGCTGTTGAGAGTGTTAAAAATTCCCCGCTTGTTTATACCGGTGGTGCAGAGTGTGGGAAAAACCAGAGGGGAGAGTGTATCCTTAGTTTATAATAGTGTTCTGGGCTGGGCTGGTCTGCTGCCTATGTAATTGGCTGGTTCTGATACATTTCACCTGGTAGCTAAGCTAGTTCTCCTTGATTACCTTCCTAGTGCTATTTTCCCTTCCCATTGCCTCCCTGTTTAAGCCCATGTGCGCGCCACGTAAACAAAGTGCTCAAATGTGCACACTGCTGCTATTTCCTGGTGTAACTTCTTTTTTCTTCCTGTAAAACCCACTTAGGCAATGTAAAAAGTGCCAGGCAGGTTCAGACACACCCCTTAGCTTAGCTGTGCTAAGCTAGGAGCAAACCCAAGCCACAGGGCTCCAATCCGCTTACAGTATGCCTGACACACCCACCCATGATGTCACCTACCTCCTAGTCTTGCACTCAGCTATTTATACTCTTACACTGTTGGGACCTGACTGACATGCTAGGGAAAACTGGGATTCACTATCCTTCCCCTCATTTGCATAGGATTGCCTGTTAATGTATAGTTACATGTGTCACACTGAGCCTCCCCCCTTAGCAACCACTATTCACTGGCCAGGTTGTCTTCTGCCTGCAATTGACTTGCATGGCAGAATACTGATTTTAGGTAGAATGCTTATTTTAGGTTTATTTTCTTATTTTCCCCCCGATCCCGTTTGCGCGCCGCTGCCCTATGCTTAAACAGCCGAGATTGGCAAAAAAAAATAAAGTTGATTTTTTTATTTTTTGTATTGTTTGCAATGCCAATGGCCTTATATTTGGTCAGTGGCATGCTTCCTCAATGATATGCAGCCTTTATTTGGAGCTGTCATAGCTCCGTTTTGGATTTTGCAGAAATGTACTCGGTTACTAACTGAGTACATTTCTGCAGACAGCACTATTCTTGCACGGACTATTGTAAGCTTCCTGGATTGCAAAATCAACTAATTTGCATAGACTTCTCCTGCAAATGGAGTGATTTGCATACCAGGGCTTAGTCCGTGCATGATTAGTGCAGGAGCTCTCGTGCACGCCCCTGCAGGCTGTTCCTGGATCGCACGGCAGACATATTGCCTGCGCGAGCTCCTGCACTAATCACGCATGCCGTGCAGGGCATAGTGAATCCGGGGGTATATCTTTCTGATTTTACATCTTGAAGCCTCTTACATTGCTGAATTGTGCTGATTTTTTAACTGCTCATAGGTGCTTTTCCATTGGAAATGTTTTCTTATAAGCTTTATTCGTGACGGATGGTAAATATGCTGGTGTTTTGAAGTTCACTCACCCAGGCAAACAAAGTAATAGTTTATTGACTGACTGTTAACTTTATGATAGAAAATGTTAATATTGTTTCTGGGCAGTAGTATCCTATAATCCAATGGGAAGCTTGAGGAGTTACATTATTTGGTATGCAAATCTTATGCTAACTAGGTATCTGGATTTTTGCCTAGTTCATAGGTTCATAGGTGTTTATCAGTCAAATGACCACAAGGGCCTTTTTAAGTCTAGCCATGCATCCCAAATCTCTGACAAGTTCTGATACCCTTGATAAATCTAAGCAGATGCCAGGGCACTTCTATGGGCTAGGTTTGTAAAGGCTCCCGGGGAATTAGCCTAGTACACACCTATGAACCTATGAACCTATGAGCCATTTACAAGTTACCTGTGTCCATTAGAGACATAGGTGCCAAACCAGGGACGAATTTCTGGTTTCCTATCCAATTGTCCAAGTTGCTCTTGAATTGGGTTAGGGAAGAACTCTGCATCACATGGATGGGGAGCCTGTTCCACAGAAGTGGTAGTCTCTGGGATACATACCTATCTCTCCAGCAGGACCTATTTATATAGCAGGCAAGGTTTAAGTCTTTAGAATGAGTAATTATGGTGTTGTTTGTTTTGTGGATATGCAGGAGGCCCATCAGAGTGGGGACTGACAATGCCCTATATGCCAGGCATAGATCTCCTCTGAAAAGCCTGTAGGCAACAGAATACAGGGAGAGTCTTTTCAGGCAGTCTGCATAGGACATTTTACTTACACACTGTATTTTTAGTGAGGAACCTCTGTGGACATTCCACTTGTTGAATATGCCTGGTTAGGTACATACCAAAGGGGGGCATTGTATGCAATGATAGGTCTGATGAATGCCAAATACAGTGGATCAATGACTTCCTTGGACTTAGATGCTATACCTTTGTTTATAAGTTGTGCAATATAGAATGATTTCCTCACCACTGTAGACACACGATGGTTAAAGGCTAGATTACTGTCTATGTGTGTCCCTAAGTCCCTGACTGCTGGGTCATCTCTAAGGGGTGTGTTGTCAATATGATACTTATAGGGCTAGATGGCTTCCAAAGGATACTATTATGCATTTCTTGGCATTTAGTTTTAGTCCATGGCTCTGACACCAGCTGTTTGTCTGTGTCAGCCCTTCCTGGAGAACATTTGTGTTAGTGTGAGATTCAATGACAGCTCCTAATTTGCAATCATCTGCATATTTAGTCAGCCAGAGACCATTGACATTGGCCTTGACCCGTGATAAGTAAATGGCAAAGAGGAGCAGTCCAAGGACTGATCCCTGAGGGACTCCACTTGTGACTGACCTCTTTGTAGAGGTGGACTCCCCAATTCTAACTTTCTGGGTCCTGTCTGTGAGCCAATTGGCTATCCACCTGGAGACATACAGGTTTGTACCTAACCTCTTAAGTTTGTCAAAAATGCCTGAGTGAGGGGTATTGTGTCAAATGCCTTGGCCAAGCCAAGGTAGGCAGTGTGAACAATTTTGCCCTCATCCCTTGCTTTGATGACCTTCTTAAAGAAGTCCACCAGATTCAGTATGCATGATCTGCCCTTGTCAAAACCAAACTGGGTTGAGTCCAGTGTTTGGAGGTTTACTATATCTCTGTTGATCATCTCCATGATAATTCTTTCCATGGTTTTACATATAAGACTAGTGAGATTTATGGGTCTGTAGTTTCGAGGATCTGTAGATGGCCCACCTTTGTGCAGAGGGATGACTGTTGCCTTTCTCCATTCATGAGGCACAAAACCTGTTTGGAGACTACAGTTAAATAGTAATTGCAGAGGCCCTGATAGGTCATGTTTCATGCTATTTAGAAGGCATCCTGGATACTGTCTGGACCCAATGATGCAGTGTTATTGGTCTTAGAGAGAGCATTAAGGACCTGTTCCCTAGTGATAGCAGGGGAGTTATATTTGATGATATTTCCTGAGGGAAGTTTGAGGGGGAGAGGGGGGGGTAAAGTTGGAGCTGAATTTATCAGCCAGGAGGTTTGTCTTCTGCCTCAGTATAGGTGGCTCTGTTTACAATGAGCTCTGCACACACTTGTGTATTGCCTTTGAGGTTGCGGACATAGCTAAAGAATGCTTTGTGGTTGTCCTTGGCCTGGAGGACAAACTTACCTCAAATTTGGCTTTGATGGACTTTATTTGCCCTCTGAGTTATTTGTTTAGTTTGATGAGAGTGCTTTTATCCTGCTGGGTGCTGCACCTCCTAATTTTTGCAATAATTTTCTTCCTCCTGTTATACAGCCTATTGATTCAGTGATTTCACCAGGGCGGCTTGTTTTTTTGAGTTAGTTCTGTACTTCTTCCTGGTGGGTGCAGCTGCCTCTATGCAGCTATTAACATGCTTGTACGGGGTTTATGTGAACAGTTTCGCATAGGCGTCACTGTTCTCAGGGTTTATTGGGGCTTGCAATGTTGCCAGGTTCTCACTTAATAGCATGAGGTTAGGTTATAATAGTTCCTGAATACTCCAGGTTTAGCTGGGAGTCCAGGTTTTATTTTTACTTCAAAGGAAACCACTTTGTGCGCTGACCTTACCAGGGAAGGCATTATGGGTCTATATTATAACATCGAAGTCTTACAACTTAGAATGTTATAATATCGAACCCAGTAGAGCGAACGCTGGAAATAGCGAAGCTGCAGAACACCAAATACTTTCCTAGGGAAAGTATTCAGTGGGCCGTTACTGCAGCTTCGCTATTTCCTCGACTGTGGAGCGAAGGTTGCGGACCGGGTTAAAGTAAGTGTGCGAATGAAGGTGAGTGTGCGATTGGGTTAGGTGAGTTAGGGTTAGGGCGCGGGTCAGGTAAGTGTGCGATTGTGTGGACATGAGGGTTAGGGTGGGGTAGGTGAGTTAGGGTTAGGGAGCGGGCAAGGTGAGTGTGCGATAGTGATGGACCTTAGGGTTAGGGTTGGGTTAAGGTAAGTGGATAGCTAGTGGTGTATGTATGGTTTAGTGTAGGGTTTTGTGAAGTGTGTGTGTGGATTATTTATTTTGGTGTGCTTGTGTTGTGTGTATGCTTGTCGGAACAGCAAATTTTTTCCCTGGGAAAAAATTTGCTATTCTGACCATTCAGTTTCCTGGTGTTTCACTCTACTGGGTTTGATATTATAACATTCGAAGTTGTAAGACTTCGATGTTATAATATAGATCTGGCATTACAGTAGGGGGTGTGCAGCACTCTCCCATATTAGTGAGGACCAGATCCAGTATGGTTGCCCCCTGGTCGCACTTACTTTTTCAAGGGCTTTTGTTTAGATTTTCAGAGTATGCAATGAGAAAGGTAAGATGGGGTACATTTTACATTCTAGAGGTACACAGGGAACAGCCCTCTGCAAACAATGTATTTCTG
This sequence comes from Protopterus annectens, assembly GCF_019279795.1. Taxonomy (NCBI): domain Eukaryota; kingdom Metazoa; phylum Chordata; order Ceratodontiformes; family Protopteridae; genus Protopterus; species Protopterus annectens. Next base: position 462,110,891 of record NC_056739.1, read on the forward strand.
TTTAACTTCAGTTACATTATTCCTGCTTCAATTGTATTACATTTTGTCAAGCCATATTTTAGGAATGTCACATGCAAAAGTTTCTTTGCAGCTTTCTTACAAAAACTTGTGAAGTCAGTGAAACATGTATAAATGTTATAGATTACTATTAATTTAAAAGTAAACCTATATGCAGTCCATTTCTCGTCAGTACTGATTTTTTGGTGCTTAAGACATTGCACAGAGAGCATCATCAGACTGAATTTTCATATATTAAGTGGCTAGCTTTCATATTGCGTTGCAAAATTGACTAAATTCTGCTTGCAAGTTTTACTATTGAAGATATATGGACTTTAATGAAACGTGATATTTATTCTACAATTTTAAGTTACTAAGTGTACTATTTTTATAATGATTAAAGTGTTTTGAAGTTTTTGATTATTCTGTACGCTTACAAGAAATCAGATATTACAAGCAGGGATCCCTCCCATTCATCTCATCGACTGACTTTTGTCTGGATTTGTTACTTTAGAGATTAACTCAACAGAATTACATCTGGATAACAGGAATGTAAAACAGATGCATCATAGCTATAGCAATGCAAGAGTTTCAGTGTGTGTGTGTGTGTGTGTGTGTGTGTGTGTGTGTGTGTGTGTGTGTGTGTGTGTGTGTGTGTGTGTGTGTGTGTGTGTGTGCATGCGTGCATGCGTGTGTGTGTGTGTGTGTGTGTGTGTGTGTGTGTGTGTGTGTGTGTGTGTGTGTGTGTGTGTGGGATCCCTCCCATTCATCTCATCGACTGACTTTTGTCTGGATTTGTTACTTTAGAGATTAACTCAACAGAATTACATCTGGATAACAGGAATGTAAAACAGATGCATCATAGCTATAGCAATGCAAGAGTTTCAGTGTGTGTGTGTGTGTGTGTGTGTGTGCATGCGTGTGCGTGTGTGTGTGTGTGTGTGTGTGTGTGTGTGTGTGTGTGTGTGTGTGTGTGTGTGTGTGTGTGTGTGTGTGTGACAATGACACAGAGTCTCAAGTTGCTCAATCACAATCCTACAGTCCCATTTTTCCAAAGTCAAACATAAAATTATTGACAAGCAGAAGTACATACAGTACATGCTGCCAGTGTGGAAAGTATAACTATGTAAGTAAACTTATCATGCAATCATGGCTGCGGTAACCTTAGCTATATAGGCTATATCCCACAAAGGATATGACAGCCAGCCAGTTTCCAAAGCTTCAGGGCAACTTTCTCACACCCAAACTGTTCATCAGGTTGAGCTGAGGTGCCTAAAAAGACATGTTTGTGTGCCAAACCCTCCAAAGCTTTCATGCCAACAGAGACAGGGAGGCTGAGCCCTGAAAGGATGATGCTAAGAACAACAAAAAATAAATAACCATGCCATAGCATAAACAACACACCAAAAAACAAGTGGGATGGAGGGAGGGAGGGAGGGGCAACTGTAGTACTGATCATCTGAACATCAACTGTTACAGTAAGTTTACTTATGTAACTGTACTATTTTCACTATATTGATCACTTCTTCAGTACTCTTAGCTATATATGTAGATTAACCCAGCATACTACATTTGGGAGATGGAAGGAGAAGGGTCCAGTGGCTCCTGAAGAATGATCCTAGCAAATCCTGATCTAGACCAAGAGAAGGAATCACCTAGAGAAGGACTCATGCTTGTAATGCCTTGTAAATGTATGTATAGAGGACCAAGTTGCTGTTTCTAGAATACTTCAAGAATCCAGCCCTTTCCAAAAAGAAATAGATGAAGCACAGATGAAGCAAAGGCCCTAGTACAGCGGGCCTTGACTCTGGCTGGAATAGTATTGTCATGGTGAGCATAGCAAAATGTAATAGCTTTAGACAACCATTTGGAAATAGTCTGTTTTGACACTGGTTGTCCATTCTTCTCACCTTCACAAGAAATGAGAAACTGATCTGAAGAGCTGTATGATTTAGTTCTGTCAAGATAGTACCTAAGTTGTTTATGGACATCCAGGGTACAGTGTATCACCCTCATTTTTAGGGGCAGTAAAGAAAATGGGGAGATGGATATTTTGACTTTAAGTAAACTTGGATAACACTTTAGGCAAAAAAGGATTAGTTCTCAAAGAAACCCTGTCCCTGTGGAAAATGAGGTGGGGTTGACTCACAACAAGAACTAGCAACTCAGATACTCTTCTTTCAGAGGTCAGAGCAATCAGTAAAACAGTCTTCCATTTTAAGAACCCCAAGTAGACCAGATTAGCTGGTTCAAATGGAGCAAGAGTTTGTTTCTCTAACACAAAAATTAAGATCCTAAGGGGATACCACCAGTTTTCTTGGAGGATTCTTATGTAAAACTCCTTTCAAAAATATTTTGACATGAGAATGCATTGAAAGAGGAGGATCCATAGACAGATATACTAAAATGGCCAATAAATGGACAATGTTAGAGGAGCAAGGAAGGCCATAGGATAGCAACTCACACAAACATTGTAAAACCAAAGAACACCTACCTTGAATAGGCATTGTTTATGTGTTGGCACCAACTAGAAAACCTTTTCCATTTGCTAATATATGATTTCCTAGTAGCAGGCTTTCTTGCTTCCATTAGTAACTACTGCATGTCCTCAGCAAACAGGTGCCTAAAGAGATTTAAGGCCCTACCATCCAGACAGTCAGTTTAAGTTAATTGGGGTTGGGTTGTATTAAACACCACTGATCTTGTGGGAGTATATCAGTTCTATGAGGAGGCTTGTAATAATTGCCCCTGGACATTTCCAAAAGAAGGGAGAACCACTGTTGCCTAGGCCAGAAGGGAGCCACCACAATGATCTTGGGGGATTCCTTTTGAACCATCACAATTACACCGGGTGTCAGTGGAAAAGGTAGAAAAGAATTCAGGAACATTCCTGTCCAAGGAAAAGAAAAGGCATCTGTTTTCCAGACCTCATTGCATAGAGGTCTGGAGTGGAATCATGTCAGCTGATTGCTCAGAGACAAGGCAAATAGGTCTACATGAAGAATTCCCTCCAGATGGATCAAATCTTGGAAGACACCCTGTTCTAGTTCCATTCATGAGGGACAGTTGTTGTCCTGCTCAGCTTGCCTGCCACACAGTTTTGTTCTGATAGAACGTAGGATGCCTTTAGACTGAGATTGTGCTGTGAAGCTACATCCCAAGCTAACATGGCTAGTCTGCAAATGGGATATAGCCTGGCTCCCATTTACTTGCTAATGTGCCACATGACTGTGATATTGTCTATAACAACTTAAAGAGTTTCCTGGGACCAAAGATGATTCAGAGTTAAATGCCTTGCTCAGGGCAAGCATGTGTTTTATATTTATGAGCTTGCATCTGTCTTTGGTGTCCCACACACCTTGCACATTTATTCCTCTATACCTCCTGAAACTGCTCCCCAAGCAAAGCCCAAGTTGTTTGTTTTGACTGACTGATTTGGAAAAGGTAGGGAGAAGGGGCGATAAAGATTTAGAAGTATACGTCGTCTCTGCCAAGTGATGTCTCTTCTGATAATACCCAGCAATGAGATTTGAAATGACAAAGTATGTTGGTGCTTGGACCAAAGAAACTTCAGAGATCATTGTATCTTTCTCATGTGGAGTCCTACCATGGGTATTATGAGAATCACAGATTAATCACAGATGCCATGAGACCCAAAATCCTAAAGAATTCCCTTGCATTGATTAAAGTCTGAGTGGAAAGTCTTAGAAATAGATATAGATACAGATATAGATATAGATCTATTTTCCCAGTGGAAGAAAAGCTCTTTGAAATGGAGTGTTTATTTGTCCCCAGGAACACAATTTTGTATGAAGGAATCAAAAAAGACTTTTGAATGTTGTCTTGGTATCCCAACTTATGTAAGAGATTTCTCACGAAAGTGGGGGATTCCTGACACTTTGAAAAAGACACCGTAAAAATAGGCAAGTTGTCTAAATTTGGTAAAATGTGGATATCTTATATCCTGCAATGACCTACAACTGGAGCTACATACTTTTTGAACACTCTTGGTGCAGTGGATAGTCCAAAGCATAAAACAAAGATCTCATAATGTGATCCAGACACATAAAACTTTAAGAAATTCCTGAAGTATGGATGAATAGGGATGTGATAAATGGCATCTTTTAAATCTATTATTACAGGGAAACTTGAATGAGAAAGGTGACTTACAATATTAAAACATTACATACTGTGATAATACAGAAAGAGAATATCTACAGTAAAAAAATATCTTGGATAATAGATGGTTAGATGTGGTTGATGCAAATATGGCTGATGGTCTACTTGGTTAAAAAAACAAGTGGAGGATTGACTGTGAGGGCTGTGATTGCCCCATTCTTTGCCAACTTGTTGACGGTAGACTGAGAGTCCTGGTGTGTTTATCTGTCATGGTATAGTCAGTACATAGTATTTTATATGTACAGTGTATTTATGTTATGGATGGGAGATGAGAAACTGCTGATGGACTATGCAGAGTGGATTAACAACACTACTTACTTTAGAATTACGGTAAATGTGAGAATTAAGGTAAATGTGAGAATTACAATAAATGCATCCAAGTCTGTGATGCATTTCTTGGATATAGAGGTTTATAAGGATTTGAAAGGAAATGTAGGTACTAAACTTTATACAGAGGATTGTTACACTAATAGTTGATTACATTTGCCGAGTGGGCACCCAGTCAGTGTGAAAACTAATGTCATTAAAACTCAAGTCATTAGGATAAGCACTGACCACTGATGAAAGAGAGTTTACCATTAAGCTAAAAGAATTGCAGTGCATATTTTTACAAAACAGATATCCTGAGAAAATAGTGACTGGAGTGTTGGAAGATGTGAGAAAAGAAGGGATGAGTAGATATAAACCCAACTTTTAGATAAGAATAGTACAGTAGAGAGTATTATGAATGATGAAAACAGGGTTACAAGAATGGAAGTGGATTTCAGTGTGGATATGTAGCAAATAAAATATCATATCTTCCAACTGGAATATATTAAAAGGAAATAATATTCTCTGTAACTGTATTACTGAGGTGCCTCAGGTTTACTTAAGATAGTTCAAACCAAAGGGTAAAAAGGCCACACAACTGCAAGAAAGACCAAGGCAAACAAGAGTATTCACTGTGTAATACCTTAAACCTGCAGTTTTTAGTCAAGAAATGAGGTGGCACAAAAAAAAAAAAAAAAAAAAAAAAAAGAAAGAAAAAAATTCAAAGAGGTAAAAAGAATAAAGAGGTTAAGTCACTGAGTTATATAAACCAGTAAATGGGACTTAGACTTGTGGGATATGCAAGTATTGTTGTTACATTATACCTCTGAGCCTGCAGACATTGAAAATATGAACAAATGCCCTTGAAAAGTAGGTGCACCAGCAAAAACATCTGGACATCTAAACAGAAAACATTTGAATATCAAACTGCCAAATGGCACAACACTCTTCCTGCTTCCAGTAAGAATATGGGATACTATTCAGAAATATGTTTAAAACCAGAGTGACAAAAATGATGGAAAATATAAAACACATTCCCTGGGATTCAATAAAGCTTACATGGAGTGTAAGAATAGAGGAGCTGCTCCTACATGGAATATGGTCACCGAGCGATCCAGTAAACAAGCCTGGGGACGCGCACATCCCTGCTAACACTATTCTGCCACGGACACAACTGGATTATGCTAATGACCTAATTTTCTGGTGAAAACCATGCAAATGAGGTCAATTAGTGATCCAGTAAGCAGGCAGGCATCCATGGCAGAATAGTGTACCTTGCAGAAATGTATTCGGCTACTAGCCAAATACATTTCTGCAAAAATGAAAACAAAGGCATGACAGCTCAAAGTAAAGCATATATTATCATTCTTAGGAAAGCCGATGACCAAATATATGGCCATTGGCATGGAAAAGTGTTGCAAAATTCTAAAAATCAAAGTTTATTTTTTTGGGTCGATTGCCGTTTAAGCAGGGCAGCAGCGCACAAACGGGATTGTGCCGAAAATAAAAAAACATGTGAAAAGGCAATTTTAACTGAAATCTGCATTTTGCCATTATAGTCTATGGCATGCAGAATCAAAACAATAGCAGAGAACAGGGGTTGCTAAGGGGAAAGGCTCTGGTGTAGTGCTGTAACTAGGGACTAAGGCAGTGGGGTATGCTAATGAGAGAAATTTACTGAATCACAAAAAGGAGATAAGTGTCAAACTGCACCTAACATGTAGGAGCTATAAGGCAGTTGTGCAAGCAGGAGAAGCAGATGACATGAATAGGGGTTGTGTCATGCTTGATGTAAGCACATTGGAACTCCTCGGCTCACATCTGAGCTTAGTTAGGCACAGCTAAGCAAGGGGGTGTGTGGCTGTATTGACTTCTTCCATGAAATGAAGAGCATGTTTTTTTTGTCCAGGGGAGGGCCATTTCTCATTGCTACCTTAATCAAATGGGTTTGCATGGTGCGCACCGGGTCTGAAACAAAAAAAACCCTGAAAATAGCAGGACTGTTTACATTTGGGCACCAGGTTTGCGCGGTGTGCCTCTTGGCTTAAAAGGGGCTGAAATGGGAAGGGAAAAGCCAGCCAATCATACAGGCAGCATCTGCAGCACAACAGTATAAACTGTGCAAACACCTTTCAGTCTGGTTTTCCCACAAACCTAGCATCACTGGTGTACATATGTGGGGGAATTGTAACCAAAAAATGTTAGGGGCTGCTCTTGCTTTGATCTGTCAGTATGTGCTAGAGGCTGAGGGTGGTGAGGATGATAATGCTGACAACAACCTCAGAATGAAGAGGAGGAGAAGAGTGTTCAGACCCAGGGTAACCTACCAGGGGCTACATGATCTGGAGATAGTAGAATGCTACAGGGTGGACAGAGACATACTTCAGCAAATCATCAAGCTGTGCCGACCTCAACTCAGACCCAGAGCCAACAGAGGGGAACCCATCCCAGTGGATACCAAGGTATGTGCAGCCTTAAGAATACTAGCTACAGGTACTTTCCAAAGACCTACTGGGGACATGATGGGGGTTTCACAGGCATCTGCATCCAGGGTACTCCGCCAGTTCCTGGATGCCATGCTACCACATGCCGGTGAGCACATTTACTTCCCCAACACCCATGAGGAGAAGACCAGCAATATGCGTCTCTTCCACCATGTAGCAGAGTACCCGGAGGTACTGGGTGCAATAGACTGCACTCACATCCACATCAAAGCACCACTCGGTGAATAGGGTAGGGTCTACATAAACCACAAGCACTTCCCCTCCATCAACTGCCAGGCCATGTACAATGCCCAGGGCATTATCATGAATGTGTGTTCTGGCAGCCCTGGAAGCTATCACAACTCCCACATCTGGCATTTGTCACAGATGTACCAGGCATTTGCCAGGGGGACATTCTGTATGGCCATCTGGTGTGGGATGCTGGCTATGCACTGGAGCCGTGGATGATGACACCCATCAGAAATGCACACACACTCAATCAAAAATGCCATAATGAGGCACACGCACAAACCAGGATCATTATAGAGCATGTGCTTGGGATGCTCAAGTCATGGTTCCACTGCCTTGACATATCTGGTGGAGCCTTGCAGTACTCTCCAGCCACATGTGCACACATGTCCATAGTATGTGCCATGCTACACAATATGATCCTGCAGAAACAGCTGCAGCAGGAACATCACGGGGAAGGGCCACACAGTCCCCCACCATTGCCAAGGTCCCACAGGCACAGAGGGACTCAGAAGAGGAAGCCCCTAAGCCTGCTTCTGTAAGCAGACAGAGGCATGCCTAGTATGCCCAGGCCTTGGCAAAGAGGCAACGCATAGCACACACACTGACACTGTAGGGACCCAGAGACTGATTTGGCTCTCCAACTCGAACACACAGTAAAATGGATGCCACACATATCACACTACCTGTTGCTTACTCTGTATAGGCAGTGTACTGCATGGATCTGACAGAGTCAGCCCTCACCCACCATCCCCACAACTGCTGCAGGCACAAGGTAAGTCAGTCTTCTAAGCAATAAATGAATGGAGTAGTATGTTCCGGTAGCATATCTGTGGTATTGATGCATGCATGCCAAAGAATGGGGTGGCATACTGGGGTAGCAACAGACAACTGACAGATATGTGGGACACCAGGAAATATCTGCCCAATACTGGCATTCCCACACTATGCAGTATTATCCAAGGTGACAAATCCCACTGAAGTATATGTGAGAGGCCAACTAAGGAGGGGAATCAGAGGTCACATGCATGGATGTCAATGTGATTCCCATACTCACCCCCCCCGACTCACCCAGTATGTCAGCCATAGAAAAACATAAAGGAAGGTCTGGCAAAGGCCCACAAATGGTGTCAATGATGGAATACCTCCCTACTGACTCGCACAGTGATATCACAGCAGGCCTTGCAGTTGCAGTAAGGCTCTGAAGGTTAAGAAGTCTGAAACTCAATTATATGCCATTACAATCTAACCTGTGGTCTCCAGTGATATGCCTCTATTCTCCAGGACAGGGCACAATACTATGCTAAATGGAGCCAAAACATAAACCCAATATCAGCACAGTTATGTGCAAATGTGTACCATTGGCAGGTGTGCCCTCCCCACCCATATTCCCATAGAAATGCAGTAACATGTAAGTTTGCAGGGTAATAGCAGCAGAGCACATATTGCCAGGGGATGTCCCAATCAACAGGATAACTTGTTGCATGTCCACAATATGCAGGGATCAATTATCTATGTATATGCATGGGAAATACTGTCAGGATGTGGCCAGCACTTACTTCTGGCTGTTGTGTCTCAGTGGTCTAGGTACAGTACTGTGGTAGACAGGGCCATGTTCCAAGAATCACAGTGCCAACTATTTTGCATGTCAGAACCTCCAATCCACCACACAAAGGGTGAGAATAAAAACCAGCACAAACATCAAAAACAAAAAATGAAGGGCAAACCACACTGGTTGTCGAGTGAAGACACTGCTTTAATACACCAATAGATGATTGAGCGCTTTTACCTGTAAATCTCAGGCTTCATCAGAGTCACCATGAAAAAACATCACTTCCTTTATATGCTAAAAATCCAATGACATCACACATACTAATTAGGTAACTGCTGCCTAAGTTAAAAAACAGTTAATGTACAAACAAGGTAAGTTTTAAAATCCATATATCCAAAAATAATACCATTTTTGCATGTCAGCTACACCTACGGTGGGAATTGTACACACTGTCCAGATGTCAATATCCATAACTGCCAGTAAGCTGGACAGGTCATGGACAGGGGGCCACACATATGAACAGTACACATGTTGGAGTAACCTACACAGTGCCTACCATACCTCCCAACTGTACAGCCCTTTTGCAGAATGTACAGAGGTTTGGATCATATTTGTGGTGTCTTTATCATGAAATAGTGGTTGTGTGGCAAATCACTGCCAAACCACGAAAGTCTAAAGTCAGAAAATAATGACGGACTGTAGTGTCTCAGACTTCATACCCTATAGAAAATGCATGATAATGCAAAATCTGTTATTTTATCACCCTTCTAGGTTTATAAGGCCAGTAGGTAAAATGGTCCCTATATTTAGGCCTTTGTCACCTAATTACTTATGGATTTGTCCAGATGTCTGGCTCTCATATGTAGGCAGGTATGGTGCCTAGTAACACAGCAGGTACCTGAAGGTCAGTGTACTGACAGGTCATAAAAGGCTGCCACCTTACTGTGTCAGCACTGACAACATCACTGGCCAACAAACATATCCCTGGAATGGCAGGTTGTCACAGTACAAGTGACAAGTATGCCTTGTATATCTGTTCTGCTTGTCCTAACATTGCATTCATCTGCAAAGTATTTGCAAAACTAGAAAAGGGCATGTCAAAACACCAATGGTAGACAGTGGAGAAGCAGATGTCACACCCATAACAGAAAGCAAGCAAGTAGCAAACTGGTCTCCCAACTGTCTGACTGTCATATGTGGGCCTGTCCAAATGTCAGAGTCAGTGACAGTTTGACAGTTAGGCCAACATGTAGCAGCATAATAACTTAGTAACACAAACTGTCTGGGGACCGCAGCAGATGTAGTGGTGCAATGATGGAAAACCTGCCAAATAGGTATGCTCAGAGGTGTGTATTCCACAACCTTGTGTGTAATGTTACGGCATTTACCATACTCACACCAGAATTACTAATACATAAAAGCAGCCACTGTGGGCAAAGCCTGTGTCCAGACTACACAAGGATAAAGAGACACACAGAAGGGGGAGGTGAACTACTAGCCAGACAAATGGAGAATGTGCACACCAGAGCACATTTTGCAATAACATAGCTGCCCTGCAGTGTATGGAGTCAGTAAGCATCACTTGCAGATACACATCACACATCCACATAAGTGGAGGTCCACAACAAATCAAACTCCAAGTAAAGGACACCTCAGAGGCAAAAACACATGAGAACTTCCCAAACCTACACACTACAGACCACACATACTCCACACACCAGGGTCTTGCAAACACCAAGGCTTTACCATACACACAACATATTACTCATAGAAGACTCCACTGTGAGACACATAGATGTGCCACACACCAGGCAGGATAAGGAGAAAGTCATGATTACTTGTCTGGCAGCATCCATAATCTGCCATAACACACATGCACTCAAGTCACCCCACAACAGGTACAGGTATAGCATTAGCCTGGTCCATGGCAGTGTAAATGATGTCAGAAGAACCTCACAGACTACAGAAAGACAGATGTGATGCAGTATGCTGAATATGTGTCCCATGCAGGTATGTCCCGAGCCATAAGCAGCATCCTTCTGTCACCCAGAGTGATGGATCAATACGAACAGAAAGTGATTGTCAGTAACACCTGACTCACTTACCATCATCACCCCAGGGGTATCCACTGCCTGGCAGCCTGGAAGCATATGAGTGACAGAATGCACTGCCTTGCTACAGATGGCCTGCAGCAGTCTCACATGACCTACAGGCCTCTGGCAATGGCCCATACCTCACCCATAGTGCTGTTGTACTGAATGTCATGGGGTCCATACTACCAACATAACACAGTCAACAAAATGCAAATGAAAGGCCATGCTGCTAAATGCTAGTAGCATACCTCTCAACCTCACAGAGTAAGAAATCTGGGCAAAGCCATACATAATGGCATGATAAAGGCCCAACTATAGAGATAATTTTGAAATAATGCTCTCATAATGTTATAAAAGTGATAGAAAATGGAGGGGTGTATGTAGTAGAATGGATGTCATGAAGGGTGTGAAGTCTGAAACTCTAGTGTTCAGTCAGTATTCCCTGACTGCAACCCTGAGTGATTTGCAACAAACTTGCTAGAAAACTGCAATGTGAAGGGAAACTGACCAGGTATGTGAGGCATGAATCTGGATAATCTGTGAGAATCTATACAGTTGAGAGGTATGGCCACACCAGGATATGACCTTTTAGGAAAGAAGAATACCACACAAACAGGACATCCCCAGCCAGTATATCACCAAGGTGCTGGACCTTTTACACAGCTTCATCAGTCAATCAGCTGTAGCCACACTTTCCAACTGGCTGGATTGTGCAAGAAGGTCTAGCCTCTGCCTCATAGTATTGTCCTGTGCATCATCCATCTCGTATTTCTCTGGTAAATAACTGTGATGATCTGATGATATCTGTCAGTAGGTAATGACACAATACATTACAGTGTCAAACATTACATAAGTCAGAAAATGTCTACTAAAACAAACCCTGTAACTCAAGCAACACATACATTAATAAGAGTTATAGTTACAGAATTCCCCTATATTTGGGCCATTGTTTCCCCATATTGATAGCTTAACTCCAGATATCTTGCACAAACAGGTTGCAAGGTATCATTGTAGCACACAACACCCAAGACTGGAGTTACAACTATTCCTGGAATGGATTTCCACACTTACTATAGAAGGTCATACTGGGCATGCTCCTACATTTAGAGAAATAAAGCCCATGTCTGAAACCACAATGGGCTATATATATATATATATATATATATATATATATATATATATATATATATATATATATATATATATATATATCTGTATTGTGTAGATGTCTTTGCATACACACAGCTATGTACACCTAACTGCCTCCACACACACCCATCAAACAGGATTATCCACAGCCAGCTGTAGGTGGCCCATATGTGGTATAACTGCATCTGTTGCATGTGATACACACACATATATATGGGCAACATATTACAATATGTGAAGCATACACAGACATAGATATGGGGAAGAGAGAGACAAGACAGTGATACAGTGAGACACACAGGGAGACACACATAGACAGTGAGTCATACACAAGGATACCCTGAATGGCATAGAGTGATGTCCTGCTGCAGACAGTTGCATATCAGTTGTAACCACTGATGTGCCAGCATGAAGATGAGAATCATTGTCTGATGGTACTGAGGTGGGGGTTGTAATATCACATCACCTACGTGTGTGTGTGTGTGTGTGTGTGTGTGTGTGTGTGTGTGTGTGTGTGTGTGTGTGTGTGTGTGTGTGTGTGTGTGTGTGTGTGTGTGTGTGTGTGTGTGTGTGTGTGTATGTGTGTGTGTGTCTCTGTAGGTCTAAGTATTATGATGCCGTACTCAACCAGTACACTTCCCATTGCCCTACTTTACAAGACCTGTCGATGTCATTCACCTTAGAAGTACCTTTGGAGTGGCTTCACCTGTATAAGCTCTATAGGGCATGTGATAACCGCATCACACTATAATACAAATAGCTAGATAGGTAGGGGTTCTAATAATAGTTCTGGCATATGTAAGTGTGGTTGTATGGGGGTTTTGTGTGTGTGCGCGTGTGTGTGTGTGTGTGTGTGTGTGTGTGTGTGTGTGTGTGTGTGTGTGTGTGTGTGTGTGTGTGTGTGTGTGTGTGTGTGTGTGTGTGCGTTTGTGCGTGCGTGTGTGTGTGTGTGTGTGTGTGTGTGTGTGTGTGTGTGTGTGTGTGTGTGTGTGTGTGTAGGAATAAGTATTTTGGTCCTTTCCCATTCAGTACACTTCCCATTGCCCTACTTTAGCAGTCCTGCTGATGTCAGTCATCTTAGAAGTACCTTTGGGTAGCCCTCACCCCTAGGAGCTCTGTGGCACGTGCAATAACTGTGTAACACTATAGTACAAATAACTAGTTGAGTAAGGGTTCTAATTTCAGCCCTGGCAAATGTAAAAGAGAATGTGTTTGCATTTGTAGGTTAAAGATTTTGAGCCCGTTCACACCCAGTACACTTCCCATTGCCCTACTTTACAAGATCTGTTGATGTCATTCACCTTAGAAGTACCTTTGGACTGGCTTCAGTCCTGTAAGCTCTATAGCACATGTGATAACTGTGTAACACTATAATATAAATAACTAGATAGGTAGGGATTCTAATTATAATCCTGGCATATGTAAGTGGGTGTGTGTGTGCAGGAATAAGTGTTTTAGTCCTTTCTCACCCAGTACACTTCCCATTGCCCTACTTCACAATATCTGCTGATTTCATTCACTGTAGAAGTACCTTTGGACTGGCCTCAGCCCTATAAGCTCTGTGGTGCATGTGATAACTGTGTAACACTGTAGGTAAGGGTTCTAAACTCAGTTCTGGCAAATGTAAAAGTGTGTGTGTTTGGTTGTGTAGGTGTGTTTGTAGGTTAAAGATTTTGAGCCCATTCACACCCAGTACACATCCCATTGCCCTACTTTAGCAGTCCTGCTGATGTCAGTAACCTTAGATGTACCTTTTGGCAGCCCTCAGCCCTATAAAGTCTGTGGCACATGTGATAACTGCGATAACTACAAATAACTAGTTAGGTAGGGATTCTAATCTCAGTCCTGGCAAATGTATGTAGTGAGTGTATTTGTGTTTGTAAATGTGTATTATCTGTTGGTTAAAGTATTTTGTGGCCTTTCTCAAAAAGTACATCTCCCATTGCCATACTTTACAAGGGCTGGTGATGTTCCTCACCCTAGAAGTACCTTGGGATAGCCTTCACCCTAAAATAGCTTCACAGCTCGTGCGATGAATGCATGACACTGTACTAATAATAAATAGATAAGTAGGGTCTCCAATCTCAGTCCTGGCAAATGTGTGTGTGTGTGTGTGTGTGTGTGTGTGTGTGTGTGTGTGTGTGTGTGTGTGTGTGTGTGTGTGTGTGTGTGTGTGTGTGTGTGTTTGTGTGTGGGAGAACAGTATCCTGTGTGTGTGTTTGGTTGGGAACCATATCACTTGGTGGTGGGTTTTGCAATTTTTTGTTGTGGTCCACCCAGTACACATCCTAATGTCCACTTTACAAGGCTCACTGTTGTCATCCACTGTAGAGGTAGCTGTAGACACTCTGCAGCCCTATAAGCTCTGTGCCATGTGAAATGACTATGCAACAGTATGGAATAAATAGCAAGATAGGTGGAGCTTCTAATCCTTTGATACCATTCCCCACGCAGGAATCATAGACAAACACACCCAGCTAGGCATCAACCCCTATATCACAAGGCAGGTTGCAAACAGGATCACAGATTGAACTCACAGTGTGAAGCAGTGGACTCCATGTCAGACTGCCGACCAGTCATGAGTGCTGTACCACAGGGTCTGCTCCTGGGTCCCCTCATGATCAGTATCTATGCTTCTGAAGTCCAGCCCAACACGAACATACTCTGGCTGACAATGTTTGCAGATGACTGCAAGGTGGGTGCTATCATTACCTCCCCAAGTGATGTTGACATCCTGCAGAAAGGCCTCATTGAGACCTGCAACTGTTGTCAGAACCCTGGACTTAAGCTCAATGCCAAAAAAAATGTGTTGCCATCCCCTTTGAGGACAACTTGGTTCCCATGAATCACCACAGTGATAGTAGTCCACTGAACACAGAAGTTGTGATAAGAGAACTG